>NC_142795.1:86272285-86587285 GCF_049724085.1 Artemia sp. Qi Xiang Cuo | reverse complement strand
TGTTTACACGATCAAAGTTGGCGTTCCAACAGAGATCTGTGAAGAAGTAGATTTCAAGGAGACGAAGCTTGTCGACTTTCTTTATATTTTCGTTCCAGAATATGAAGCTGCTGTGTATGCGTGGTACTTTTTATCAGGGGATTATCAGCTCTTTTGTTTTCGATGCATATAATCTGACCATCAAGGCATCATACAACTTTTCAATTTCCAAAAGATCTGTCTTTAGCGGCAAGAAGATTTTGATTGGGTAATCATTGTTTGGAATGACTAAATGTGCTGTGGTGTCATTGTCAAAGTGAAGCAGAGGGATCGCAAGGCTATCATGCTATTTATATAAAAACATAAAAAGCGTAAGTGCCAATATACTGCTTGGGAGCCAATATACTGCGTAAGTGCCAATATACCCCTGCCTTTATTAGATATTCAAGGGAGGTCGCAGTGAACGATCAGAGAGAAAGCTTTCATTCACCCTTAACAGACGTCCTCTGACACCATAAGCGTAAAGTTTCTTCAGTAAGCCGTGATGCCATACTCTGTATTAAGTTTTAGCAATGTCAAATGACAATAATCTGATGTTGTATCCTATTTCCCAGAAGTTCCCTTCACTTCTTTGATCGGCTATTAAATAGTCAAGTGTTGAACGCGTCCAGCGGAATCTATATTGGCGGTCTCCTAAAATTTCATTTGCCTCCAGTTACTGATAAAGTGAATGATTTGAAACCTTTTCGTAAACCTCTCCAATGCAGGAGAGGCGGCTCATGGGCCTATAAGAGCCCACACCCATGGGATCACCTTCTGGTTTAGGTATAAAAATGACATAGGCTTAATTATGCGTGGATAGGTTCCAGAGGAAAAGCAAAGTCGAAAAAGGGACGACAAAGGTCCAGCCAATTTGGAACTGAAGGTCTTCAAGACAATATTAGGTATATTGTCAGGACCCATGGATTTAGTCACATCAAGACTCTGTAGAATACGAAGAACCTTAGGAGTGGAACCCATGAACTTAGTCACATCAAGACTCTGTAGAATACGAAGGACCTTAGGAGTGGAATAATTCACACTTTATCCTTCATGTAATTCGTTAGCTACTTTTTCATGTATCATTACGGTACTACAAGTTTTTCATAATCATTCACTAAGGATTTTGGTAGAGGTTTCCCTCGTCACTCTGCCCAAGAAATTCACCCAAGTTGAAAAGTTTTACCAGCTGTGGGCTTTTGTAAATTTTGTGCACTGTGGTTTCTGGTTTGAAATCCCGCAGAATATTCCGCCTCGTTATTTCAGTGATTTATAATGAGATGGGTCTATTTTTATTCTTCAGATACAAAGGGTGGTGTTGATTTTTGTATACCTTGAGGCATATTTTCATCTCCAAGCTTTTATGTTTTCTGTAGAGATACTCAAAAATAGAATAGCTTAAAAATAAAGTTAACACAATTGATCATGTTTTAGAAAACTATTTAGGAGCAGCTATTTGTAGAACAAGAATTTTGACTTTTTGTTTATTTGTGTATTTTTTCAGGAATAGTGAATATACGTAATGCCCAGAGAAAAGAATAATGTAAATTTTTATATATTTATTGATAATGATAGTGATGGTGTCGGTAGTGGTGGTGCCAGTTGCCAAGCTCATTTTTTTTCAGCGATCCATTTCCTCTATCTTTCTTAAAGATAAACGTTGATATTAAAAGCAGGTAGTAAAATCTTCTACATAGGTTGACTGTGTTTTTTATTATTAAACTCTTATACCATAATACACCCTCATCTAAAAATTCCATAATACATCCCATATAAAATAAAAATAAAGAAAATCAACCAAATCAAGCATTCAAATTACTGTCCACAGTAGCGGTTCATTTTATATGAAAGAGATGTGTCAAAATAATTACGCCCTCAAAGTCCTCAGAGCCAACTATAAAGCAATCCCCCCTCCACCCTCTCCAAATGTGAAAATCCGTCACAGAGACATGAGATATTCATTATTGGTACCTGTAATTCATTCCTGTTGGATATATTAGCTCTCTGAGATCTTTTGAGAAAAGACTCCCGACTCTTTCATCACAATCTTTAGCTTCAGCGAGTATTTCAAAACCAAGAAGAGTTGAACTCCAGTTTATGACGCTCTTCCATTTGTCTTGCTAGAAGAAAAATAGCTCCAATTAATTAGTTTTAAACTTTGTCAGACCCTGCAAACTTTCGATTTCAGTCAACTTCGTGACGGTAGAAATAAATAATTTTCTCGAAAGATTTTCGTTAGCCTAGCTACTTCTCTACCAGCACCTCAATTCATTTGTTTTTAAATTTCATTTAGTGATAGAAGCCTGCGGGCACTCGGCACGCGGAAGGCTTCTATATATAGATTCCTATTGTCGCTTGTCTTCTAAACGCAGACAATTTGAGCCTTTTCTTGATTTCATGACGTCCAAATGGACCTTAAATTAGAAGTGGAGCCTTTGTACAATTACATTTTTTTTTTATTGGACCGTTAGCTTTTGCCTCGGCTTGTCCTTTGTCATTATGAAAGACATATTGCCGTACCTTTGTTTCTTTGAATTGTTCAGGTGGTGGGACAAAAACTTCTTCTTTTGCCTTGGCTTGTCTTTTGACATTATGAAAAATGTATCGCCGAACCTTTTGTTTTTTAATTGTTCAAGTGGTGGGACAAAAACTTATTTTTCTTCCAAAGATTTATCCATTCCATATTTTTGATTTTCAGAAGTATGGTAGATATTGATGACCTTATCCATGTCAAAATTCAAAACCCAATCATCATCGCTATCATTTTCAATTCGTTTGGTTCTTTACACCCTGGCTTATCTTTCGTCATTATGAAATACGCATCGCCGAGCATTTGTTTTTTTTAACAAAGGTAAGGGGCACGTGGCAGCCTTCTATACATAGATTCTCACTGTCGCTTGTCTTCTAACCGCAGACAATTTTAGCCTTTTCTTGATGTCATGACGTCCAAATGGACCTTAAATTAGAAGTCGTGCCTATGTAAAATTAATTTTTTTTTTAATTTGACCTTTAACTTTTGCCTCGGCGTGTCTTTTGTAATTATGAAAGTCATATCACCGAACCTTTGTTGCTATTAAATGTTCAGGTGGTGGGACAAAAACTTCTTTTTCTTCCAACGATTTATCTAGTCCAGGTTTTCGACTTCACAAGGTATTGAAGGGATTGACTACCACCTTTGTTTCTTTTAATTGTTCAGGTGGTGGTACAAAAACTTCTTATTTTGCCTTGGCTGGTCTTTTGTCACTATATAAGACATATCGCCGAAACTTTATTTCTTTTAATTGTTCAGGTAGTGGGACAAAAACTTCTTTTTCTTCCAACGATATATCCAGTCCATATTTTTGATTTTCAAAGGTATATCCAGAGGATGATGTGGGCATGATATCTCACCTTTTTTAAAGGAGGCGATAGAACAAACCGTCAAAATTGGAGGCCTATATCGGTTTCAACCAGTGACTACAGAATAACGTCCAAATTTTGAACTAAGAGAATGGAAATGTGATGCCTGGAATCATGGGAGGATATCAATTTGGTGCTATTCGAGGAAATAAAGCCCAGCATATTCTCAACGTGCTGAATGACTTGTTGGTACGCAGAGACGACGAAATGGCAAAAAATAAGGCGTTTTCCGTAATGGCTTCCTACTCTGTATGGATGTTGTCAAAGCGGATGACTCGGTTATAAGATCGATACTGTGGACACTGATGAAGGAAAATTTTGGGTTTGATCAACGGTTTGTGAAGTGGTATGAAAATTTATATAAGAACCAGATGGCGGTAGTGAATATAAATGGTTACACTAGTGGAAGACTGAAGCTTGAAAAGGCAGTGTGACAAGGGGATCCGAGTGCCCCTTATTTATTCGAACTTTATATAGATCCACTTTTTAACGATGTCAAACGGCGGATACAGGGGATTGCGATTACGCCGAATATCTCCTTGAAATTACTGGCTTTTCTAGACGATGGGACCTTCCTTCATGGGAGTATGGCTGATTTGATTGAAGTGGTGGGAGGACTAATTTGGTATGAGGAGCATTTCTTGGTAAAAAAAAAATACACAGAAAAAAGAGCCAGTTACTAAACATAGGTGAGTGGGCACGGTTAGATGATAGCGTCTGGGTCGAGGAGGCTCAGTTAGTGAAAGTATTTGGTGCACTTTTTGAAAGAATGAAGAATGTGGAAAATTTGTGGGAAGAGCATGTGCAAAAGATTGAGGGTTTACTGGTAGGCCATCAGAGAACACACTTCGGGTCAATGTTTGAGCGAGTAGTGTATGTAAACACGTATGCTCTCTCACTGCTATTTCATCTGGCACCGGCTTTTAATCTTGAAGAAAAGTATGCTAAAAAGGTAGAAAGGAGTATTTGGCGTTTCGTTTGGAGGGGAAAGCTGGAAAAGCTAAGTATGAAAATGTTGTATGTGCTCCGAGAAGAGGGGGATCTTGGCGTTATAAATTTCCGTTAGGTGTGCAAGTCTCTGGGAATTAGAAACGTCTGTGAGATGATCTGCAGTAAAAGCATCTATCTATCTAATCTATACGAGTTTAGGTAAAATTTTTACATGTAGCCTAAGAGCTATAAACATGAAACTATTATTTTAAGGAAGTTGCAAATTAAACTAAAATTAGATTCATCGATTTTAATTAAAATTAAGAAACTGTTGATTTAGAAATCAGTACAAGACAATAAATAGGCAAGTATTCGGACCTAGGCCTTAAGGCCTGACTGGCTCCCTGTGACCTGGAAATAACAGATTGATTGTGGCCGTAATAAATTTTATTATTGATTGTTCTTAATTGACCGTAACTTTGCTAACACCGAACAATAAAAAAAAGACGCAGTCTGCTCACCTTAGTTGCTGCTTTGCCAACGACAACAGATAACTTGCAAGCTTTTCCACAGCTTTTTCTAAGATACACTGCAGCCTCCTCCTCAGAATGGCTTGTTGACACTTCTACTACAGTACGAGTATCACTGGAGCTATCAATGGGGGCACTATCTGAAATATTGCTCAATTGGAAGTAAGTGTAGATCTTCATTTTTGACAATTGTAAAAGAAAAGATGTAATAGCACTTGCTGAGATCCGACAATTAGATCCGAGGTATGGCGTACGGGCAACTGAAAAGGTTCTAGAACCACCACTCCCCCTCTTTTACCTCTCAACTGTACTGGATCTCTTAGAAATTTAACCTCCAAGCTAAGATAGTTTTTTATTTAAGTTAAAAAAAAAACTAGTTTTTTTTCCAATTGGAAAGATGAACTCTGCACTTAAGGCAAACAGAAACTATATTCGATATATTATGTGGAGGTGACCACTCCTTACACCTTTACTCTTTACACTAAATTCTATCTTATGATTTACTGAGGGTAACATCAAGAACCTTTTGTAGAGCTTTCAGAAACTCAAAATTGTAAAATTCTTATGTATGCTAATGCCTTTTGATAAGTAAATCCGACTTTAATGAAATTTATATATTCATATAATCTTTTATAATATATTATTTTTCGAAATATATATTTCTTTTATAAATTTAAATATTCAGAGCCACCATAAAAGTAAACTATTTTACTATACTGTTAGCAAATTTCTATTTTAGTGTCTCGGCTTTTATTCGCAAGGGTCATTTTAACCTATTGTTACTTAACTATAACGGATTGACTATTTAGTAGGCTAAAAGTTATTTCTATTTTTTTCAAAAATCCCTATGGAGAAAAAATCCCCATATCGATCAAAAGTTTAGGGTATTTATATCTTACTCTTACTGAGCTACAAACCGTCAAGGGTGAAAATAAAAAGCTAAAATATGCGGTGTTGCTCCGCAGTAAAATTGCTGTTACGCACTACTAAGGGTTGCTATGATGACTATATATTCTTTTTAATCATGATACTATTAACCATGACACATTAATTTAAAATCTATGATATATTAAATTGTTGCTCTAACAATATTGGGAGAGAAAAAAAGAAATCAAATGGATAATTAGATTATTATGGATTATCGAGCTTTCCATAATAGGCTTTGAATACGGTATTTAAATCTCTTTTTACCCTAGTTTGTTTAAAACCCATTATTTAGCTGTTTTCTTTTTCTCAAAATGAGCGAAAACAAAATCAGTTATTTTTTTTCATGCAAAATTTTGTAAGTGCCATATATCAAGGAAGCCTGCTTCTTTTTTTAATTTATTCAAAAATAGATAACCTGGTGAATTGCCACCAGATAAAGCAAGGCATTTCCCAATTTATTTAATTAACCCCATCATATTTCAAAATATGAAAATTAACATTTTGAGGGTTTTTAGTTTTTCTTATGTTCTTGTGGCTCGAAATGGTTATATCTTGAGAAAGTCTGGGATTTACTTCAATTTCATCAAAAATGAGAGCTTTAACTCTCTATAAAACCAAAGAAGGGCTAGTTTTCTGTAAAGTGATAGTTTTTCAGAATTCTGCAAATCTAGGTAAATATCACGAACCAGCTTGAAACAGTTGAAACTACCCATGCAAAAAAGCTCTTTTCTTTTTTTGTTCAAGAAGGATGATTCCAATGGTGTAGTGTTAGCTTTGATCTGACGCCATTCTTGAGGAGTTTCAGGCTCTTTTCAAAATCTCTGTAAATTTGCTTTCAAAATAACATTTTACTAGCAATATCAATCGAAATAATAAATACCATTCCTGAAACAGCTACAAATGGCAATTGTTCCTCACCAAACAGTTTCTTAAAATTTATTTTTCATTCATTTTTTGGTTACTATGGGCCGTGGTTCACTCTTTACTAGGTTGCAGCTATCGTTGCAACCACGACTTGTTTTTAATTTCTACGAATTTACTATGTTTTGGAATTGGAATACCTAAAAAGTGTGGAAAGTGGGACTTTCCTTAGAAGTGAATAAAATTATAACTTCACGACGTTTTTTTTTAAAAGCAAAACTTTGAAGTACTCGAGAAACTATGTAAAATTTAAGCTCCAACAATTCTGTTTCGAAATTCGAAGGAAAGGATCTAGCCCACGTTGTTTTTTAGATCAACATGAATTGGGAAGAAAATATACTATGCCTTCTCAAAGTCTTTAATCGGAATGGTCAGTGTAGGGGGGAGGGGGGGGGTATTTCATACATTCCGTCTAACTCAAGGCCAACAGAAATAGATACAACGATTTTTTATCTAGGAAGATCATTGATTAGGTAAACGAGCATATAGAGTTTTATCTAGGGTATAGGGGATAAAGAATATTATATAGTTGCATAGACCGTAGAGTTGTATAGAGAGTATTAAAAATTTGATATACCAAGCCTTTATCTAAAAAGATCATTAATGAGGTTAACGAGCACATAATGTTATCTAAGGTAAATTTGTATAGAGTATTAAAGAATTGATATAAAGAGCCTTTATCTAAAAAGATCATTAATGAGGTTAACGAGCAGATAATGTTATCTAAGGTAAATTTGTATAGAGTATTAAATAGTTGTATTGAGCATACTCATATATAGAGTATTAAAGAATTGATATAACGAGCCTTTATCTAAAAAGATCATTAATGAGGTTAACGAGCACATAATGTTATCTAAGGTAAATTTGTATATAGTATTAAATAGTTTTATTGAGCATACTCATATATAGAGTATTAAAGAATTGATATAACGAGCCTTTATCTAAAAAGATCATTAATGAGGTTAACGAGCACATAATGTTATCTAAGTTAAATTTGTATAGAGTATTAAATAGTTGTATTGAGCATAATCATGTATAGATTATTAAAGAATTGATAGAACGAGCCTTTATCTAAAAATATCATTAATGATGTTAACAATCAGATAATTTTATCTAATTTATTTTTTTATAGAGTAGTGAATAATTTATACAAAGAGAATTAATCTAAAAAGATAATTAATGAGGTTAACGAGCACATAATATTATCTCCGTTAAATTTGTATAGAGTAGTAAAGAGTTGTATTGAGCATACTCATATATAGAGTATTAAAGAATTGATATAACGAGCCTTTATCTAAAAAGATCATTAATGAGGTTAACGAGCACATAATGTTATCTAAGGTAAATTTGTATAGAGTATTAAATAGTTGTATTGAGCATACTCATATATAGAGCATTAAAGAATTGATATAACGAGCCTTTATCTAAAAAGATCATTAATGAGGTTAACGAGCACATAATGTTATCTAAGGTAAATTTGTATAGAGTATTAAAGAATTGATACAAAGAGCCTTTATCTAAAAAGATCATTAATGAGGTTAACGAGCAGATAATGTTATCTAAGGTAAATTTGTATAGAGTATTAAATAGTTGTATTGAGCATACTCATATATAGAGTATTAAAGAATTGATATAACGAGCCTTTATCTAAAAAGATCATTAATGATGTTAAAGAGCACATAATGTTATCTAAGGTAAATTTGTATAAAGTATTAAAGAATTGATACAAAGAGCCTTTATCTAAAAATATCATTATTGAGGTTAACGAGCACAGAATGTTATCTACTGTTAATTTTTATAGAGTATTAAATATTTGTTTTGATCATACTCATATATAGAGCATTAAATAATTGATATAACTAGCCTTTATCTAAAGAGATCATTAATGAGGTTAACGAGAGCATAATGTTATCTAAGGTAAATTTGTATAGAGTATTAAATAGTTGTATTGAGCATACAGATACATTATCTATAATGATAGAGTATTAAATAGAATTGAGATACTCATATAGAGATTGAATCGAGCCTTTATCTAAAAAGATCATTAATGAGGTTAACGAGCACATAATGTTATCTAAGGTAAATTTGTATAGAGTATTAAAGAGTTGATATAAAGAGCCTTTATCTAAAAAGATCATTAATGAGGTTAACGAGCAGATAATTTTATCTAAGGTAATTTTGTATAGAGTATTAAATATTTGTTTTGAGCATAATAATATATATAGTATTAAAGAATTGATATAAAGAGTCTTTATCTAAAGAGATCATTATTGAGGTTAACGAGCACATACTGTTATCTAAGGTAAATTTGTATAGAGTATTAAATAGTTGTATTGAGCATACTCATATATATAGTATTAAAGAATTGATATAACGAGCCTTTATCTAAAGAGATCATTAATGAGGTTAACGAGCAGATAATGTTATCTAAGGTAAATTTGTATAGAGTATTAAAGAGTTGATATAAAGAGACTATATCTAAAAAGATCATTAATGAGGTTAACGAGCACATAATGTTATCTAAGGTAAATTTGTATAGAGTATTAAATAGTTGTATTGAGCATACTCATATATAGAGTATTAAAGAATTGATATAACGAGCCTTTATCTAAAAAGATCATTAATGAGGTTAACGAGCAGATAATGTTATCTAAGGTAAATTTGTATAGAGTATTAAAGATTTGATATAAAGAGCCTTTATCTAAAAAGATCATTAATGAGGTTAACGAGCAGATAATGTTATCTAGGGTAAATTTGTATAGAGTATTAAATAGTTGTATTGAGCATACTCATATATAGAGTATTAAAGAATTGATATAACGAGTCTTTATCTAAAAAGATCATTAATGAGGTTAACGAGCACATAATGTTATATAAGGTAAATTTGTATATAGTATTAAAGAATTGATACAAAGAGCCTTTATCTAAAAAGATCATTAATGAGGTTAACGAGCAGATAATGTTATCTAAGGTAAATTTGTATAGAGTATTAAATAGTTGTTTTGAGCATACTCATATATAGAGTATTAAAGAATTGATATAACGAGACTTTATCTAAAAAGATCATTATTGAGGTTAACAAGCACATAATGTTATCTAAGGTAAATTTGTATAGAGTATTAAATAGTTGTATTGAGAATACTCATATATAGAGTATTAAAGATTTGATATAACGAGCCTTTATCTAAAAAGATCATTAATGAGGTTAACGAGCAGATAATGTTATCTAAGTTAAATTTGTATAGAGTATTATAGAGTTGATATAAAGAGACTTTATCTAAAAAGATCATTAATGAGGTTAACGAGCACATAATATTATCTAAGGTAAATTTGTATAGAGTATTAAATAGTTGTATTGAGCATACTCATATATAGAGTATAAAAGAATTGATATAACGAGCCTTTATCTAAAAAGATCATTAATGAGGTTAACGAGCACATAATGTTATCTAAGGTAAATTTTTATAGAGTATTAAAGAGTTGATATAAAGAGCCTTTATCTAAAAAGATCATTATTGAGGTTAACGAGCACATAATATTATCTAAGGTAAATTTGTATAGAGTATTAAAGAGTTGTATTTAGAATAATCATATATAGAGCATTAAAGAATTGATAGAACGAGCCTTTATCTAAAAAGATCATTAATGAGGTTAACGAGCACATAATGTCATCTAAGGTAAATTTGTATAGAGTATTAAAGAGTTGATATAAAGAGCCTTTATCTAAAAAGATCATTAATGAGGTTAACGAGCAGATAATGTTATCTAAGTAAAATTTGTATAGAGTATTAAATAGTTGTATTGAGCATACTCATATATAGAGTATTAAAGAATTGATATAACGAGCCTTTATCTAAAAAGATCATTAATGAGGTTAACAAGCACATAATGTTATCTAAGGTAAATTTGTATAGAGTATTAAAGAATTGATACAAAGAGCCTTTATCTAAAAAGATCATTAATGAGGTTAACGAGCAGATAATGTTATCTACGGTAAATTTGTATAGAGTATTAAATAGTTGTATTGAGCATACTCATATATAGAGTATTAAAGAATTGATATAACGAGCCTTTATCTAAAAAGATCATTATTGAGTTTAACGAGCGCAGAATGTTATCTAAGGTAAATTTGTAAATAGTATTAAATAGTTGTATTGATCATACTCATATATAGAGTATTAAAGAATTGATATAACGAGCCTTTATCTAAAAAGATCATTAATGAGGTTAACGAGCACATAATGTTATCTAAGGTAAATTTTTATAGAGTATTAAAGAGTTGATATAAAGAGCCTTTATCTAAAAAGATCATTAATGAGGTTAACGAGCACATAATTTTATCTTCTGTAATTTTGTATAGAGTATTAAATAGTTGTTTTGATCATAATCATATATAGAGCATTAAAGAATTGATATAACGAGTCTTTATCTAAAGAGATCATTATTGAGGTTAACAAGCACAGAATGTTATCTAATGTAAATTAGTATATAGTATTAAAGAGTTGTATTGAGCATACTCATATATATAGCATTAAAGAATTGATATAACGAGCCTTTATCTAAACAGATCATTAATGAGGTTAACGAGCACATAATGTTATCTAAGGTAAATTTGTATAGAGTATTAAAGAGTTGATACAAAGAGCCTTTATCTAAAAAGATCATTAATGAGGTTAACGAGCACATAATGTTATCTAAGGTAAATTTGTATAGAGTATTAAATAGTTGTATTGAGCATACTCATATATAGAGTATTAAAGAATTGATATAACGAGCCTTTATCTAAGAAGATCATTGATGAGATTAACGAGAACAAAGTGTTATCTAGGGTAAATTGGTGTATAGTTTCAAATAGTTGTATAGAGCATGGAGTAGTACATAGAGTATTAAAGAATTGATACAAGCCTTTATCTCAGAAGATCGTTGATGAAATGACGAGCATATATTGTTATCTAGGGTAAATTGGTCTAGAGTATTAAATAGTTGTATAGAGCATAGAGAAGTACATAGAGTATTAACGAATTGATATAACGAGCCTTTATCTAAGAAGATCATTAATGAGGTTAACGAGCAGATAATGTTATCTAAGGTAAATTTGTATAGAGTATTAAATAGTTGTATTGAGCATACTCATATATAGAGTATTAAAGAATTGATATAACGAGCCTTTATCTAAGAAGATCATTGATGAGATTAACGAGAACAAAGTGTTATCTAGGGTAAATTGGTGTATAGTATCAAATAGTTGTATAGAGCATGGAGTAGTACATAGAGTATTAAAGAATTGATACAAGCCTTTATCTAAGAAGATCGTTGATGAAATGACGAGCATATAGTGTTATCTAGGGTAAATTGGTCTAGAGTATTAAATAGTTGTATAGAGCATAGAGAAGTACATAGAGTATTAACGAATTGATATAACGAGCCTTAATCTAAGAATATCATTGATGAGATTAACGAGCATATAGTGTTATCTAGGGTAAATTGGTCTAGAGTATTAAATACTTGTATAGAGCATAGAGAAGTACATAGAGTATTAACGAATTGATATAACGAGCCTTAATCTAAGAAGATCATTGATGAGATTAACGAGCATATAGTGTTATCTAGGGTAAATTGGTATAGAGTATCAAATACTTGTATAGACCACAGAGTAGCACATAGAATATTAAAGATTTGATAAAACGAGCCTTTATCTATGAAGATCATTGATGAAGTTAACGAGCACATAGTATTATCTAGGGTGAATTTGTGGAGAGTATTAAATGTTTGTATTGTATAGAGTATAGAGTTGCATATCAAGTATTGAAGTGTTGACGTAACGAATATTTATCTAAGAAAGTCTTTTGTGAAGTTTAGTCATTATAAACAATCCAGTTTCATAATGCCCTATTGTATCAAATCGTATATAAGGATTTTCATTTGATCTCAGATTTTGATGAGGTAGCTCAATGGTCCCCAACCGATTTTGGGCCATGCCCCACCGAAGTATGTCTAAGATTCTGATGCCCACATAGTGATATTTAAATTTTGTAATTCAAAATCTTATGTCTATTCACCAGAAGGAAGCTTAAAAGGCCATTAACTTGGTATCTTTTTGGGGGGTAGTCCTCTAGGCATATTTAGTAATAATGAAAAATATAGTATGAATACAATACCTTTTATACAATGTATGACGTCATTGCAATACTATCATGTATCTTTTTGCTCTTTAAATGCATATGAATATGACGTCATTTTTATGAAAAATGTTTTATTTCAAAATTAAGGCTCTAAAGTACAGTCCGCCAAAAAGTGCACGTCCTGTCCATGACCCACGGAAGTAGCTATTTAAATAACAATTACCTTGAGGTGTTGTGTACTTGAAATCGAACTCTTGTTTACGAATATCTAATGCTATCTCGACGTCTAGTGGTAGATGCAGAAGAGCTCGACCTTCATGTCGAACGGTGTGAAAACCTTTAGAGCCATCAAAATAGCTAGTCAATGCATGGTTTGCATCAAATGTTGAACTGTAAAATGAAATACAACTGATAAGCCAAAAGAAAGATTATAGTTAGGTAGGTGTAGGGAGGGGCTAAGCTCTACATTTGTATGGGTTTTGAATTATATTAAAAATGAAAATGGTGAATATTAAAATGATAAACTGCCAAGCTAAGGGTGAAATCACTAAGTAGTATTCAAAGTAGTTTTCAAAATACTACTACAATAGTAGTAGTAGTAGTGATATAGCATTATTCAAAAGTTTTAAAATAATTCAAATATTGATATTTCATGTAACCACACGGAACGTGGTAACCTTGGCGAAAATCATTTCCCTGATTGCAAATTGTACATTCAAGTTTATTTATGATTAACACTGTGACCAGAAAACATGAAAAGTATATTTAACATTTATTTCGTATAGCCTACTTGAAATCGAGAATGGGAGAGTTTGAATTTGATTGTTATTTATAATTTTAAACGGAATGGTGAATTTTAATGCTTGATTTTCCTTAAATGGTTGCTTAAAGAGATTGGAAGAACGTTCTTTCACAAATGTCTGATGATATCAGAGATGTGATCAGACTCACATCAGAGATGATCTACTTGATCATTTGACATATGATTGCATAATGAAAAATCTTTACCTGATCAAAATACTGGACATTTCAGTTTGTTTATGATTAACACTATCCAGAAAACAGGAAAAACAAATTTAACTTGCATTTCAAATGCTTGAAATCGAAATTAGAAAGATGGAAAGTGAGTTTTACTTAGAAATTCATGTTGAATTTGAATATTTTATTTTGATAAAGTGTCTGCTAAAAATAATGTTGAAAGTGGGGCTAAAGTGGAGCATTCTTTTACATATGTCTGACGACAAAAAAAAGTACTTAAAAAGACAACTTACAAAATAAATTTCCTTGATCACGAAATTAACAATTTATTTTACCATCTAGCATTTTATTTTTACCTTCATTGAGTTTTTGGTAAAATTGAAAGTAATAGTTCACACTACCACACGACGTGTCGTAACCTTACCAAGAAAGTTTCTGATTAAAAAAAAATTACATTCAAGTTAATTCATAATTAACGTTGTAACCATAAAACAGGAAAAGCAAATTTGACTTTATTTGAAGTCTAAAATAGAAAAGATGAAGAATAAATCTCATTTATAACTTTAAAACTGAAAAATTTTATGTTCCATCCAGTGTTTGGTAAAAATGATGTTGAAAGCAGGTTAGTATATTATGTTACATTTGTCTGATAACCCACAACAGAGTGACAATTTGTAGAATCATTTGACATTTGGCAACCTTACTGGAAAATCTTTTTCTGATTACAAAATACCAGTTTGTTTGACAAATCATCAAATTTTTACCAGGAAATACTTATTAGCATACTTAATTTTAAAACTTAAAGTCTTTAGTCTATAATTTTATCCCCATCGAGCTTCTGGTAAAATTGATCTCCAAAGTTGAAGAGATTTATCCCAAATATCTGATACCCAGAATAAGAGTGGTGATTCACACTATCAAAGAACATGTGGCAAAAACAGTAAAAAAAAATCTCTTGATTACAAAATTCAGATTCAGTTCAGAGCCTACCACAGATCTTCAAAATTGTGAACCTCTGACAGACTAGAAAAGTGCTGTCTTTTCTGTAGGATATTGAAACAATTAGTTGAAAAATATTGAAAAAATGTGCTTGAAAATTGAAGATTTTCATGCAATTGAAATAGTTGCATAAGAAAATACTGAAAAAAGCATTGTTTCTTTTCCTTGTTTGGTAATTTTTGGGAGGACGGGGTGTTAAAGATTCACTTTGACCCTTCAAAAAAGATATTTACCAGTGTTTGAAGCTTTACCTTTTAAAATTTTTTGTCTTTAATAAAGTTTTTAGATAATTATAGAACTACTTGACCTTTGACACACACATTTAAAATATCACTCTTGAATTTTCATAGGACCTAAATTCAATAACACTTAAGACTTAAATTCAGGAAAACGGAAATATAGCCAACATAGTAATTATAACTGTGCTTAATTTGATAGGTTAACGACAACAAAAAAAAGAAAAATGAAGACTAGCCTATAAAAGGAGAAAAGGTGAATATAGATGGCCCTGAGGTTACTTTCAGAAATAAATTCCAACTACTTACACAAGCTGAAATTTCAACCGTCTTGCTAATTTTCCAGATGTTTTACCCTTTAGCACTTCTACACGATTTGAAAACATTCCTGACAAGTCAAAGATGGCACTAACTGGCATTCCTAGCTCACTTGGTAGTGTGTAGATAGCAGTAGCTGCCGACTGCCATATTTGAAAGTTGAGTTTATATTCTTGGAGATAGTATTCAATATCTTTACCTAAAAGTGAAAACTTTATAATATAAAAATAAGCGAACTATCAAGCGTGCTGAAAGATTTCAACAGAGCCGTTCTTAGCGTCAGAAGAGTCTGGAGTAGAATTAACGTTGCCTCCCCCCTTAACAGAATATAGGTGAACTAGAAAATGACTAGTAAAGTTATCGTTTCGAGTGAAGGAGCTTTATTTATAAAACTAAAAAGTAACTAGATAAATGAACACCAAGAAGCCCAATAATTTGGCTTGTATAGGACATTCCCGAGTATATAATAATATTCATAGCACAAAACATTGCAACAACGCTTAAAGACGTAGCAGAAGCCTATATATATATATATATATATATATATATATATATATATATATATATATATATATATATATATATATATATATATATATATATATATATATATATATATACCTAAATTGCTGGGGGGATAAATAAATAAAGGGAATCATCAATCATTGCACCATAGGCAGTGGTTTCTTAGCATTCTAAAAAAGATCTGCTTTTCAAACATATAACACACACTCTTGCGAATCATACCCCATACAGTGAGAAGAACATTAGGTATACAAAACCAGAACGCGTTGATAACATTCGTGGTTTCCTAAGTTTACTCTCATTTCTAACAGTTTAGCAATAACACATTGCTACGGTTATGAAGATTAATAAAACAATCGGTTGTTAAACAATGTGAAATATTATGCATACATTGAGTCCTGTAAAAAACCATCCAGTGGCATAGCCTGAGTCCACAATTTTGCACAGGACGTAGTGGCCTGAGATGGACTGTCACAGTCCATACACAACCATATGGAACAACAATAAAAAAGGTAAGGTGCGGACTAATGAGGAACATAATAGCTTGAAAAGATGCGGCCAGAAAAAGTGCCTCAGTTTCTTTGAATATCAATATTTACTGCCACCTTAGGACGAGTGAATTTAATATGCTAAAAAAAACATAAAACTTCATCTAAAATAACCTCTACATATTTCACATAGTTTCTAAAGGTCACATCTTTATCGCTAACATTTGACTCCTTTGACAATTGAAAGATGTATTGTGCGTGGCAACCACCAGCCACACCGAAGCCTTAACACACCCCCTTTGAACGGCCCTGGATTACAATTTGCTCCGAAAATGAGGAGAAAAGCACGCAATAAGCAAAATGAAAAATTATAAGCATGTCTATGCACATTTTTCAAAAAATCCATATTTGACTCTTATACTGAAATTCCCTATGCCAACATCTCTACTTCTCTTATTTGTTCTTCTTACAAGAGTAGAATTTAAACTGCCTCATTTGAAGGCTTTCAGGCAAGATACAGATATACCGTGGCTGCTTCACAGCGATTTTTTTTTCGCTGATAAGGTTGACGTAAAAATTAAATTGTCAAAAAAGACATTGTCAAAGAAGGCTCTATTCAGGCTCTTCCTAGGTATATCGATTGATCTCACTGTGTCACGGAGCAACACTATTTCTTCCCTTATTTATTTTTTTTACTTTTTTTGTGATCAGCCAACTTTTTGTGATCAGCATTAAAAACTTTTTGACGAAATTAAACTTTTTTTTATCAGAAATGGGAACCAGAGAAGAGAAATTCCTTTAAAGTTTGTGAATTGTAACAATTTTCAAGAAAAGAACCAGAAACAGCGGCGTCATGGGGGGGGGTATATAAACAGATTCTCAACCTCCTATATTCTCATGAATTGACTTATGTACAGAATGAAAATAATTTCTGTAGCTTACTAAAGCAAAAATAACAATCACCAATTTTTTATTATGATTATCGTCTACATTGATCTGTCGACTGTGATTACATATTACGAAATTTCATGTGCATTTAAAGCTTTGGGATAGAAATGTACTGAGACAATTTCAGTTGTAACCCCGCTCAAAGGTGGAAGGAAGACGGTATCTTTTCAGGCATTTTCACCTTTGCACATCTACCAAGAATTGTCAGACATCAACAAAATTTGATAATTGAAATTTTGAGGCTAGTTTAAATAAAATTTATGAAATTTATTTTTAAAACTGTAAGAATTCCAAAACTTCAGAATGGAAGGTGAACCCAAGCAATTTCCCGCCTCCAAAGCGTGCGTGCCTGTCTAATTAACTATTCTAACTTACTATTAAGTATTTTTCCATAGTTCTCCTCGTCAAACTTGTATACCATTGCTGTATGACCTTGAAAAGTGAGCATCACCTCAATGTGCACCGGATCAGCAGTCCTCAGCTTGACGACCTTTTCTAGAAGCTCTTTCAACTTATTGAAACGGGTTTCGTCCTCTTTTTCATTAAACAAAAGTGACGAAAAATCTGGAAGCAGCTCTGTTGCGCCAGAAAGATGAACAGAAAACTGAAAAAAAATAATAAATCAAAGTAAATAATTCTAACAAATGGTAGCATCAAATGCATACACTCTGGCAAAGTTTCTCACTCTATGCTTTTGGTAGTCGGACACTTCGTGATAAAAAACTGTAAATAAAGAGCAACTCATGCTAATAATAACAAAAACTAAAAAACGGCAGTAGTTGCATAAGAAATTTAATTATTATGATTAAACAGAATATGAAAAAACATAATATTGAAAGTTACCCATTAAAAATTGCAATCCTGAGAAAATTTCACAGAAAGCTAGAAAAAATGATTAAATTTAACCCGGAATTCTAATAAACAGAAAAGTGAAAAAGGAACGAATCTTAATATAGAATTCTAACAAGCATCGGCATCAAATGTATACACTGTGACAATGTTTTCACTCTGAACTTTGGGCCGTGCAACAGTTCGGTATAGTAAACTATAAGCAAAGAGCAAGTCACGCTAATCACGAGTAACTCGTGCTAATAGTAAAACAAACTAAAAAAAAAACAAATCTCGTCAATAATTGCATAAGAATCTTGACATAAAAAGATTTCAATTATTATGATGATCCATTATATATAAACTTCACAATGTTGAAATTATCCGTTAAAAGTTATAATCCTGACAAAATGTGATAGAAAGCTATTAATAAAAAGTAAACAGAGGATCATTAACAAGAGGATTCTAACGAACCAAAAACTAAGGAAGGCATAAACCGAAGTATAGGAATCTAACACCTAAGGGCATCAAATATATGCACCGTGGTAACGTTTTTACTCTCAAATTTGGGTAGTCAAGCAGTTCGTGGTAGTAAACTATAAGTAAAGAGTAAATCGTGCTAATAAAAACAGAAAGTTTTAAAAAAGAGCTTTGGTAATAAATACATAAACAAATTTTATAGTCTAAAAAAATTTCACTTTTTATGATGATAAGAAATATATATAACTCATTATGTTGGAAGTTACCCATTAAAAGTTATAAGAATTCTAACTATAATACACTTTTCACTCTATAAACAAAAGGTAAAGAATGCGATACTAGGCTTTACAATCCCTACCGGCGGTGCTGATCTCGGTTTCATAGCCATTCAGCCAGGAAGTGTCATGGAGGCCTGAGGGTCATCCATCCTGTGCTTTCGGACACTCTTCCTGTTTACGGTCCCCAGATTTCTCCAGGTACCCACTTAGAGCTTGATCGACGTGGCTGAGCTTACAAAGTCATGCCACTGACCCCCGTTCCAAATCAAACAACCAGTGGCACCAGAACTTTAACCTCTGTCCTCACGAATAAAGGAACCTCGATCAGAAATAAGTCCGGCTCTATTGATTCTTGACGTTCAATTTTAAAATTACTTTTCAAACACCTTTTTTATTTTCAATTCTATAATTAAATTTTTATTTTAAATTTAAAAATAATCTTAAAATTTAAATTACTTTTTTAATAAATCAGCTCAAAATGCACTTACACACAAGCAGTTGGAAGACAAGGTAACACATTAAGATTCTCATAGTATAATTGTCGATCGATGTTCGTCTATATTCAAAGTTGTAACGATGCAAGGGTCCAGGCGGCTTCAGCCCTATATGAGGCAAAAAATAATGAAAATTTTCAAACTCCCCCCCCCCACCTTTACATAATATTCCCCTTCCTATCCATCCAAAGTTCTATAGAAAAACTATTGTTAAAATTTGTTGCAAAATTTTGCCCAAAATATAAATAGCAGGTCAAAAGCTAGCCAAAAAACTATACAAATATTTCTTGAATGTCGATTCAAGAGGGAACAAGAATTTATTTTAAAAGCTTCATTCAAAAAAGGGTGTTCTTCACGGAAAAGTAAAGAGCGACATTAAGCCAAAGAGGAGAAGAAAAGTCCAATTATAATTCAAAGATAAAAGGAACAGAAACCATTACCAACGAATGAATGAGATCCCAAATGAACAGAAATTACAATGAATAATGAAGCCAAATTTATAACTAACAGAAATTGCCACAAATGGGAATAGGGTTAATGCTTCCTAAGAATTCTAAAGACGTAGTTTGCACTGTATTCTAAACGCTTTGTCCATTACAACATTAATAAATCAAAACCTGCCAATCTTTTCATGAATGAATATTAATATATTTTAAAGAATTATATATTAAATCGAAAGTTTCTTTCCATTAGTTTTTTTCAGTACTACTACTACTACTACTACTAACAACTCACCGCAGCACCAAGCCGCCTGAGGCCAACACAGCTACGTACGCTCCTCCTCCACCACAATCTATTCAACGCCTCCCTTTTTACACCCGCCCACGAAGTTCCCATTTCCTTTAAATCTTTCTTTATGACGTCCTCCCACCTCAGACGGGGACGACCTGCTTTCCGTTTAGCCCTAGATGGTTGGCCGAAAAGAAGAATCTCCGGCAATCTGTCATCCGCACAACGTGCCCTAGCCAACTCAACCTTTCTTTCATTATAGCCCTAGAGAGTGGTATTGAACCACATTTTTCGTATAGCCTATTGTTTGAAATACGGTCAGTCAGCCGGGTACCCAGAACAATCCGTAGGTAATTTCTTTGGAAAACATCTAGTAAAGCTTCATCCGCTTATCGGAGCGCCCATGCTTCAGAGTCATATTTGACCACTGCCATCATTGTAGCTTCCAAAATTCTAATCTTGGTTTGCAGACTTATCTTCCTATTCTTCCAGACTTTTTTTTTAACTGTGAAAAAACACCCCGAGCCTTGGTTATTCTATATTTAACATCTTCACTGCTCCCACCATCTTTACTAATAATACTACCAAGGTAAGTGAAGCTGCCCACCTGATCAATCTTTTCATTACCCAACGCCACCTTTTCATCTTCACTTATTCCTAGCCTTAGTGACTTAGTCTTCCTAACATTAATTTTCAAACCAATTCTAGCACCCTGAACTCGCAAAACCTCTAAAACTTCATTCATATTGCTCACACTTTCATCTAGGATGCTTAAATCATCAGCATAATCCAAGTCCAGGAGACTTTTTCCTCCCCATTTGATTCCGTGGTCTCCCATTGCCTTTCCTGTGCTCCTCAAAACAAAGTCCATCAAAATAATCCATATAAAGGGGGATAGAACACAACCGTGCTTAACTCCTGATTTACTACAAAACCATCTGCTAATTTCGTTACCTACTTTAACCCCAGCAATGTTATTCTCGTACACAACACCAATCAATTTAACTTATTCGTCTGGTATACCATGCAAGTGCAAAACTTTTACCTAAGATCTTCTATCAACCGAATCGAACTCTTACTCATAATCTATAAAACTGAGTACCAAAGGGGCTTGAACGCTCTAGCACTTCTCAATTATTAGCCTAAGAGTGAAAATTTGGTCGACACTTCCACTACCTTTTCTAAACCCGCACTGTTCTTCTCTTAAAACTTTGTCTACGGCATCTCTCAGTCGAAAAAGTATCAGATTACTAAGTAATTTACTACCTACAGAGAACAGACTAATTCCTCGATAATTACCCCACTCACTCTAACCACCTGGCTTATAATGTTGCAGAATGATGATATTTCAACAAGTATTTGGTACGTCTCCTTTTTCTAAGACAATATGTATAGTCATCAGTGACATGTTTCGATCCTCAGAACCTCCAAACTTAAAGCGGTAAATTTCAACACCATCTTCACATCAAGCCTTAATATTCTTTAATCCTTTTAGTACTGTTGCTAATTCCTTCTCACAAAAAAAATCTTCCTTCACATCCAAGGTATCACAAACTTTTTCATTTTCCTCTATATTTTTTCCTGCAACTCTATCTCGGTTAAGCAAATTCTCAAAATGTTCGGCCCCTCTTTCTTTAGTTTTTTCCCTATCGCTGATTGCGACCCCATTCCTATCTTTAACTGGGTCAAGTTCGGATTGACTACTCCCTCTCAATTTGTTAACGTGCAAGTACAATATTTTACTATTATGCCGTCTAGCTGCATCTTCCAGATCCTCGGCAATTTTATCCATGGCCTCCACTTCACACCTCCTTAGTTCATATTTTAATGCTTTCTACACTTTCTTTACATTTCTTTTGTTTTTATATGATCTATCTCTCAGATAATTCTTGTACAATTCCTTTCTCCTTTCTATTAAACATAAAGCTTTTTCACTAATATTCTTAGTTGCGTTTCTAGCTTTCTTCCCTAATACACCTTCAGCAACTTCACAAAGTATTTTTCTAAAATTATTTCATTTTTTATATTAGAAACCGTTAAACGCTCAAGTTTAGTATTCAACTTTTCCTGGACGTTGTACATCAAATTATTGTTCTGTAAACATCCGATATCATAGCTATACAAGAAATAACTATCTCCCTATAACTTCAGCTTTAGATTAACCCTAGAGATTACCACGTGGTGAACTTTACTTTTAATATCAATAACAGCACTCCTATATACCCTAGTATCTTGTATTGATCCTGTCAGTCTTCGGTTTACTATAACATAATCAATGAGGTTTGCTGTCTTACCATCACGTGAATACCATATTAACTTATGAGCCATTTTATGACCAAACACCGTATTGATTATAACTAGATTGTTATACCTACAAAATTGCAAAAATCTGTATCCATTACTGTTTTCTTTTCCTACACCAAATTTACCTAGGCTGGGATACCATCTATCTCTATTTCTACCAGCCTGGGCGTTAAAATCTCCCAGTAATAACATCATATTCCTACCCGGGACCCTGTCTATTTGCTCCTGTAACTGTAAGTAAAATTCATCTGAGTCACTAGTATCTCCGTCAGTCGGTTCTACAGGGGCGTATACTACTATAACTGATACCCTGAACTTTCTAGTCATAAAATCAGCAATTAGTATTCTATTATTAATACCTTCCCAGCCTAAACAAGACTTAGCAGCTTCCTTATTCATCATGAGCCCTACTCCCTGTCTATGTACTCCATTCTTCCTGCCTGAGTAAACAAATTCTGTATCACCTAATTTCATGCTTCCTACCCCTGGGATATGAGTTTCTGAAACTCCTAATAAATCTAGTTCAAATCGTCTGAATTCGTCAGTCAACATGCCGATACGAAAGTCATTTTTTAATGTGGTAACATTCCAAGTTCCAATTTTCATGTTCTTTAAATCATTGAAATTATTTTCGCCTCAGGAAAAGCAATGATCCCGGATACCAATCTTGGTTATTATGGTGATTTAATTTATTTTTTCGTTGTTGTTGTTTAAATTTCAACAAATAAAAACCACATCGGTCAAAATATGGAACGTTTTCAATGGTATGCGACTACCGTTTAGAGGTTTTGAGAGGTTTTTAGAGGTTTTGAGAGAGTCCAATTTATAAACTATGATTAGCCTTTAGGTATAATTTTTATTGTTATTATTGTTCCTCGTGTTATGACAACTAAAAACACACTGCCCAAAATACGATTGTTTTCATTAAAGTGCAAACGACACTCTGGCCCTTATAAGGCCTAGGGAGCACTAGTCTTACTCCTGTTTGTGGTAATTTCTTTTCGTCTTAAGTTTGGCATAATTATTTACTGGAATTTCGGTCCGTTGTTCATTTATAGCGGTTTCTGTCTGTTCATGCTTGAATTATTATTCGAATTTATTTCTTTCAATATTTGGTTTGAAGAAGCTCTTAACTGTTCTTTGAAAAACTGTTCTCTTACTATTTCTATTATTAATCCGAGAATAATTCACAAGACCATCTGCTGAAAAGTGCAAAGTAAGGCTTCAAAGCTATTGTCAGGGTTACAGTGAAAGGGTACCAGATTAATGAATTAAAAAATAAAACTCTAAGGGGTAAGAAGCTTACCTTGTACGCATCAAAAGTATAATCTTTCCAAAAATAATTCACAAGGCCGGCTACTGTTAAGGGCAGGGTGTTTTGAGGATTATTTACAGTATGTAACTGCAGCAGTGAGCCATACTGCTGAGAAGGATGAATAAAATCATATATGTAGCTATTAGAGCGACGGTGAGACAAGGGCATGTTTGGAATTGTTTTCAGCAGTTGCTTCACGAAGTCTTGACTGTAAAAGAAATTAAAAATGGAACTAAATAAATTGCTCAATATAGCCTATATGATAGGATTGTTTATTTGCTTATCATTGCCAAACCCACCATCAATTAACTAATGCACGCAGCAGAAAAAAGAAAACGTGAAACAGACGATGAAAACAAATTTAATAAAATACAATTATAAACCACACTCAATTAAATAATAAACAAATAACAGTAACATTTATAGTAATGCAACAAAATTAGTAATATTTTTTTTAATAGAAAATATAAATAATAATCATAAAATATGATTTGAATGACAACGTAAAAATAGTAGTAAAATTAATTAAACAAGCAGTAAATAATAACTATCTAAATAATAAATAACGGATCAATAATTAAGCAAACAAAATCAAATATAGTGTTTTATCAGAGAAGTAAGGCTTTTGTAGTTCGGTGAAATAGAAACAGGATTATTAGTTGCTTTTTTTTACATAAACGTGAATGTACAAGAAAATATTAACTAAGAATTACTGGAGATTAAAATTTATTTGAATTTAATTAGTACAAAAATTGATTATATCCTAAAGAAAAAAAGTAAGAATTTCGAAGACATAATTTCAGACCTGCAGAGATTCCCTGCCTTTTCGGAGATACTCTTCAAGGCTTATACAAGTCTGTTCAAACAGACATAAGTTAATTTATACTTATCTAGGTATTCACTCAATCTGGGTGAATATGTTGGCCCTTGTTTAGAATAAAACGCAAGGTTAAGTCATCCTAGGTGTTGCTAGACGAAATTTTTCTTAAATACTATGGAACATGAATGCAAACAAACGAAAATTGTCACCAACATTTTTTGGAACACTTCATTGACCTAAAGCATTTACATGGTACTTGTTCTTTCAAACGGCTGCACGAGCCTTTTCTTCGTCGGCAAGAGTGTTTTCGGGTTTCGTTAGGTTTCCCACAAATTCTTGGTATATGTGGAGATAAAAATGGAATACAGCATACTACCTTGGGTAAACCCAACCTTCACCAAAAAGTTAAATGGCATTAAATTATCAAGGGATACTTTCATGAAACAATTGACCAAGTTTAGCTGAGAAATTTCTAACAACAGAATATAGCAAAACAAAGATTTTCCGTAACTTAAGCTTCTTTAGTAAACTTCGACTCCGGATTCTACCGAAAACCTTTGAATTGTCAATGACAGAATAATAAACGAGTCATGAGTTATATCCATGGGTCAGGGTATATATATTCCTGATTTTAGGCCATAAGGAAGTATAGCACAGATTATTTGCGTCGGAATCCGTAATGTAGATCCCTGAGTTGCTTATTTGGTTAAATGCACTTATAAATTTTTGTATTTGAGACGTTCTTACAGACTTATAGGACTACACAAGCCAATGCTGACCGAATTGATGGATTGCTGATGTACTTTAGGAAAGACTCAGAGGAAAGGCAAAATCAGAAAAAGGATGAATATGCATGATACTGCTCTGGGTATCTAGCTCGGGTACCGTGCACTGAATAAAGCGAATATTCATGAGTCACCAGCACTTTGTCAGTGGACACAGACGGAGTGTCAGCTTACAAAAGAAAAGCAAGAACTGTGAAAAATTAACCGTAGCATTTCTTATCTTTAACTCAATTTTAAGTAGCCTTTGAGCTCAAAACTGCTCCTAGAAAGTTTCTCTCAAATTCTCATGATGGAGTCTGACAACGTCATAACTTGCTGGAAGGTAGCTACCGTGCCTAAATTTCAGCTTTAGATTAACCCAGGACACTACTAAAAGGTGATATTTACTTTGGATTTGAGACGCTATTACAGACCTTTAGGCCTAAACGAGCCAATGCTGACCGGATTCCCATCAAATTCGAGGAAAAGATAACACCACTGATATATTTTAGGAGAAACTCTGAAAAAAAGTAAAGGGAGAGCAAGGATAACGACTAATGATGATGTTCAGGGTATCTAACTCGGGTATCCAGGTTTTGACTAAAGCAGGCATTCATGAGTCATTAATACTTTGTCAGTGGACCCAGATGGAGTGTCCATTAACAAAGAAAAGCAAAACCTGTGAAAAGTGGAGACACTTATTTTAAATAACTTTTGAGCTCAAAGAATTGCATAATCTAACACAGGATTTAATTTTTTCATAAAATTGCTCACCTCTTTGCTAAGCACGGATGTTTACTATTTCGAAGTGACTGAAGCGAGGAATGAATATAATTCGCGACGTCTTGATCAGTCTCGGACCAAAGGGATGTACCAATTGCTCGAAGATATTCCAGTGGACCTGTTCCTGACAATAGACTTCCAACAGCCGCAATTCGGATTGCTGGTGGTTCATTTTTGTTTTTGTATATTGAGAAGAGGACAGATGATATCTAGAATGAATATTAAATATCAGTGATTCAGGATTGGCTAATAGTAGCAGTAACAATGCTTCTTTTTTTAGCAATAGCGTGAAAAAGACAATTTGAGTAGGCACTTACCTAGGAATTTATTTTCGGAGGGGGGGGGGGTGGTAATTATACAAAAAGACTTTCCTGAGCCCAAGGATACGAAAAAGTTCCATAGTTGGACGTATATCTTAAAAGTTGCAAAAAGGACGTATATCTGGATACGTCCCTGAAATCGAGCTATTAATGGCTCTATTTTTCTATACTTTTATTCTTCTTTTCCGTCTTGTATTAAAAAAAAAATACCCAATCATATTTTTGGAACGGTTATTGGCTAGAATGGAAAGGAATTCCTGTTCTCTGCTAATCGTTTTATGCCTGAATTCAGACACAGCAAAACCTGCTCTCCAGAATTTGAATATATTTTATATGCACCTTAATGTATAGAACCCTTGTGACCCCTATTAGATCAATTAAGGTAGGGCTTAAGTCACTTTTATAGCAAAGCTTAGATTTGTTGGTAAAATGTTATGGCAGACCTATTGATGCTGTCAGAATTTCTCTGACTCTTAAATTTTGTTTAAAATTTAACTTAGAAATAGTATTATAATTAGAAGTTACTTTCAAACTTTATATCAAAATTAGCAAGCCCTGGTAAAGAACGAGCCGCGGTGTCATCACTTTTACCCAAGCCACTATTTAAAGTAACTACCATCTACGACGTCATTCCTGCTATATCATTACATATAAAAAGAAACAGTTTTTCTAAAACAATATTTTAAATTTTCAATATTATGTTTTATTACTTAAGGTAAGCACGTACATATAGCAATTTCCTTTCAGATATAGCCCTTAAACATCTCCTTATGATGCTTCAGTGCCCGTCTAGCGGTGACTAAACGAAAAAGCAGGAGATAAAAATAGGGAGATAAAAAGGAGATAAAAATAATAAAAGGAGCTCTTTTTTTAAATAAAAAAGGAGCAGATCACTGCTTTCCATGCGATAAATAGTGATTTATTTAGTTGGGAACCGTAATTCTTCAAATGGGGTTTTCGGCCGTGGTGATTCCAATTTTTTTTTTTTTTTTTTTTTTTTTTTTTTTTTTTTTTACGAATTTGCTTTCGCAATGAACTTGTGTCATCAAGATTAACCGAAATAATTGCTACCATTCCTGAATCAGCTTCAAATATCGAACCTTCTTCACTTGATGGTATTTTTCGGAAAAAAACACCAATTTTTCGAAACGTGTTTTTAAATTTTCGGTTACTATGAGCTAGGCTTTGTTCTCTATTAGGTTGCCCTTAAGGGAGGAACCATGATCATGCTGAAAACCCAAATATTCTTACAAATTTTGAAAAAGCTAGATTTTATCATTTATTTACTAAAAATAAAATACTGGATTATAAAATCCCATGAATATAACTTGAATTGTTTTTGCTTACTGATAACAAATTTCAGATTCTCTTTAAAAAAAATTCGTACATCCGTGAAATGTTTTTGATTTTTTTTGCATTTTTTGTATTGTAGTTTTTTTTTGTATTTGAATTACGAGACAGTAGAGAAAAAGGATCTGACACCGTAAAAAGAATTTTTCAGCTCTAATCCAATTTTCCCAAGAAATCCATTCGACTAGTTTTAGAGGGAACACCTATCCCTATCCCCTACCTTCTTTGTCAGGTTGGGAGTTTTCTATTCAAATATTACTTCAAAACTAAAACAAAAAAAAAGTGGATTACATGAGAATAGTAAGGAAATGCTGGAAATATTTTGAAAATTTTGTTCAAAATTTTGGTATTAATCTATATTTCTAGGTTTATCAACACAGGAAGATAAGAGTCAGCCAAGCTCTTTGATGCTGCAATCTAAGAAAATGTAAAACATGTAAATAACTGATTTTGAAGGTCATCTAAACGATTTTTTGAGAGGCTTGAATCGCTGTGATTTTTAAACTGCTTTTTTAAACTTCATATGCCCCTGACTATATCAATTGGATCTGTAACTAAAACCAGCCAGTCAAAAACGCCTCAAAAGCACTTTTTTTTAATTCAAATGATAAAAAATAAAATCGCGAAGAAAGGAAGAAAACGAGGGCAATTAACAGCCAGTGAAAAACTGGCTTTTTAAATTCAAGTATGACTAATCTTGTCACTATACCCGTCAGGATTTCTTCACAGGCATATACCCGTCACTAGTATATACTTTATTTATAATTCTAGATATAAGCAGCTATAGTCTACTGAATCAGGGTGGCGAATAAAGTTCGCCACCCACGTTGTGCGCACTGTTCGGTCCAGTGCGCAAGCGCACTGGACCAAAACAGTGATATTGAGGGGTTACGATTTTAAACAAACCGTTATACGGGTGGACCACTTCGCCACCCTGTGAATACAACTCTAGATACAGAGCTTTAGTCCTATCCTATATTTAAAGGAAATAGTTTATGATCTAATACCAAAATTTCAGCCACAAAAAAAAAAAAAAAAAAAAAAACTATTAAGAAACTAACCGAGGATGATGAAAAAAGAAATGACAGGACAATGCAAATGTTCTCTATTTTATAGAGCTTACTCCAAGAAGTTAGTTTTTTCTTTTATATACACTTTTTTTCCTCCTTTCTTGTGATCCCGGAGGGCGGCTTATTGGAAGTCTTTGACGAAATATTTAGTCTTTTCGTTTTTTTGTGTATTTCTTTTTTTTTCATTGACCGATAATCAACCTTGTTTGGAATCTTAATTATTTTCTTTTTCCAATTTTTGTCGATCATCATTGTAGTTTCAGAACGTTTTATATCAATGCAATAGCCATCTGTAAGATGTCATTGTTTTAAACAGCTGACATTATATTTACTTTCCACAGACATAGTTCCTACTGAAAATTCAATAAAAAAAATAATTTTTTTCAACAAGAAGTAATGATTAAAATTAAAACTTAAATTTAAAACTTAAAACTTAATTAAAACCTCACTCATTACGCTAAAGTCAAAGTTTTTTTTTCAATACTTCTCGTTCAAAATCAACGTCCCTTTTGTTTAAGCATGTCTTTTTAAAGAATCATAACAAAAAGTCAAAAAGAAGAGAAATTTAGACTATACCGTGGGATCAAAGGTAATTGCTTCTTGTAAAATAACAATGGCATGTGACCTTATCGGACCTTCAACTTCTTCCTTTCCAAGTGCAACGTTTTTCATAAACGTCGAACTCTCTGGTGACAGGTAGATGCCAAGATTCCTCAGAGCATAAATTGATTGCAACTTCTGTTGATATTTCGTTGTTTCTGAAATATTTTATATTTTTAAAATATTATATCTTTACCTACGAAATATTCCGTAATTTCTAAAATGGGATCGAACATTAGATCATCTTAGAAATATTCTCCTTAAGAAATAGACGGTAATTCAACAATATTACATGTAAATCTGTGCATTCGTTTGGCTTTTTTTTATTAAATCTACCGAATTAATTTTTATATTCCCGAAAAATTTTCGAAGTAAACATTGCTTTTTTTCAAAAATTCATAACAGTTCACAATTTCTTGACTTTCTAACCTGAATAATATGAAGCAGTGTTCACGTGAATCTCTAAGCAGGGTAGCCACCCGATGAAAAAAAATCCCTAGATTTAAGTGATTTTTTTGTTGATTTAGTGATTTGCTTCAACAGTCTAGTGATTTATGTGCTGTTTTAGTAATTTGTTTTTTGTTTAGGCAATAAAAAAAACACTAGATATAGTGATAAATCACTAGGGGTGGCAACCCTTGGTCTAACTAAACTTATACGCTTTAGATATGGATGAATGGACAGACATTCATATAAATTAAAATATAGTCAGACATACACGTGAAAGCTACTTTTATACACAAATTATAAATAGAGTGACAGAAGAACGACCTGATTAACCGAATTTGAATAGTTTTATTCATACTTACTTGACCTCCGTACATCCTTCACTCTCCAAAAAAATAGCAGCTCTAAAGTTATAGTAGTTTTTGGGGTTTTATGGTACAGAACAGTTTTATACTTTAGCCCTTTAGCAGCGTTAACACAATTCCAGGCCAAAACATGGATGTCTGGCCAGGCATTTACCTAGGCATATAGGTCAAATCATATATACAATGCATACCTATTTTAAGTATAGATGATGAATATAATGACAAAAGTAACGCTCTAATTGGCTAATGTGAAATTTGAGGCACAAAGTTCTAGACTACTGAACGAATACTGGGCTGTGACGTGCTTCAGCCAAGGACTAAATTTATTTGTGAGTGGTAGCTGCCTGAACAGATGTTCGGCTAGGCCCATGTTAGAGCATGGAAATTCAACTAAACAAATATGTGAATGCCACTTAAGGAAAAATAAAAAGACTTTGAAGAAGTAGCCAAGCAGGGAGAGAAAAGTATGGCGAAAACACTGCTTAGTTTCAAATTTAATTATATATTCCAGGCACAGCTAATTACATTATCAAACTTAGAATTTGTTTTTTGTTGTTTTTTTTAGATAGGGATTTTAGTCTCCAATGGTCAGACTAAAATGAGCTACAGCACACTTTTGTTGCAAATTGCAATTGAACGAAAACTTCATTTTTTACTGATTGGCATATTAAGCACTAGACCCATATAAAATAATAACAATATAAAATACTAGCAATATAATAAAGTAACAATATAATATAATAATAACAATATACAATAACAATAACAATATATAACAATAACAGTACAGTAACAATACAATATCACAATATACAATACTAATAATAACCATATAAAATACTAACAATATAAAACTGAAATTGAAAAATATGTTTCCCCGGGTAGAAAAAAATAGTATCAGAAATACCATTTCAAAAAGGACTATGGTTATCAAAAGGAATGTCAGAAATTTACGCCTTTACAGCTCCTAAGACTTATATACCCATTTACGGGATGTCAAATTAGTATAGACAAACTAGCAACTAGAATTTAATTAATGTACTCTTGAACACTACCAGGAATACCGTTTCTGAAAGTTTAGTGAAGGAGAAAAGGGTTTAGAAGGAAATAGGGGGGGGGGGACAAAAAAGTTAAAGAAGCAATGAGTTCGACAGACTGCTCCCATAATTTTTAACAGAAACTTTTTGTCGTTGATAAATTTTGGACTGTTTTACGTCAACATTTTCAAAAAGCTACCTTTAGTAGAAAGTAGGCTTACCCTTATATTGTCGAATAATGCGATCAGCCCACTGCTGAACAACTTCAGGGCTACAGTCTACAAACTCAGGTATCTGAATAGTACAGGCTTTGTTCACAAACGTAGGAATTGCTAACATTAGTGCTTGATCCACAACGCCATACTTCAGGTCTTTTGCAAGAGGCATCTCAATAAGTTTCTAGAAAAAAGGCTTTTGAGGTTCATTGCCTCATTGAGGTTCAGGTAACAGGTGAGGTTCAGTGACAGATACATGTACGTCCGTGACAATGCACCTGTTAACGGTATATCTACGGGAGTGCAAGCCTGATAAAAAACGAGGTTGTCAAATCTACGCAAAGTTCAGCACCCTGTTAGCAATAAAAAAACATTAAAAAAAATATATAAATAAATAAAATATATAAATGAAAATAAAAATATATATATAAAAATAAATAAAAATATATAGATAAAAAAGGCTTCATTTTGAGAAAAATAGCACATTTTCTCTTTATTAAATAAGGCCTAGACATCTAATATTAGTTTTAAAAACAACACTCTACTTTGGATTCCAAAAATCCATAGGTAAAGCTTTTCTTTTTTTTTTCTTTTTTTTTTTTAGTTTACGCTTTAAAGTTGCTCTGAAAAAATAGCGTTAGATAAATAAGATGAAACTTTATTTTTGAAGCTTTTCTAATTATAGTATACATAAGATGTGAATAGGATATTCCACAGCAAAGTGAGGATTTAAAACTGTAGAATCAAATTTTCCTATCCGTAGATGACTTACAACCTCTACTTTCTTTTTATCCAATTGTTCTATAAGAAAAAATTCCAAGGACATAAAAACTGGGTGAAAAAAACTTGAAAATAGTTAACAGTAAAGTTTTCCAGGCCAAAAGAGTATTTTCCTGTAACATCATATATACAAAAAGAAAAAAAAGAACGAACTAAATGGTTTTGCAGGCACAACTCATTTATAACCTCGTTCATCAAGTACAAAGTTATATTAAAATACGCCGATTCAAGAATTTTTTTTTTTTTTTTTTTTTTTTTTTTTTTTTTGGTCGACCTAAATATATAAATTAAAATTTTATCTAGATAAAAGTAGATAACTAGATAAAAAAAATCTGGATATGCAATAAAAATTTTAATATCCCTGTATTTTTTTTATTTTCTTAGTGTGTTTTAACTGTATTTTTATATCAACAGATGAAGACAATAAATGAATTCAATTGTTTTTTGCCGCATTTACATATTCGTACATCCTTATATGCATGAATAGGATACAGTCATACTGGGAAGGCTAGCAAATGAAAACTGGTTTAGCCGATCATCACAACAGTTATATTAATATGTATAAATCATGTATAAAACATGATTCATACATCAACTGTATGAATCATGTAGTATACATTATAAAACATCTTAATCGCTTATAAAAACTTTATTAGAAACTAAAACCTATCTAAAAGCTATAAAAATAAATTGTATAGCAAGTAAATAAGTTTGTCAAAATTTTAATTGCAAATTCAGAATCGCTTTTTTTTCTATTATGTTCGAGGCTTAGTGAATATCACTTGGTTTATCAAATAGTAACTAACCTGTCACTGCAGCTATTAAAATCCATCCTCATTTTAAATAAAACATAAGGGGGGGGGGTCGGCTAAAATATATAATTCAAATTCAAGAAGAAAACGTTTTTGTTTTGTCACTATTTCTGTCAATTTCGTTTTATTTTCCTAAGAAAATACGAAGAAAAGAGCATTTTTGTCGGGTTTACAAATACATATTTTTGGAATCTAGAGGAGCCGTTAGACCCCTCCCCCTTTTTGAGTCACTGAAAGCAGCGGGTGCTTAATTCATTCTAGCTAATGTTAATGTAAAATAAAACTTTTTTTCCATATAACAATTATATGGGTAAATATAATTGAATAACTTATGGGTAAATATATTTTGAATAAAACAAAATTTCGGTTATGTGGAGTTTGGAAAGTTCCTTAGACCAGATCAGCATGCCCTGCGGATTGGTCTGAGTTAGGCCAAGAACAAATAAAAAAAATAGCGTGAAAACTTTTCTCTTTTTTTTATAAAAAGCAATAAAGACTATTTCCGTAGAAATGTATAATAATTTAAAAAAACTACATCATGGGCATCCATATGGGAGCTCCAGCCCCCACCCCCCTGGATGACTAATGCTGGCTTATATTTTATACTTTTGTTTTGAGATTTCGATTATACAGCATTGGAAGTGCCAATTAGACCAGCTAAGCCCCCCGTTTAAAATTCAGCTTATGCGCGCCAATGAATTATATGCCTTAGAAACCTTAAAATAGTCCTACCTATTAAGTTGAAAATACACAAGATATTTCAAATTAACTAAAACAAGACATTTAAGCCTAGCTTGTCAACATATACAGTATAACCACACGCATGTCTGATAGATAGCCACACAAAATCGCTCGGGTACATTTCAATCTTCAAACTGTTCTTTATGTTTGAAGACATTGAACGCAGCCTTTCTAGAAACATAAAATCTAAATTTGATTTCTATATCTTGAAGAGAAATAAAACGTAATTTTTGATTAATGTAACATTAAATATAATTAAAAAAAAATAAGTAACATTAAATATATAACAATAAGTCTAAAAAACATACTTCTAAAAAACATACGTTGTGGCAATTCTAAAGTTAAATAATAAACTGCAAATGTTTTTGTTATAAATAAATGACTTCTATAACTACTTACTGAGAACTCGGACACAAGAGCCATCGAAGACCGTCTAATGTAAGCTGGCAGAGTTGCCAACATTCTAGCAGCCACTAATTCTGGTAACTCTCCTGCTCTTATTAAATCACGAATCAATAAAGCTGCAGGATTTGAGCCAGATATTGCCAATGCATCCAAGAATAAGCTCCTATAAAATTTTGAATTAGTTAAATTATATTTTTGTAGATCCGTACGAGTATGTAATATTACAAGAGGTAAAACAGGTCCAAAACAAATGCTTTCTTCAAGGAAGGGGGGAATCCTTAGAGTGCACCAAGTGAAGCAAATATAGGCTATAAAATATGACTAGCTCTAAATTTTAATTTTAATTTAAATTTAAATCTGAGCTGATTAAAATCTTAAATACAGTTTGGGACAGGTGTCCTATGGTCAAACAAGCAAAAAAAACGGGCAAAGTTGTGGTACAGTATCACAAAGCATTTGATTTATGAACATCTATTGATATTTAAGAGGGATTAAATTTGGAATGAATTACAGTGGATTGCAGTGACAGTCAGTTTGGCAATAAGTGAAATGATAAAATGATATTTACGGACTATTTTACCATTGGATATACTTTAAACTTGAGTTTTGTGACTCCATGTCAAAAGCCAAGGCTATGCAAAATGGTGTTAAACTTGGATATGAATACTTATTTGTGAAAGAATATCTGTCGGCACCTCGATGCTGTCTCAAATGCCGTTCACCAGACTGTAGAGTAGCTGATTGTACAAGTTTGGTTGCGAAGTGTGCATGCTGTGCGGGCCCTCATATTTCCACCAAGGATTCTCCCTGCCAGCTTGATGCAAAATGTGCCAATTTTGGTGAAAATCATACCTCCTTTAGTCTTAGATGCAAAGTGCTGAGAGATATCATTGCCAAGAAGAAATGATTCTGCCTGTTTCGATTGTTTCGCTTAATATAAATTTGGTACTCGTTTAAAGGAGCATAAGATTGATGAATTGTGTGACCGGTTTGACATAGTATGCCTTCAAGAACACCTCCTGACTTCTACTAGTATTAATGTGTTAAAAAGAAGTCGTAATCATTCCGTTTTCACAACTAATGCTGAGAGTCACTTTTGGTAGACCTTCTGAAGGCCTCGCGAGCATTGTTAAGAATAACCTGAGTTTGTTCTCAAAAGCGTGTTTTCACAGTGATAAATTCATCCTTGCGGTTCGGTTTGGTAATACTGTGCTGATAAATGCGTATGTCCCGTGTGACAAGAAAACTATTTACGCTTTAAACGCGTATGTGAAAGCCTCGGCAAATCTTAAGGCTATTCTTGCGTCTTTTGTATCGACTGGTTATGATTTCATAGTGGTTGGTGACTTCAACACATATATTACAAGTCAGTCAGTTCGATCCGATATAATCCTTGATGCTTTTTCTGCTTATAAAATAGTCTAGAAAAGTGTTGATTATTCATATATTCACCAATCTGGAAGTTTGTCTAATATTGACCATGTAGTTTCCACGCCAAATATTAATGTATCGACTGTTCTTCTTCATGAAGACGATCGTGATATTGACCACCTCCCGATTTCGTTCTCTACTTCATTAGTCGCTTTCCGTTCTACTAGACCATTTACAAAAAGTTCTAAGTGGTTTCAAAGGAATAACTGGAGTAGAGCTAATTTTGCACTTTATATTACTAAGTTGTCCGCGCTATTGGGTTCTATAAAAGTGCCTTACCATTCGCTTCAAGTTACTGACTGTTTCTCAGATGATAAGCAGTTTCTAAATGAATATTATGATAAATAATTTGGTGCTTAAGACAAGCAGAGGCGATTGTTGTTCCTTTAGAAAAGATTAAAGTTAAAACTAGAAAACCAGAATGGGTTTTCGACCCAGAGTTAAAAGTTGTAAAGAATAAAGCTAAGTTTTGGGTACAAAATGGGTGTCTTGCTTTCGGCCAAATCGAGGATTTGTCTTTGATCAGAAGAAAAGTACCAAGCGTGCATATAAAAAACGTTTACGTCAGTCTAGGGTATCTGGTTTTTATTTTTCTGCGTCGAGAAAGGAGTGGTCTCATGTTCTGAATTCGGATAAGCTTAGTAGGGAGTTTTCTGAAAGTCCTATAGCAGTTCTTACTTGGGTGTCGTATTATAATGATATTTTTGGCAAGGTGAACCGGGAAGTTGAAAAGCTTTTTAGTAATATTTTTGAGTCGTGTTTGCCTAGTTGTATCTGTCGGAGTAATGTATTACCAGTTTCTATTGTTTATATTCGTCAAGCTATTTAGAACATGCAATCTAGCTCCGTTGATCAAGACAGAATTCCTCTTATCATCTGAAAGTAGTTTGCCAGACTTTGATAGATCACCTTCAGCTACTGTTTCAGATGTGTTTATCTACGGTTCCCGGTTCCCGGTTCTATGGTTCCCGATAGTTTCCTCTGTGGCACAGTCACCTCGGTTTTGAACCGTGGAAAAACTTCGTCAGAGTGTAGTTCTTATCGACCAATAACTGTTCCGTGCAATCTTAGCAAAATTTTTTAATATATTCTTCTACCTTTTATTTCAGAAAATGTTAATTTTGGTGAAAATCAATTTTGTTTTCAAAAAAGGCTGGGATGTCAGCACGCCCATCGTGTTCTAGCTTCTCTCCTGTTGCAATCTGTTAATAGTAAATCTCCTCTTCATATCTGTGCTCTTAATCTGTCGAAAGCTTTCGATAGTATTGTCCACTCGCATGCACTCTATTCACTTTTTTCCAGCAATATTATTATAATATTATATGGTTCCCCCGATTTTCCTGACTCTCTTCTACTTTTAGGTTGGCATATAATACGATCACACAAAATACCTAAAAATGGGAGTTGTCAACCGATGGGTTGCACGATTGTCACTATTTGGGATATTTCTAAAAGTCTGAAATTTCGTTTCAGATTCTTGGAAAAGTTCACATTTGAAAAATTATCCTAAAAGGGAAAATCTATTCTATTATTATTTAATGTCTTTCCAGACTATTGGGCTTTTTGCAAGGGAATTTTTAAATGCTCATTGCCAGCCCAAAATACTCAGTGGCAGCCTTGGTGGGCTGGGACACAATTTATGCATTCCAACAAATAACAACAGCAGCAAAATTGGGGCAACAAATGCAAGTCCCTGGTCCTTGCAAAGGATCCATAGCCCTCAAAGGATGGAAAAGATGCAGATACTATTCACTAATAAGGAAAAAATATTCAAAAATGAAGCAAATAAATAGAGCGAAAGTTGGAAAGATTTCATTAACTAATAAGAATTTATTCAAATCACGTAGCTTAAACTAGACCGGCTCCACTGGAGCCCAAACAATTAACGATAATAATAGAAAATTGACAAAAATAATAAATAAAAAATAATTTGAAAACCAAAATGTTTTCATAAGTCTTTTGAAGATGTCAAACGAGTGAAACCAAACGAAAGGATAATGCTAAATAATCAGTGGCATGTTTGGTATGTTGTATCACAGTTTAATGTTTAATACCGGCTTTTGAGGAAGAAAATAAAATTGCTTTAGAGACGTGAGAAACAAAATAATAAAAAGATGTGCTCAAAGATGAGTAACCAAGGATATTTCCAGAAAGTGAGAATAAACAATGCAAACCTCCGCTCAACCGTCCTCATTGCAGAAACAGAAAAATGAAAACGAATTGCAAAAAAATAATCTTTTAAGTAAATAAAAACAAACCATAAGAAAATCACTAAAATCAAGACCCCCTCCACGCAACAAATACCCTTTCATCATAATAATAATAATAATTCATTTTTGACCCACTAACATTATAAAAAGGTGGAGTAACAAAAGAAAGTAAAAGGAAAAGACACACAAAACAAAAACATAAAAACAATATTAGATATAAAAAAACAACAATGCAAATAAGAATAATCGCACGAGAGGATGAACAGGACCTAATAACAATAATAATATATTTCTGGCCCACTAATACGGTGGTAAAGTGGAGCAACAAAAACAAAAGATCCTATGACAATACTAAATATAAAGAAAAACAAATACAAATCAGAACAATCGCACAAGAGGATGCCTCTTCTTTTAACTTGGAGTCCAATTTATTATATGACGTCAATACATCAGATGCATTAAATAGCTTATATACTACATTTACTAGCTCAATATATTATATGACGTCAATACATCAGATGCATTAAATAGCTTATATACTACATTTACTAGCTCAATATATTATATGACGTCAATATATCAGCTGCATTAAACGTCAATATATCAGCTGCATTAAATAGCTAATATACTGCATTTAATACCTCAATATATCATTCTTACGGTGTCTATACCAACGAGGCAAATACAAAAAATATTTACAATAACGGAAGTACAAAACTAATATCCTGCATATCACTAGTATTAAAAAATTGGTGTAAACCTGATAGAAAAAAATGGAAAGTCATAATATGTAAAATAGAGTTTAGCCAAGGCCTTACGAGAATGTCGGCCATGATTTGGAACAATTTTAGCATAGCCTTATTCTTAATATCTGCAAGTGCACTAGCACGAATAGCTGAAACAGAAGAGCAGATATTAATCCCGAGCCAACGCAACGCAGGAACCAGCTTAACTGAAAAAGAACCACAAATCACTTCTCAGTAATCACTCAAATCACTACTTGGGTTTTTCGCATTAAAAACTGAATATTAACATTTTTCACCATTAAGCATGAGGCCAATTTTTTCAAAAAGCTTAGGAATAAACTGGGTAGACTTAGCTAGCGTGAATTTTGAACGGCTAATAAGTAATAAATCATCTACACAAGCAATATAAGATAAATTAGTTAGGCCCGTAAAACACGATGGAAAAATACGAGAAAGCACAAGGTATAAAGCACAGTTAGTCTATTTTTCCGTTTGTTTTTATTTATTTTAACAGTTGTTTTTTGCTGAATGCTTTTATTTATTTTAGTGCTTGTTTTTTACGGTTTGTTTTATTTTATATTTCCATGGCTAGAGATATCTCCGTTTTTTCTTCTTTACGAATATCTTCTTTTTATTTTTAATCTTGTCATGTTTAGCCAAATGTCTCAAAAATTGTTGACGATGTGAGAAGTGAACATACAATACTGGCTTTGTTCCAAAAATCAATATCAAGCTTAAAATATGTTCTGCAGACGGACATAGTGCCCCTAAAAAAATTACATAATTTGTCCCTACCCAAACTGAATATATCTTCCCTACCCAAACTGAATATATCTGAACTACCCGTGTAAAACTGAAAGGAAAAGAGGAAAGCATCTTACCGTGCTGAAGCCAGCTTGTCTATTACAGGAGATGGCAAATCTTGTCGATAGAATGCTACCAAACTTTGGTAATTCATTCGGTTTATGTAGGGGATCAGACTGGAAACAGCTCTTCGATCGGCCAGTCGTTCGACTGTTGAAGGATTATACACTATCTCTACGGTTTCAAGGAGTGTCACAAGAAACTGAAACAGAAAAACCTTTATTGGAAAGAATTAGGTTGGAGATACATAGCTAAAAAAAAACATTAAATTTAAACTAGAAAATATGTGCTCTTTATTTACCCCACCCCTCCAAAAGAGTGAAAATTACATTAAAATACAAATGTTTTTGGTAATTTAATGGTAATTTAAATTGGTTATTTAAATTGAAATGGTTCTAAAACTTTAAACATTTAAATTGTACTACTGCTATTACCAAGAATACTAGCAATTTATCCTAGTATAAAGGTCTATGTAGTAATATTTTTTTTTGTAGCAGTAATAATTTATTTAAAATAAAACAAAAACAAGATCAATCGGTACCACAGCAAAAGCGTTGCATGCGAGGGTGTTGTACTAAAAGGGAAACAACAACGACAAATATTATAAGGAGTTGGAGGGTGAAACCATATAGTGTACCGAGAAACAAACATGAGTAAAGCACACTCGATAAAACTGAATAATATCATGATCAAGAAGTAACAAAAACCCTAAGAAATAGAAACAATATCAAAATCAAACAACTCAAAAAATAAAAAAAATAAATAATAATAATAAAAAGATTTAAAGTATTGAAGGTCTATTTTATACACAAAGGATAATGAATTAACTATTCTTTCTGTTCATTTCGTCACATCATTTGGTCAGTTTTAAGTAGATGGTAGTTTTTAGTTTTTTTTATGTTTTTGTCCTGTATTATTAGTCAGAAATACGAATTCAGCCGCATTTGGCTTGCGATAGTGATTCTTAAGAACAAATATCTTTTCGCCTAAAACCACCCCAGGCAAATACAACAACGCAAAACTGCACCAGTAACTTGACCACATTTATCTCAAAAGTCGCCACATCAGTGACATACGGGTTTGAACGATATTCCTTAGATTTTAGAGGCACAACTTATCAGCCGTTATGCCAGAACAGTTTTACTTGGGGAAAAATTTAGATTTTCCCCAAGTTAGATATAATTGGGAAAAATCAAAATATTTGGCTTTACTGCATCTTTAAATGAATATATTTTTGCTATTGGTTTTGTAGAGATTTATTCTATCAATAATAAATAATTCATGAGCAACTATGAAATGCAGATAAGGTGGAGTAAAAAGATAAAGAATAAAAAAGAAACCAAGAAAAAAATAATCATCAACTACCTAGAAAACATGAGATCGACATAAAATGGCTTAAACTATAAAAAAGCAGACTGGGATAGCATCTAGTGCAGCAAAGCCAACTTAATGCCAGAAACCGTACCCAACAGGAATGACCGAAAACTATCTGTAATCATGATTATCAGCCATCAAGTGCTTTTTTCTATACTGATTTTACTGTATATTTTACAAATAACAGTTCAAATAAGGATAAATCCTTTTATTAGATAGTGAAAAACGATGAAGAAAAACTGAATATTCCGATCACACATACAGTGACCGTCATCGGCAGATATACTCCTATTACTGTTTATGTATTTATGTGCTGTTGTATACTGCTGTTTATATATTTGTAATGTAACAAATTGCTACTAGTAATGCAATTATTTTTTAGCAAATGAGGTACGAATAAAAAAAAAATGGTTATTAATGCATGCAAAGATTATAACAATCCTCTCCATCCTTTCCTCTAAAATAATTGACCGTATTTTAAGCCAAAATTAAGTGATATTTTCTTACCTTTTGTCGCAGTTCTTCCTGCTCTATCATGCTAGAATCTTCACCAGCCAAGTAATAACTATCAACATCAGCAAGATCAAGCTTAGGATTGGCAAACTGAAACCTTAAATCTGGCAAAAATTTCGCACTTTTAGAGACTTCGATGGGCTTATTTGTTCTCGCTGTTTTTCTAAGTACCAGTGTTTGACTAGAAGACAAATCATTTTTAAGGAATATCATTTCATGATTTTTGCCTGACAGTCGCCAAAAGGGATTAAGATTTTTTTCACCTTTTTTTTATTCTTTTTCTGAGGCAAAACTCATTGATAGTCAAGAGATTCAAAGCCCGCTTTTGCCAAAAAAAAAAATATTACACTAGGAGTGCGTAAGTTTTAGGGACCGTTGAAAGTTTTTATCTTTTTACACGTTTATCGAAGATTTTTTATTCCGCCAACTAGGTCTACTAAAAGGGATCAATTTTTGAAATTATTTATTTGTTTTATTTATTATGTTCCCAAGGTAAGTTTCAATGACAGGAGAAGAATAATAAAAGTTCAAATTTACCGGAAAAACTGTCAGCTCAAAAGTCCCTACAGAGCATGTACTTCTAAGAATTTTGATGGGGTTATTTGTTCCCCCTCTTTTTCTAAGCACTAATGTTTGCCTAAAACATATATAAAGTGGTTTAGTTTTTTATTAGTTTCAAATCATAATGAGTAAGACATGATCCACGGAGGTTTGCGGGAGGGGATCTCACCCCTTAGAAAAAAATATATATATATATATATATATATATATATATATATATATATATATATATATATATATATATATATATATATATATATATATATATATATTACGCATCGTTTTGTTTTTATAATTGTTTTCCAAACATTGTTTCTGTTAGAGGCAAAATTATCATTTTGGCAATGTTGTAACATTAGTGCAGTAATAGCTAGTTACGTTTGAAAATTTAGACCCCCACCCCTTTCAAGTAGTACATTTTTCCAAATTGAATCTGTGTCCATGTCTAAAAAGTGACAATTGTTGCAACACAACTCTTCTCAATTATTGTCAACTTTTGTCAATCGAGACACAACAATCGGTGGATAAATTCATATATGGGGTCTTCATCCCGGGAGACGATTATAGCAGTGAATGAATTTATAAAAGAGGGTTTAAAAAGATGTAAATAATGGGTTTAAGGTTTTTGTTTGTTGTTAGTAGTCATACCATTTATTTAAGTGTAAACTGGCTGTTGTGTTATATAATCATTGTAATGTTTGTGTATGGCCTAGCGGCTGAATAAATTATCTATCTATCTATCTATCTATCTATCTATACGAATTAAAACCGGTATATGAATATAATCTATGTGGCATGTATAAGTCATATATAAAACAATAAGTCGTTCTTTCCAATATATTAATTATAAAAAACTTTCCGAAAAATAAGTTTTTCAAAGAAAAGTATAGGCCGTTTTAAACTTAAGCTCACCAGATACAAATACCCTTTAAAATTCAAAGTCAAAACGACCAGAAATTACTGTTAAAGAATAAATGAAACACAAAACTAACAGATATTAAATAAACGATCACAGCAAAAACACACAACAAGTAATAATATAAATGAATAAATAGATCTTAAAGCGAGTAAAGCTTATATTGAATATGAAAACCAAGCTTAAAACAAAAAAAAAACATATTTTCCTATTGAAGTATAAATGAAACTTAAAACGAACAGAAATTAAATAAACAATCAATGCAAACAAACATACAATAGATATAAATGTAAATTAATAAATAAATCTTAAAACGAATGAAACTTAAATTGAATAGGCAAATCAAGCTTGAAACGAAAAATGATCACCACAAACCAGAGTTTGGGTATGTCCTCACCTCCTTCTCTCACTTTAAAAGTGTAAAACCTACTGCGTCATGAGCGATTTAAAGACCACTTACTACATGACAAAAGTTTCCTTTTGCTCTTAATATTGAAAATGATCATCGAAACTATATTAGAATATTAAACTGCTGAGCTATCAGCAAATAATACCGTTACGCGTCAAATATTCAGTTTAATTTATTAGCTCTTTTTAAAGTTCTTAAAGACGAATATAGTTTCACCACAAAAAAGTGTTTGGATACTGCCTCCTTTCCTAACTATAAATAAAAACCAAAACCCTACTGCGTCAATGGCGCTTATCTGAAAACGAACTATATTACAAATATTTTCTTTTCCAGTTCTCACTGCATAGAAAATAAAAATTCAATAACAGTGAAATAAATTCTTAAACTGATGTATTTTTGAACAATTAATTTCATTATATCAAATATTCAATTTGATGTTTGTTATACTTTCCAAGACTGTTCAAGACGCATATAGTTTTCAGTAAAGTATCACTGACGATGTAGGTCTCCAATTTTTATAGTGAGAAAAGTAGGTGATACCCGACCTCTTCTTTGTAGTGCTCTTTGTTCGTTTCAAGCTTGATTTACATATTCCTTTTAAGCTTCATTCATTCTAAGATTTATTTATTAATTTACATTAATATGTATTGTATGTGTGTTTGCATTGATTGTTTATTTAATTTTTGTTCGTTTTAAGTTTCATTTATACTCCAAAAGGACAATATTTGTTTTCGTTTTAAGCGTAATTTTCATATTCAATCCAAGCATTACTCGCTTTAAGATCTGTTTACTCGTTTATATTGTTACTTGTTGTATGTTTTTGCTATGATTTCATATTTAATTTCTGGTCGTTTTGATTTTCATTAATTTTTTAATAGTAATTTATGGTTGTTTTTAGTCTTGATTGTAAAAGGTATTTTTGTATTCTGAGATTAATTTTAAAATGGCCTCGCAATTTATTTTAAAAAATTATTTTTAGGAATGTTTTTTATAATTAGTTTTTATTCGTTTTTGATTTCTAAAAATTTCAAGTTTTTTAAAAATTCCTTATTTCAAAATCAAACTTAAAAAAAAAATAAATATCCATCAAAGTATCAAAACTGGTATCAAAGTAACAATATCAAAGTGAAAAATGGGTTTGTGTCAACCTCGGAGTTTTTATTATCTGATGTTTGAGCTATTTTTAACAAAATTGCTATCTCAAAATTTTAATCGGATGGATTTGGGGAAAAAGGTTGTGGGGGGACTAATCAAGCTTCGGTCTCTTTTGACTCTTTAAAAGTTAACAAGAACTTTCTATTTTCAATCAAATGAGCCCTCTCTGAAGTTTATACGAGTATCACTTCTATAAGAACCACATAAGCTCGCCTTTATAATGCAATTGCACTCCCCCATTTTTGTATTTGAGTCCGAGTATTTGAGTCCAATTTTTCCCGAGTGCGATAAACGTAAACCTCGATCTGTTTTGTTTAAGTACGCTAAGTTTCTGCTTCGTCTCCCACTTTGGTCCCAAAATTCTTTTCTTATTAGGAATTATAATATAGCAGACCCAATTTCAACCATCCTTTAATCAGATCTCAAAGTTCAATAATAATGTTAAAAGCCATCCGTGGTTTGAAATCCTCCACCAGTAGAAATCAGTGTGTTTTTGTTTTCTCTATGGTTTTCTCTATATGTTTTCTCTTTTGTTTTCTCCAGTATTTTCTTGCTAGTGAGTATTACATTCGTATCTAAAACTTGTATTTTTATCTATTTTGTTTTTGTCGTGCATATTTGTCTTGTTTATCTTTTTCTTGTATTTTTATGTACTCCGTCTCTTTTGTTTGATTTTGACGGGTAATAAAATATTATTATTATTATTATTATATCCCAAGAGTAGAACTTACAACGCCTGTGCCTGGGCCCTGGGGGGTTGTGTCGACCCTGGAGATTTAATATCCGATAGTTGAACTATTTTTAACAAAATGGTCACGTCAAATTTTTATCGGATGGGTTTATCCATTCAATACACCCAAAGGCGGGGAGGGCGGGAGGGGCTAGCTGCCCTCCGATCTTTTTTCAGAAAATGAACAACAACTTTAACGGACCCTTGCAATGAACACTCTGAAGCGTGTACGAGGATCCTTGCCACCCGGATCCCATACTGTCCCTGGGCCTCGCGTGTACGGTCTGCCCCCAGGCACGGGGACGTTGTATTTACACCGGATTTTTCGTTTTCTGAGCGTTGAACTCTTTTGAAAAAAATACGTCTCTCAATGTTCGTATCAGAGGGGTCTGAGGACAGTAGGGCGTGGAGAGGGGGGCTAGTTGCCCTCCGATCTCTTTTGACTTTTAAAAAATGAACGAAAACTTTCAATTTCCGATCATATGAGCCCTCCGAAGTTTATACGATCATATCTTCCATAAGAACCTTACATGCGCCCAGCGCAATACTTACAACGCCTGCCCCAGGCCCTGGGGGGCGGTTGTCTTGACAAAGGAGTTTTTCTTATCTGACCTTTGAACTGTTTTTAACGAAATGGCCATACGTAAAGGAGTTTTTGTTATATGATCTTTGAACTATTTTTAACAAAACGGCTACCTCAAATTTTTTATCAGATATATTTGGAGAAAAAGGGCTTGGGGGGGGCAGTTCCCCAACAATCACTTTTCAATCTTAAAAAGGGCACTAGAACTCTCAATTTCCAATCGAATAAGCCCCCTTTGAAGTTTATACGACAACCCTTTGTATATGAAGTGCCTCTGGGAAAAAATAAATGGAGTGTGGGGGTAGGCTAGCTGCCCTCCTATCATTTTTTACTCTTAAAAAGTGAATTACAACTTTCAATTTCCAATCAAATGAACCCTCTAGGAAATTTATACGAACATCCCTTCCATAACAATCATATATGCCCCCATGGCATAACTTATAACGCCTACCCCCGGGCCCTGGGGTGCTGTGTCGATAGCGGAGTTTTCTTTTATCAGAATTTGAACTATTTTAACAAAATGTATATCTCAAAATTTTATCTGATGCATTTAGGGCGTGGAGGAGGGTGGCTAGTTGCCCTTCGATCTCTTTTGACTCTTAAAAAGTGAACAAGAACTTTCAATTTCCTATCAAATGATCCCTGCCCGAAGTTTATAAGAGAATCCCTACCATATGAACTATATATTCCCCTAGAGCATTACTCATAACGCCTGCCTCATGGCCTTGGCGGATTCAGTCGACACAGGAATTTTTCTTATCTGACCTTTGAATTATTTTTAATGAATGGGCTATTACAAAAATTTTATCGGATGGGCTTGGGGAAAACGGGTGTGGGGGGGGGGGCTAGTTAACCTCGGATATCTTTTGACTCTTAAAAATGGAACTAGAACTTTTAATATCCAATCAAATGAGCCCCCTCTGAAGTTTATACGAGCATCCCTTCCATAAGAAACATATACGTCCCCAGGGCAAAACTTACAACGCCTTATTCCTGGGCGTTGGTGGGAGTCCTTGTTATCTAATTTTGAACAATTTCCAAAAAACTGGCTATCTCAAAATTTGTAACGGTTGGGTTTGGGGAAAAGAGATCGTGGGGGGGGGCTAGTTTCCCTTAACTCTTAAAAAGTGAACTAGAACTTTCAATTTCCACTCAAATGAGCCCTCTATGAAGTTTATACGAGCATCCCTTTCATAAGAACCATACATGTCCTTAGGGCATAACTTAGAACGCCTTCCCCTGGGGGTTGTATTAACACCGGATTGTTTCTTATCTGACCTTTGAACTATTTTTAACAAAATGTATATCTAAAAATTTTCATCAGATGGGTTTCGAAAAAGAAGGCATGGTGAGGGGGGGGGCTAGCTGCCCTCGGATCTCTTTTGACTATTAAAAAGTGAGCTTGAAATTTCAATTTCCAGTCAAATGAGCCCTCTCTGAAGTTTATACGAGCATCGCTTTCATTCGAACCATATATGCCCGAGGGCATAACTTACAACGTCTGCCCCCGGGCCCGGGGGGTTGTGACGACACCTGAGTATTTTTTATCTGAATTTTGAGCAATTTTTAACTTATTGGCTATCTCAAAATTTTTATTGGATGCATTTGGGGAAAAAGGGGCGTGGGGTGGGGAGGGGGTTAGTTGCCCTCCAATCTCTTTTGAATCTAAAAAACTGAACTAGAGCTTTCAATTTCCAATCAAATGAGCCATCTCTGAAGTTTTTACGAGCATCCCTTCAATAAGAACCATATATTCCCCCAGGGCATAACTTACAACACCTGCCGTCGGGCCCTGGGGGGCTGTGTCGACCCGGAGTTTTTGTTATATGGTCTTTGAACTATTTAAAAAAAGCTATTTCAAAATTCCTAGCGGATGGGTTTGAGGAAAAAAGGGCGTGGAGGGGAGGGGGGCTAGGTGCCTTCCAATCTCTTTTGACTCTTAAAAAGTGAACTAGAACTTTCAATTTCCAATCAAATGAACCCTCTTTGAAGTTTATACGAGCATCCCTTCCATAAGACCAATATATGCCCCCAGACCATAACTTACCACGCCTGCCTCATGGCCCTGGGGGGTTGTGTCGACACTGGAGTTTTTGTTATATGATCTTTGAACTATTTGTAACAAAATAGCTATCTTAAAATTTTTATTGGATGCATTTGGGAAAAAAGGGTTAGGAGGGGAGGGACGCTGGTTACCCTCCAATACCTTTTGACGCTTAAAACATGAACTAGATACTTTCAATTTCCAATCAAATGAGCCCTCTCTGAAGTTTATACGAGCATTCCTTCCATAAGAACCATATGAACTCCCCCAGGGAATAACTTATAACCCTTGCCCCTGAAGACTGTGGGGGAGTGTCCTACTCAAACATACAATTTACAGAACTTCCAACTACGTTGAACAAAATGGCTATATCAAAATTTTGATTGGATGTGTTTGGGGAAATGGTGGGCTGGGAGGGGTGTCAGTTGCCTTAGAATCACTTTCGACTATTAAAAACGGAACTAGCCATTTAAATTTCCAATCGAATGAGCCCTTTTTAAAAAGGGCACGAACTCTTCTGAATTCTAGTTGAATAAATGCTATTTGAAGTTTACACGCAAGATGATTGTACACAATGTGCCCTGCTATAAAGGAAAAAATAATAAATTGTGCTTCACTCAGACATCAGTCTTACATGCCCCCAGGTCATAATTTACAACCATTATCCTTAGGGTTGTGCGGGGAGTTTCCTCCTCAAAACATATTTTCTATTTGGAAATCAACTACGCTGAACAAAATGGCTATCTCAAAATCTTGATTGGATGTGTTTGGGAGAATGATGGGAGGGGGGCTAGTTGCCCTCCAGTCACTTTCGACTCTTAAAAAGGGCACTAGAACTCTCGATTTCCAATCAAATGAGCCCTTTTTGAAGTTTCTACGACGACCCCTTCCATATGACGTGCCTATGGTGAAATAAAATAATAATAATAAATAAATAAATAATAAAACATTTGAGCCGTATGGCCTTTACTATAGGCAACGCTATAGCGTTGCCTCTGAAACAAGTTACAATACTTTAAAAAATAAATATTTGAAACATCTGGGAGAAAATGTTTCTCAAGGGGATGCGACTCGGCTCAATGGTAACCGAAACTCTAGAAAACAGAATTTTGATACCAATAAATACATCAAAAGAATCAGATTTTTATGCTGATTTAAAGTATATAAGTTTCATCAAGTTTAGTCCTACCCATCAAAAGTTAGGCGCCTGAGAAAATTTGCCTTATTTTCGAAAAAAAGGGGAAATACCTCCTAATAGTTATAGAACCTTAATGAAAATCCCACCATCAGATTCAGGGTATCAGAGAACCCTACTGTAGAGGTTCCAAGCTTATATCTACAAAAATGTGTAATTTTGCATTTTTGCCAGAAAAAAAAGATCACGGCTGCGTGTTTATTTGTTTTTTGTTTGTTTTTTTCCCAAGGATGATTATATTGACCCAATGGTCCCAGCATATCGCGGGAGGGCTCATTCGAGCGGAAATTAAAAGTCCTAGTGCCCTTTTTCAGTGACCAAAAAATGGAGGGCAACTAGGCCCCCTCCCACGCTGTTTTTTCCCAGAGTCACCCGATCAAAACTTTGAGATTGCCATTTTGTTCAGCATGGTCGAAAATAGGGATGACTTAATCCCCCACAGTCTCCGGGGGCAGGGCTGAAAGTTTTGAACTTCACCCACTGTTAACATATAGTATTGGCTATTGGGAAGTCTACAGACGTTCTCAGGGGGGATTTTTTCTGGTAGTGGGGGGGGGTCGGAGGTTATGCGGGAGGATCTTTCCATGAAGGAAGTTTTCATGGATGAAGGGACATTGCTATGAAGGGGGCACCGGATTTCCGACCATTATTTTAAAAAAGATCAGAAATTATATATAAAAAACAAGTTTTTCAACTGAAAGTAAGGAGCAACATCAAAACTTAAAACAACAGAAAACATTACGTATATTATTGGGTTCACCCCCTAGTCACTACCTCGCTCTTTAAGCCAAAGATTTTTTTAGTACTTTCATAAGAGCTATTTATTCTAATTAACGGCCTTTGTGATTAAGTGGTCATTTTTAAAGAATTGGAACAAAATTCGAACTTTAGCTTAAAGAGAAAGGTATTAACTAGGGGGAGAACCCTCTAATATACGTATTAAAAATATATGAATATAGAAGTTCGTCACGTAAGTTAATTCGTAAGTTATGTATATTTATTACTAATAAAAACGTTCGTAAATAAAATTAAACAAGTTTCGAGAAAGCCATTTAACCAAATAAAAGCAAAATTAATATTCAGATTTTGTTTTAATTATTCATTTACGGTGATCCAAAATCAAAACCTGCATTAATTTAAAAACTTTAAAAAATTAAATAAAAAAACAAGTTTTTTAAACTTAAAGTAAGGAACGACGTTAAAACTTAAAACGAACAGAAATTATTCCGTATATGATAGGGGCTGTCCCCTCCTCAACGCCTCGCTCTTTACGCTAAAGTTTGACTTTCTCACAACTCTATTTTTTTTAAAAACAAAAAACTTTTGCGTAAAGAGCGAGGCGTTGAGAAGGGGACAGCCCCTTTCATATACGGAATACTTTCTGTTCGTTTTAAGTTTTAACGTCGTTCCTTACTTTCAGTTAAAAAAAACTTGTTTTTTTTTATTTTATCCCATAAAGAATCAGCCTATTTCGTTAATTATAAACTTTCTTAGTTTGTGTGGCCAAATTATTTAGAATTGATTTGACGCCTTGCTATAACTTGTAGGGCTTGGAAAAGCGATCCGAATAAAGGGTAGAAAACCAGAAGCCGACACCTTGTTTTGTGTCAGAGATAGAGATATTCTGTTTTAATGAAACTTATATCATTAGAAAGTGCGAATTTTGTTTTTTCGACTAAACGGAGCAGAACTTTCTATTTAAAATTCAGAAGAGTCTAGTCCCTAAAGTTCTCTAGCATATCTGCTAGGAGAATGCTAAAAATCAGACGAAAAAAATTATCACTTAAGCAAATTGGGCACTTTAGGAGTTCCCTGTGGTACTAGCCGCTGTTGGTGTCATCTGTGGTATTCCCTGGGCGTAATTTGATCTGTCATTCCTGGTATATATATATGTATATATATGATATATATATATATATATATATATATATATATATATATATATATATATATATATATATATATATATATATATATATATATATATATATATATATATATATATATATATATATATATATATATATATATATATATATATATATATATATATATATATATATATATATATATTATGATTCTGACTGATGATGGCACTTATCGCGATGACATTTCATTCAAAAACAGCTTAAAACTCAAAATTTACTTATATACGCATAGCACAATTAATTAAATTTTATAAAACTTGAAAATAAATCAGTTAAGATTAAATATAAATTAAAACAATTTTAAAATAATAATTAAAACAATTCAGACAATTCAAGCAGTGCATTTAAACAAGCAAAATCTCCCTAAAACAAACGTCCGAGGGGATGGAGGGAATATTTGCCATAACTGCTGCCATAGTTGTTACCATCACTACTTGCCCTAATCAAAATTTTAGTCACAAGACATTTAAAGTGCCAAGGATATGAAAATAAAGACGAGTTTTGCCAACTTAGAACCATCTTAGGCCAATTTATAAATGAAACCACGATTTAAAATAGTCTTCTTTTGTTTGTTTCAAAATTATGAACTTTTAAGACAGGGCAACATCTCTGTCAGTTTTGCCACGTTGAACCGTGAAAATGAATAATCAAAACCAACAAGTTTAATTTTGACAACAATTTTTCATCTATAAAAATTCTAAAGTCAGCAATCGGGTGATTCCCAAAGACAACTATATCTTCAAAAAAAACTAAATCGTTTTAAGCTATTTTATACCGTAGGCTATGTTTTTCGCTTCAGTCTTGCAAAAAAAATTACTCCCGTTTATTTTTTTTAATTTGGCAACCGCTACTACTAAAAACCACACGACTGCAAATGGTTTTTGGCCTCATTTTTGCAAAATAAATCTATCCATATTTTTTTTGTTCTTTTTTTTGGCACCAGTTACTATCAAAAACTGCACGCCTGCAAATGGTTTTGGACTCACTTTTGCGAAGAAATTTATCCATATTTTTATTAATCTTTTTTTTTTATCATGCACCCACTACTACCAAAAAATGCACGACTGCAAATGGTTTTTGGCCTCACTTTTGCGAAAAATTTTATCCATATTTTTTTATCATTATTTGGCACCCGCTAGCCTACTACCAAAAACTGCACGACTGGAAATAGTTTTTGGCCTCACTTTTGCAAAAAAATTAATCCATATTTTATTTTTTATTTGGCACCCGCTACTACCAAAAAACTGCACGACTGCATATGGTTTTTGGGCTCACTTTTGCAAAAAAATTATCCATATTTTTCTTTTTTTTCTATTAGGCACCCGCTACTATCAAAACTGCACGACTGCAAATGGTTTTTGGCCTCACTTTTGCAAAAATTTTATCCATATTTTTATTTGTATTTTTTTTTTTTATTCGGCACCCGCTACTACCAAAAACTGCACGACTGCAAACGGTTTTTGGCCTCAATTTTGCAAAAAAATTATCCATATTTTTTTTCATTATTTGGTACCCGCAAATACCAAAAACTGCACGACCGCAAATAGTTTTTGGCCTCACTTTTGCCAAAAAAATTATCCATATTTTTATTTATTTATTTTTCTTTTTTTTTTGGCACCCGCTACTACCAAAAACTGCATGACTGCAAATTGTTTTTGGCCTCACTTTTGCAAAAAAAAAAATTATCCACATTTTTTTTTTTATTTGGCACCCGCTACTACCGAAAACTGCACGACCGCAAATGGAGATCATTTTTGATTAAAAATTCAATTCCCGGTTTTTCGTAATTTTGAGATGTTCATGTTTGGGTAAGTTTGCTCTTAGTCAATTCAAACAATAAGATTTCATTGTCACTGTCCTTGGTAAAAAAGAATTCTAGATTTCCTTTTGATCGAATACTTTCTCAAGCTTCCTAATTTGGGTTTAGCCAAAAACATATACATTATGTTGGAAGTAGTACGAAAATCCAAAAAAGTGGAGCAATGTTAGCCTAGCTCTAAATTCACACAGGAAAAAGCTGCTGCGGCAGGCAACATTGGCGAATCGCATAGACGAGCAATCTTAATTGCCTTTGTGTTGACATAGGATTGTCAGTTCTATAATTACTTCTGCCGTTTAGCTTAAAAACATTTGCAACAACCAAAACCACATCCAAATGAGGGGGGTAGTGGGTTTGAACCCCTTCCCCCTGAAACTTTGTCCAATTTCTTAAAATGTAACTGATTAATTTTTGATGCGTATTTTTAAAGTTTGTTTCTAATCCCTTTCCCCCGAATAAAAATCCCAGATACGCCCCTGGCAACAATTCATATGGCTTCTGCATAAGTTTATAGCCTGAATAGACATCAGATAATACAGAAAAAATTACAATACACGAGCAGGCAGAGAGCCACCAGACACAGACATCTGAAAAGCAATTATTGGTGGCAATTACTGGTGGCAATAGAGAAGCAGACTCAAAAACATGGTTTTGGTTGCTTCAAGTACCTTAGGGAATCTTTGCAGATTGCGAGGAAGAAAAACCACAAAGAGCTTTCCAAAACATACAATAACATATAATAAAGAATATAAAAACATACAATAAAACATATTTTTCTTAAGACATATAGTAAAACATATAAGAGCTTTCTAAAACATGTCTGTAATCTAATGTGAATTAAGAAGTATATGGGTAGTTGCTGTTAAATATGAAAAATTGCCTATCTGATTGTTCGAAGCTTAATTTTTTTTTTTTTTTAATTCAACAACTAAATAATATACCTGCTGCTTATAAATCAAATGCTGCTTAAATTGACAACTAAATTCAAAAGACGAGTAAATTTTGCCCATGTTTGAACACTTATATGAACCAAGAGTAACATATTCCAAGGAACTTAGTTTTTTTTGTATCTATTACCATTAATTATCTATATGACGTTATGACATCATGCATATGTCATGGCTAACTGACTGTGCCACGAAAAACAGGAGTATTCTGCCATTTTATGGCGCAAGCTATGATTCTCATCCACATAGGACCAAATAAATATCGATTGAAAGTTCTAAGATAGCCCATCGACTTAACTGAAATTTTAAATAAAAATTGCAAAATACGAGCTTTACACATAAACTGGGTTTATTAGTTTGGTAGTTTTTTTTAATAATTAGAAATTTTGAATAGTCGCGAAAAATAAGAAAATGTTTCTAAATCAACCAAGAAGGAGTCAGCAGCTGGGATGGTGTAACAATATCGAAGAAAGAAACTGAGAGAGGAAGAAAGCTATGAAAGTCGAGCTTAACGAAGCAAGCCTATGGCTTACTCCGTTTTATTTAAAATGAATAAGTAAATAAAAATAAACTAATAGCTTACAAAAAGAGTATTATGACTAAAACAAGGACGTTATCAAATTAAGCGTCAGAAACATCTCTAAACAATGTGAGAAAGTGGCAGCTCTCAATAAACATCAAGTTTTAAATCCTCGCTGTTTAGCTGTCAGTATTTTTTCCCGCAGATGGCTCCATACTTTTTTTTTCTTAAAATTGGCACAATAGCATTTTCTAGCCAGGAAAACCGATCTAGATAGGTCATGGCTTTGAAAAAAATCGTTAATTTATTGACCTTAATTTAGGGGAAACATTTTTTGTCAGTCGGGTATCAAAGGGTCGTATCTGCATAATTGTAAATTTTCAGAAGAGCGAGTAAAAAACTCCACAGCTTTTTTATTTTCCATCCGATAACCATCAAACAAAAACGGATCAATATGTAAAATCAATACATATCAATCTGGTTTTGTTTTACATTTATCAGAGAGGAAACAAAACAGTTGGGTCTTTTTTTGCTCTTCTGAAAATTTACAATTATGGAGATGCGACCTTTTGATACCTAACTGACGGTTTCATTTAAATGACGTCACACTCATATGCATTTAATGGGTGATCGTATTGTATTTGGAATCTATGACTTATGCGAAATTATAAAGATGGCAAATTATACGACTGAACTGCACTAAACAAAAATAATAATAAAAAATATATATATATATATATATTATATACTGAAGAATCTACTGAAATTTAAAGGGTGCCATAATGGATGCTTTATTACTACAGAGCGACTTGAACTTCGATCCTCCTTTCCCAGAGGAGAGTCCCAAAGCTGCTGCACTACTGCTGCACCACTGCTAGTAACTACTGATTAAGGATGGATTATCGTGTTTTAGGTTATGATGTCTTGATATGATCTTCGTGGGTTATTTTTTCTATTACATCTTATAGTGAAAATTAAAAAAAAAGTCACAGAAAGGAAAGCTTTCTTGGTAGCTTTCTTCACCCCAGTACTCCCTCATTATTCTTTTAGTGACAATTTGTCTACTTTTGTTTCTATAGCTTTCACCTTTTCTATAACGTACCTTGATCCTTTGTTTTTCTCTGTCCGTCTCTCCTTTCTGGGCAATTTAGACATTTTTGATTCTTCTTGTGTTTTTTTTTTACCCTTGAATAGGCGCAAAAAGATAAAAAAAAACATATAAAAAAAACAAGGAGATTCCACAACTTAATGGCTAAGGATCACGGCAGGAAAAGTTTTGGAGATGTTTGAATGGTTATAAAAGACAGGGCCTTGCAAAAGGGAAAGGAGGTAACCGGAACAACTGCCCTGGGCATCGTGGCTAGGAGTTGCCGACTTTGATTAAGTTCTTCTCTTTGATTTCTCTTCTTTTTTTGCTCATATTTTGCGTCATGGAAGGGGGATGCTGTAATAAACATTTCCCGGCCACCACCGACCCTAAGAGTAGCTCTGATAAAAGGTCTACCCCCTGTCAAAGTCCTATTGTTTGAAGAATGGAGATTATCAAAGCTGAAGTATGAACTTCAAGACTTTACATTAAAAAACGATTCAGAATTTGTAATTATATATAAAAATACGAAAGTTTTAACTGCAAAACTATCTTTAAGGCATTTTTACGGGGGTCAATTTTGGGGGGATAACTTAAAATATTCAGAATAAGAAACAAGTGAACCTCGGTCTGGGAAAGTTAAATATTTCCTATAGGTGGTAATTATCAAACCTTTAACCCTACAACGTCGGGAGAGGGCTAAATGCCATCACTCAGGTTCATTCTTTAAAGGGTTTTGGAGTTATTATTGCAATGGCTTTTTTACAGCGTTTTTTTTTCTGCGATTATGAGACAAACGACAGTGAGAAACACATACATACAAGCTTTCCACGTAGCAGTAAGATAGACTGAGCAAAGCATGGTATATATATAAATATATATCTTAGTATTTTTTTTTTTTAATTGCACCATTTAAAGAATGACTTGAAGGTTCTAAACTCTTACTTTACAAAATGAAAATGACGTAGGCCAGAGTCGGCAAATGGTGTCAGGTCGATGGTGCCGTACGCTCTTATAAACTGGATTTCTGGATGTCCTCGGTTCATTCCTATGCGATAATTGACAGCACTTGATTTATCAATCAGTTCCTGCTAAAACAAAATAAATACATATATATTTATATATATATTAAAGAAATTCTTAAGAAACTTACCGAAAGAGGATAGGAAGCGCATAACAGTTGGATCTTCGGTGAATTAACTTAGGAAGATAGAAGTTTGAAACTGCTAGCCCTAACTGTTTGCTCCAAAACTACAAGCCCCTACCAGCCCCATAGGAACATACAGATTTGGAACTACTAGCCCAATGACAGTGCAGAATCTGGTAACTTCATTTAACAAGCAAAATAATAAGCATTTTTCAAGGATTACTTTCATTCTGAAGCCACACCATAGTCACACCTGCCGATAAAACAAGCCCAATTTTGTGAATGCTAATGATAATGTATTTTCTTGATTTTTATTTCGTACTTCGTATTTCAGAAGCGGAAATATAAAATTGCAAGAAATTGGTTTAAAAATTTTGCACCAACACTAATTTGTTTCAATTTGTTCTTTATCAATACTAAACTTTCTTAACTTTTGTCATATTCCTTTTACATACAGAAAACATGCTGTTCCAAGCATCCATTTTTTCTTGTTTCAAATAATTAAATTAAAAAAGAAGTTTTTTTTTAACTGAAAGTAAGGAGCGACATTAAAACTTAAAACGAACAGAAATTATTCCGTATTTAAAAGGGGCTGTTTCCTCCTCAACGCCTCGCTCTTTACGTTAAAGTGTTTTATTGTTTTAAAATATGGAGTTGTGAGAAAGAGTCTAACTTTAGCGTAAAGAGCGAGGCGTTTAGGAGGGGACAGCCCCTTTCATATACGGAATAATTTCTCTTCGTTTTAAGTTTTAATGTCGCTCCTTACTTTCAGTAAAAAAAAAAAACTTGTTTTTTTCTATTTAATTTCTGAACGTTTTTGAACTAAGGCAGGTTTTGATTTTGTCTCACCGTATATGAATTAATTACAACGAAATTTGCATATTAATTTTACTTGTTTTTGGTTAAATGGCTTTCTCGAAAGTTGTTTAATTTTATTTATGAACATTTTTATTAGCAATAGATATACGTAGTTTACGAATTAACTTACGTAACGAACTTCTATATTCATATATTTTTAATACGTACATTAGTGGGTTCAACCCCTAGTCAATGCCTCGCTCTTTGCGCTAAAGTTCGAACTTTGTTCCAACTCTTTAAAAATGACACCTTAATCACAAAGGCCGTTAATTAGAATAAATAGCTCTTATGAAAGTACTAAAAAATATTTGACTTTAAAAGCGAAGTTCTGCTAGGGGGTGAACCCAATAATATATGTAATATCTTCTGTTTGTTTAAAGTTTTGAAGTTGCTGCTGTTGCAGTTGAAAAACTTGCTTTTTTATATTTAATTTCTGATCTTTTTTTTAAATAATACTGGAAAATCCGGCGTCCCCTTCATAGCAATGTCCCTTCCCCCATGAAAACTTCCTTCATGGAAAGATCCTATCACATAACCCCCAACCCATCCCCCCCACTACCATAAGAAATCCCCCCTGAAAACCTCTGTATACTTCCCAATAACCAATACTATATGTAAACATTGGGTAAAGTTCATAACTTGCAGCCCTTTCCTCGGGGACTATGGGGATTAAGTCATCCTCAAAGACATGGTTATTATATTTTCGACCATGCTGAACAAAATGGTTATCTCAAAATTGTGATCGAGAGACTTTGGGAAAAAAGTGAGCGTGGGAGAGGGCCTAGTTGCCCTCCATTTTTTGGGACACTTAAAAAGGGCACCAGAAATTCTAATTTCCATTAGAATGAGCCCTCCCGCGATATTTTTGGACCACTGGCTTGATACGATCACCCCTGGAAAAAAAAAAACAAAAAAAAAATAAACACGCGTCCGTGATCTTTCTACTGGCAAAAATACAAAATTCCACGTTTTTTTTAGGTAGGAGCTTGAAACCTCTACACTGCATCTGATTCTCTAATACGCTGCATCTGATGGTGTTCTCTGATGGTGCATCTGATAGGGTTCTCTAATACGCTGCATCTGATGGTGTGATTTTCATCAAGGCTCTATAATTTTTAGGGAGTGTTTCCCCTTTTTTGAAAAATCAGGCAAATTTTCTCAGGCACTTAACTTTTGATGGGTAGGACTAATTTTGATGAAGCTTATATATTTGAAATCGCCATAAAAATCTGATTCTTTTGATGCATATATTGATATAAAAATATGTTTTTAGAGTTTCGGTTACTATTGAGCCGGGTCGCTCCTTACTTGCAGTTCGTTACCACGAACTGTTTGATTATAGCAGTATTATTTCAGCTTATAACCAGGGTTGCCACCGAGGGTACGTTTGTACCATTTTTGGTAGGTTTTAAATAAAACGGTACGTTCTACGTTACGGTCCTAAAAAAGTTACATTTTTGTTACGTTTTTGAATTTATGTTACAATTATGTTACACTTTTGAATAATGAGAAAGTTTCACATTTTCTGAGTAATCTATTTTTCCCCCGTGAAAAAAATCCGCTGTTTCCATTTTAATTACACTGACATGAATATCGACATTCTTTCACATCGGGGTCATTTAATCTTATTAATTAAAAAAAAAGTTTTTCCAAGGGAAGTAAAGAGCGAAGTTGAAACTTAAAACGGACAAAAATTATTACTTCACAGCCTATTTAATATATATTAATATAGATAGTATAAATAAACCAACTAATTATGTTTCCCAATGCTTTTAGGATTATACAAAACTAGAGCTTTACTGAAAACACAAAATAATATAGGACTATGGCACAGTAAAAGCAAACCAATTCAGAACACTTTTTATAGAATCAAAATATTATCAAATCCTTATAGGATCAATCCCTTTTAAGATTAATTAAAAAAAAAACTTTTCGAAAAAAATTTTTTCAACGAAAAGTAAAGACCATTTTAAACTTAACCTCAGCAGATACAAAAACTTGTTAAAATTCAAACTCAAAACCACCAGAAATTACTATTCAAGAATAAAAGAAACCCAAAACGAACATAAATTAAATAAACAATCATAGCAAAAAACATACAACAAGTAATAATATAAATGAATAAATAGATCTTAAAGCGAGTAATGCTTAGATTGAATATGAAAATCAAGCTTAAAACGAAAACCAATAGTTTGCTATTGAAGCACAAATGAAACTTAAAACGATCAGAAATTAAATAAACAATTAATGCGAGCAAACCTACAATAAATATTAATGTAAATAAATAAATTAATCTTAAAACGAGGAAACTTAAATTGAATATGCAAATCAAGTTTGAATCGAACAAAAATAACTACAAACAAGAGTTTGGGTATCGTCTCACTGCAGAAGCCTAAAACCTACTGCGTCATTGGCGCTTTACTGAAAACAATTCTTTGGAATATTTTCACTTTTGTAACTTTAAGAAATCAAAAATTAATAAAAGATTTTAGGGAATAAATATCAGCATATGTATATTAAATTGGCAATGCACATTTATTTCAGTAAACTCATTTGAATTTTTCTTCAGTAAAGTACAAATTATATTCTGGCGTTTAGAAAGCATAGGGGTTTTGAACCCTACTCACATTAATTTATGCTCGTTTTGAGTTCGGCTCTAATATTTATTTTAATTTTTGTTCGTTCTGGGTTTCATTTATTTATTGCTACTGATTTGGGGTAGTTGTATGCTTGGTAGATTATATGATAGTCCGGACGCCAGGTGTTGAAAATGTGAACCATACCATGACGGAATGGGGCTGCTATGAGAATTAGCCTACCCTCCACCCCATAAATTGACCATGCGGATTGAAAAATACCAATGGCACCTGCTTGCGAGTGGTGGAACACTCCGAAACTTGACATTTTATTATATTTTGGTGGTTCAGGCAAGAAAATGCATGTTCCACGAAGTTTGAGGTGCAGTTTTCCGCTCAAATAGAAATGCCTAGAAGCCATAGAATGTTTTCATAACAAACTGACACGATTAGTGACAAAAATGGCAGAGTTAAAAAAAATGGCAAAACTATATGAGTCTTGAACAGTCTTGGAAAGTATAAACAAAATCAAATTGAATATTAGATATATAATGATATTAATTGTTGAAAGATCCATCAGTTCAAGATTTTTTTTTTTTACTGTAATTTTTATTTTCATTTTCAATGCTGTAAGAACTGGAAAATGATAAATTTGTAATATACGAGTAATTCGTTTTCAGTGAAGCACCAATGACGCAGAAGGCTTTAGGTTTTTACAGTTAAAGAAGGGGCAGTATCCAAATTTTGCTTGTAGTGAAACTATATTTGTCTTGACCAATCTTGAAAAGAACTAATAAATTAAACAGAATATTTGATGCATAATGATATTAATTGCTAAAAGCTCATCAGTTCAAAATTTTACTGTAATTTTAATATTTATTTTCAATATTAAGTACAAAGGAAACATTTGTAATATAATTCGTTTTCAGTAAAGCGCCAATGACGCATTAGGTTTTAGGCTTCTGCAGTGAGGCGATACCCAAAATCTTGTTTGTAGTTATTTTTATTCGATTCAAACTTGACTTGCATATTCAATTTAAGTTTTACTCGTTTTAAGATCTATTCATTCATTTACATTAATATATATATTGTATGTTTGTTCACATTGATCTTTTATTCAATTTCTGTTCGTTTTAAGTTTCATTTATCCTTTAATAGCAAAATATTTTTTTTCGCTTTAAGTTTGATTTTCATAATCAATGGAAACATTACTCGATTTAAGATCTAGTTATTCATTTATATTATTACTTGTTGTATGTTTTTTTGCTATGATTGTTTATTTAATTTCTGTTCGTTTTGGGTTTCATTTATTCTTTAATAGTAATTTCTGGTCGTTTTGAGTTTGAATTTTAACAGGTATTTGTATCTCCTGAGCTTAAGTTTAAAATGGCCTTTACTTTTCTTTGAAAAACTTATTTTTCGGAGTTTTTTTTTAATTAATTTTTGTTCGTTTTTGATTGCAAAAAGTTTCAAGTTTTCATGGCATGGGGGGGGGGTTCTTACTGTCTGATTATTCTTGACTATAAAAAACGGATCCATAACTTTCAATTTAAATGGAATGAGGCTTTTTTCAAAGTCTATACGATTACCTCTTTGATAAAAACCTTATATATGAACAATAGACAGCTTGCATAACTTGTGGACAGCGATTGACAACAATGAATGGATTGAAAAAATAGCTCCAATAAGGGGGTTTAGACCATTTCACTTGCTGACACAAAGGGATCACGACTGTTTGGAATTGACCTTAATAGGAATTTGTGTACCAAAACAATTTTGCATCTATCACTGAGTATGTATTTTAACCTTATAATTGGATAATTATAATAGATGTCCAATGTGTTCTTCCCATACAAAACCCCTTCCCATAAATTATAAACCCCCTTTAATAAGTTATGCCCCAGGGCATAACTTACAACGCCTACCCCTGGGCCCTGGTGGGCTGTTTCGACACCGGAATTTTTGTTATCAGAACTTTGAACTATTTTAACAAAATGTCTATCTCAAAATTTTTATCTGATGCACTTAGGGAGTGGAAGAGGTAGAGGGGCTAGTTGCCCTTCAATCTCTTTTGACTCTTAAAAATTGAACAAGAACTTTCAATTTTCAATCAAATGAGCCCTCCCTAAAGTTTATACGAGCATCCCTTCCATAAGAAATAATATGAAGGATTCAGAGAATCCTTAAATTATAACCCTTGCCCTGAGGGCTTTGGGGGAGTTGTAATCCTCAAAGACCTAATTTCTAGAACTTAAAACTACGTTTAATAAAATGCTGTCTTAAAATTTTCATTGTATGTGTTTTGGGAAAAGGTGGGCGTGAGAGGAGGGCTAGTTGCCCTCAAATCACTTTCGACTATTACAAAGGGCACTAGCCCTCGGAATTTCCAGTCGAATGAGCCTTTTTTGAAGTTTCTACGACAACGCCTTCTATAAAAACCTTATATGCCCCCAGGGCATAACTTAAAACCTTTGCCCTGAGGGTTGTGAGAGATTGTCCTCCTCAGAAATATATTTTCTATCTGAAATCAACTACGCTGAACAAAATGGCTATCTGAAAATTTTGATTGGATGTGTTTGGGGGAATGATGGGCGTGGGGGGGATGGGGGTAGTTACACTCCAATCACTTTCGACTATTAAAAAGGGCACTAGCTCTTTAATTTCTAATCGAATGATCCAGTTTTGAAGTTTCTACGACAACGCCTTCTATAAAAACCTTATATGCCCCCAGGGCATAACTTAAAACCCTTGCCCTGATGGTTGTAGGGGAGTGTCCTCCTAAAAAATGTATTTTCTATTTCAAAATCAACCGTGCTGAACAAAATGCCTGTAACAAAATTTTCATTGGAGGGGTTTGGGGAACTGATGGGCGTGGGGGGGCTAGTTCCACTCCAGTCACTTTCGAGTGTTGGTAAGGCCACTAGCCCTTTAATTTCCAATCGAATGATCCTGTTTTGAAGTTTCTACGACAACGCCTTCTATAAAAACCTTATATGCCCCCAGGGCATAACTGAAAACCCTTGCCCTGAGGGTTGTGGGGGATTGTCCTCCTCAAAAACATATGTTCTATCTGGAAATCAACTACGCTGAACAAAATGGCTATATCAAACTTTTGATTGGTTGTGTTTGGGGTAATGATGGGCGGGGGGGGGGGGCTCGTTGCCCTCCAATAACTTTTGACTATTAAAAGGGCACTAACCCTTTGAATTTCCAATTGAATGTGCCTATTTTGAAGTTTCTACAACGATGCCTTCTATGAAAACCTTATATGCCCCCAGGGCATAACTTAAAACTCTTGCCCTGAGGGTTGTGGGGAATGTTCTCCTCAAAAATATATTTTCTATCTGGAAAGCTACTACACTGAACAAACTGGCTATCTCAAAAGTTTGATTGGATGTGTTTGGGGAAATGATGGGCGTGGGAGGGGGAGCTAGTTGCCCTCCAATCACTTTCGACTATTAAAAAGGGCACTAACCCTTTAATTTACAATCGAATGAGCCAGTTTTTAAGTTTCTACGACAACAGCTTCTATAAAAACCTTATATGCCCCCAGGGCATAACTTAAAACCCTTGCCCTGAGGGTGGTGGGGGAGTGTCCTCCTCAAAAATATATTTTCAATCTGGAAATCAACTACGCTGAACAAAAATGGCTATCTCAAAATTTTGATTGGATGTGTTTCGGGGAATGATGGGCGTAGGGGGGGATTAGTTGCCCTCCAATCACTTTTGACTATAAAAAAGGGCACTATCCCTTTGAATTTCCAATCTAATGAGCCTTTTTTGAAGTTTCTATGACAACGACTTATATAAAAACCTTATATGCCCCCAGGACATAACTTAAAACCCTTGCCCTGAGGGTTGTGGGGGATTGTCCTCCTCAAAAACATGTTTTCAATCTGAAAATGAACTACGCAGAACAAAATGGCTATCTCAAAATTTTGATTGGATGTGTTTGGAGGAATGATGGGCGTGGGGGGGGGGGCTAGTTGCCCTCCAATTACTGTCGACTATTAAAAAGGGCACTAGCCCTTTGAATTTCCAATCGAATGAGCCTTTTTTGAAGTTTCTACGTCAACGCCTTCAATAAAAACCTTATATGCCCCAAGGGCATATCTTAAAACCCTTGCCCTGAGGGTTCTGGGAGTGTCCTCCTCTAAAACATATTTTCTGTCTGGAAATCAACTACGCGGAACAAAATGGCTATCTCCAAATTTTGATTGGATGTGTTTGGGGAAATGATGGGTGTGGGGGGGGGGGCTAGTTGTATTCTAATCACTTTTGACTATTAAAAAGAGCACTAGCCCTTTAATTTCCAATCGAATGAGCCTGTTTTGAAGTTTCTACGACAACGCCTTCTATAAAAACCTTATATGCCCCCAGGGCATAACTTAAAATCCTTGCCCTGAGGGTTTTGGGGGAGTGTCCTCCTCAAAAATATAATTTATATCTGGAAATCAACTACGCTGAACAAAATGGCTATCTGAAGATTTTGATTGGATGTGTTTGGGGAAATGATGGACCTGGGGGGGCGGGGGCTAGTTACACTCCAATCACTTTCGACTATTAAAAAAGGCACTAGCTCTTTAACTTCCAATCGAATGAGCATGTTTTGAAGTTTCTACGATAACGCCTTCTATAAAAACCTTATATGATATTGATGTGTTTGGGGAAATGATGGGCGTGGGGGGGGGATGGGGGCTAGTTACACTCCAATCACTTTCGACTATTAAAAAGGGCACTAGCTCTTTAATTTCCAATCAAATGATCCTGTTTTGAAGTTTCTACGACAACGACTTCTATAAAAACATTATATGCCCCCAGGGCATAACTTAAAACCCTTGCTCTGAGGGTTGTGGGGGAGTATCCACCTCAAAAATATATTTTCTATCTGGAAATCAACTACGCTGAACAAAATGGCTATATCAAAACTTTGATTGGATGTGTTTGGGGGAATGATGGACGGGGGTGGAGCTAGTTGCCCTCCAATCATTTTCGACTATTAAAAAGGGCACTAGAACTCTCAATTTCCAATCGAATGAGTCCCCTTGGAAGTTTCTACGACGACCCCTTCCATATGAAGTGCCTCTGGGAAAAAAAATTAAATAAATAAATAATAATAAAACATTGGAGCCGTATGACCTTTACTATTGGCAACGCTACAGCGTTGCCTCTGATAAAGCAACAATCCATTTTAGAATTTTCTTTAGTATTTTACGTTTAATTTGGTGTCACTTCTGCACAATGGCTCAGTCTAATGAGCCATTTCCAGAGTTCATGTTATGTCTTATTTGGTCTTCATTTCAAGTGATAATAAAGCATATTTCTTACAATTTAAGAATGTATATTACCCACTATTGGTAATATAGCTGATGAGAGCGAAATACTGCTTGATAAAACAATCCAATATTTCTGTATGCTGTTCAATTACTTTGCAGTTATTAAAGAATATTTAGTTGTACGTATATGTTATAAAACTCGTGCAAGAGTAAAGAAATCAGTATAGCTTCACGTGGTGTTGCAGGATACTCATTTTTTACTCTTAAATTAATAATCCTTATTTTTATACTTTACTTTCGTGTTTTCAGTAAAAAACTATTTTTGTATAATCCTAAAAGCATAGAGAAACATAACTAGTTGGTTTATTTATACTAGTTATATTAATATATATTAAATAGGCTGTGAAGTAATAATTTTTGTCCGTTTTAAGTTTCAACTTCGCTCTTTACTTCCCTCGGAAAAACTTTTTTTTTCCGAGGGCAGGAAAAAACTTTTTTTTTCTGCATTGAATGCAGAAACTGCCATGATCTTTTTTATTTATATGGAATAAAGACCTATGATTCAAGTGAACATACCACCCGATGCCTATTTTTTAGGTTTCTTCTGAATATAATAATTATTTTTGGCGCAAATTCAATTTTAAATCCTTATGAAGAGAAGCTGTAACCACTTTGCATCCTATGTACCATCCTACCTTTTTTATTTATTTTTTTTATATAAATAGTTTTTCCATTTTTCTTTCCCTACTCAGCTTATCAAAAACTTGCATTTCCCCCTTAAATCAAATAACAGTATATTTTGGCTAGTCCCCAAAACGGTAAATGAATAGTAGAAAAGACTCTTTGTTATATATAGACAAAGGAGGTCGCAATTAGACCTTTAACAATTAGAACTGGCAATATCTACTAGGATGTTTAATTTTATATGACACAAGAGAACACCGAATATTGAGCAGTTCAACATTTATGTTTTGAACTAGCTCATATTCACAAACCGCATAAATTGAGGAAAAAATGAATCCTATGGATTCAACCACTAATTTTCAACATAAAATGGTAATTCTCTTATTATTTTCCTCAGGTTGTGAATGGAAAGTATTTATATTGATAGCTTGTTCTATTCTAATATTTGATCATATTTACTAAGGCAGCCACTGATGCCATAAAGAATTGCCCCTTCTCTCTCTGACGAAATAAAATTTCAAACAATACATCACTCAAAATATTGAATATAATGAGAAATCACTAAAACTCTAATGAAGGGAGTTTACAGGAGTAGCAGACTTACCGCACCTAGTGATTTATCACTATTTCTAGTGATCTTTTATGTTGCCTAGTGATTTTTTTCTAGCTAGTGATTTTTACCAAGATCTAGGGATTTTTCAAGATATAGCGCGTAGATTCATTATTCAGTTGAATAAATAATACAACAAGCTAACCATTAAAAAAAAACACAAAATAGTGATTCACTACAGTTCCTAATATGTTTCAGATTAGCGTTTATGCAAATATACCACCTTTGAAAGCACGTAGATGTGAGAAACAGCTTTCTAATGAGTTATTAAGCATCTCTCTATGATGTTCTGGTAAATTGATAGCCCTGGAAAAAAAAGAAAAAAAGAGAGACAGATGATTACTAACCACCCAAAAAAGCAATTTTCCTCGTTAACCATGTTGGTGGACTCGCAATTTTTCCTCCCAAGGTTCTGAGTCTTGTTACCTCTAATGTTTCACTTTTTCATCCAGTCTGGCACCATTTTCAAGGGGTCTCAGGCTCTTTTTCGAAACCACCATAAATTTCTTCTCGCAATAAACTTTTATTTCTAAGACGAACCGAAATAATAGTTACCATTCCTAAATTTTAAAGAGTTCATAGTGAATTCTTCCAACGGACTAATGAGACTTACTAACGGGGCTGGGGTTGGGAGTATACGATGAGGGTCCCTTGTAAATCTCCAATTAAGGGTTTTGGACTATAATTATTACAATGGTACCGTTTTATACTTCGAAGCGTTTCAACTTAAGAAGTGGCACAAAAGGTGCCTTTTTTGTGCTATTTGGCACTTACGGATGGAAAAACTGATTAAAATCAGGAAGATATGAGCAATAGCTTTCCAATCAACCATTAAACATCTCTCTAAGAAGTTCTGGCAGCCCACTAGCCCCTAGCTTTTCCACTTAACACATGGCATCAATAGTGCCACCAATGGTGCTATTTGGCAGTTTCAGGTGGTGGAATTCATAAATAAAACGTAGATATGAGAAATAGATTTAATATGACTATTATATATCTGTATACGATGTTTTTGTAGCCCGCTAGCCCCCCCTTGAGAAATGGCACAAAATGTGCCATTTTGTGCCATATGGCACATGCAGATGGCGAAATTTACAAAAGGCACGCAGATGTAAGAAACAACTCTCAAATGCGCTATTATGCATGTCTCTATGATGTTCTGGTAAATCGCTAGCCCTGGAAATAAAAAGAAAAAAAGGGAGGCAGATCAGTGCTACCCATGCGAAAAAGTCATTTTCCTTGGTGTTCATGTTGGGGGACTGTAATTATCCTACGAAAAGTCTTCGACCATGCTGATTCCAATGGTGCACTTTTTATTTCGATTTGAAGCCATTTTCAAGGGGTTTCTGGCTCTTTTTCAAAATCACCATAAATTTCTTTTCGCAATGAAGTTTTACTTATAAGATTATCCGAAACAGTAGTTATCATTCCTGATTCAGTGTCAAACGGCAATTTTTTCTCACTAGGCAATTTTTTTAAAAAAACATTTTTAACTTTTGATTACTATGGACTGTGGTTCGCTCTTTACTAAATTGCAGCTGCCGCTGCAACCATGATCAAACAATCACTCAGTTATTAGGATGAGAAAATACCCACTTCGCTTACTCGCATAGTAGGTTAAGATAACATTCTGTCTCATTAGTACATGATTATCATTTGTTTAGTGACAAGTGACAAAAGTCAGTTAGTCACTTCACCAACTTTCAATTTCATCAGTTGACTTTAAGTCTTGTTCCGACAACAGTCATACTAAAATTTTGAGGAAAAGGAGTTAGAAAAGGAACTAATGAAATAAAACAAAATAGATAGATAGATAGATAGATAGATCGTGTATTTCAAAAAGCCCAAGAGCCATATACACACAAAAAATATGAAAATAGAAAAATTACAACAGAGCAAATTACAAACACACATTAACATGAATACATAGCGAAAAATACCTTCTGGTAAAATACCAAAAAAATAACTTTAATTCCATATAATTAATAATAATTAATTGTAAAAACATTTCCTTCTATTTAACCCCTTGTCTATGTACGCACCAATACGAAATATTGTGGTTGGATTACTATTTTGTAAGATATTTGGAAGCAGCAAAACAATCCCATGTAAGTAATTTTCCCTTAAATCAGAGAGCACCGGGCACTTTCGGAGAAAATGGTCCAAATCTTTGTCCTCCTCCCTACAAAGATGACACACATGCCGACCATCAGGATGTACTATCCCCTTGTCGAACACCATTTGCCTGCTCTGGATCGGAAGACAATTCGCCCTAAGCTGAATACATCAACATAAAATCATAGCCGGTAAACTTAACTTAAAATAAATTTCCTCTCCAAAACTAGGTTTAACCTGATTATAATGATTCAATGTAGCAGAATTTAAAACCAGCCCTTGCCAATACTGAATTTCTTGACCCTCTAAGATAAGTCGTACCTGGTTTACTAAATTTGTTGGTAGATCAGGGAAACCAAGACCATCATTCCATAAGTAAGCCATTCCCACACTTTCTAGTAATGACCTAATTTGGGATGGCCACGACCTTTTCGAATCATAGCACAACATCTGATAATAAGCAGCACTTACTAGTCAATCTTCATTACACCTAATGATCTTCAACCAAAATCTAAGCATCAAAATAGACCTACGTAGTTTTAACGAAAACAGGCCCATATCACCTTTCAAAACCTGTGAATGAGTTGTCTGATGCAATCCAAACAGTCTTTTATAATACTGGAGGGACTCCAACTTCTGTGCCGCTTCTCCGCCCCAAATCTCCGCTCCATATTCTAATACTGGTAAAAATTTTGTATTAAATATTCTTTTATGCATTTTTAGGTTTTTAATTTCCATTATCGTCGGATTTCTAAAAATTGCAGACATGGCCACTTTACCTCTATTAATTAATTCATCAACATGACTCTTTAAACTTCCATTTTCCGATAAAACAAATCCTAAATATTTTATTCTTTTGCTTACTTTAAGTTCCTCATTATTAAATTTAAATTTATTATTATCTTCGCCACTTGTTTTCCTTTTTTTAAAAATAACAACTTCACTCTTTTCAACATTCAGCCTTAGTTTTTTCATCTGCAAATAATCTTCTATAGGCCTAAGACTCAAAAGCGTCTGCAGATCATGCGGTGTGCTAGCCACCAAGGCAATATCATCTGCAAATAATAGTAGTGATAGTTTATGGGTCCCTAGACTAACATTCGGAGCCCATCTATTCTCTAGATAATCAACAACATCATTTATAAAAATGTTAAACAACTTAGGAGAAAGACTGCTGCCTTGTTTTACACCCAGCTTAATATTAAAAAACCTAGAAAACCTGTTACCAACTAACACGATTCCACTCACACATATACATACTCACTATCAACCTCACAAACAAATGAGGGAGGCCAATTCTAACCAGGGCATCCTTTAATAGCTCTCTGTCGACACTGTCAAACGCCTTGTGGAGGTCCAGAAATCCCACATAAAGACAAGTTTTTCCCTTTCCGTATTTATCAATTAATGCCTTTAAAATAAATATTGTATCTACCGTCCCGTACCCTGTTCTGAAACCTGCTTGTTGTTCATGTATTATATTATTTTTATTTAACAATTTAGAAAGCCTTGTATCTAGTATTTTCTCCATTATTTTCTCCATTTTCTCCAAAATATGATGAAAATATTTTCTCCATTTTCTCCAAAATATGATAAAAATATAAAAATGTAGAACCAAATTTGGGCTATATATTTGCAGATTAAGGGGGAGGGTGGGTTAAGCATAGTATATATTGAATACGTAACCTAATCTAGGTGCTTCCCCCTCCCCTAAACCCCAAAAAACAATAGTTTAAATATTGTAAACGCAATAACAAACCACGCTTTGCGATCCAATTCTCTACTGACTGATACCCGTTTGACTAGTTTCCTTTAGCATCTATATCAGCTAATTGACTAGTACCGATGATATATGTATTATTTCTTTCCGTAACACCCTCCCCGCCCCGCCCCCCTTCTGATTGTATTGGCATAATATCAGGTTATATACAAAAGTTGCTCTTTTTATATGGGATTATAAACAACTGGTATTGACAAAATATATGACAATGTCAAAATTTTTTCAAAATATCATGGTCACTTTTTTGAAATTATACCCCCCTCCCCATCTGCAGTCCCATATATAACAGTATAAATACATTTCATCGTTGTGTCAAATCTTGTGATGACATTCTTTCTTGTTATATTCTTTCGTGTTCTTTCGTATTATAAAGTAAAAATTTTATGGGTTGATTTTTTTTAAATATATTCCAAGGGCTATTTCCCAGAAGTAGTGTCTTATATTGCTACGCGAATTACACATGGAATTACACAAGCCTGAGGCATGAATATACAGTGCAGTTTAACCGGTACATTGGCTTACCAAGGACACTCACCTATTACTACGAACGATACATGGGTTATCAGACTGGTTTCTGAGGCAACACCCATTTTTTAGGGCCAATCAGAGAGAGTGGAAAGGAATTAAACAAGCCTGAGGCATGGATATACAGTGCATTTTAACCGGTACATTGACTTACCAAGGGCAGTCACCTATTACTATGAATGATAGACGAGTTAGCAGACTGGTGTCTGAGGCAACACCAATCCTCCACCTGATCCATGTATATGTGTCCTTTTTATCTTTTACATTTAATTAAGTTATCAAATCCTTTATATTTTGAACAAGGGACTAGATTGTGTAATGCACCAGACGGGTTTCTGAGGCAAAACCTATTTTTTGGACAATTGCCTTTAGTCAAGACTAGTTTGCTAGGAATGCGTTGCAGTAAATTAAAGAATAGGATGCTACACTCAGAATTGATGGATTGGCATATGGCGTCAAATCATTTAACAAAAAAATAACTATATTTACGAAAAAGGTATAGCATTTTCGAATTGGACTGTATGAATGATCTTAATTAAACAATAGGGAAAAAACAGAGCTAGATAACATTTGCAAATTAGGTTGTATGAAGGTGGTAAAAAAGGGTTAAACTGATTACCAGTTAAGGTAACCCCGACGGGCTAGTTAACTCAGGCAATTTATTATAAATTTAGAACAACGTCAATCTATGAAAATGGTTAACGATGATAAAATGACCTTGTGACTTGACCTAGATTTACTTCTTCGATGTGTTCTGTATGATACACAAGTGGCGTATGAAAAGTGATGTCAATTTAAAATAGGGTCTAACGTAATAGTACACTATAAAGCTGATACTAATAGAGATATAGATGTCAAGAAAAGAACTTTAATAATGAAATTCAGAACAACCCTTAGAAATCCTTGCAAATCAAATAGAGAGGTATATATGAGTATGATCCATCAAGGATCATAAGCACCAATGACCCTAAACACCAAGGACCTCCAAAGGTCCCCTATCCCCAAACTCCAAGGGGCCTCTGCCCCCAAATTTTTGCCCCCCCCCTCATTTTTTATACATTTTTTCAAGTTTTTTAACTTTTTTTATTTACTTTTTTTAACATGATATATTTTTTTTCAACTTTTTTAACATCACTTAGAATGACATGAAACATACTTAAAACATAAAAATTCACATTTAATATTTTCGAAACTCAAAATGAGAATGGTGTAGATTCTACGAGTGATTGCGTAATATGACTACTGGTATATGCCTTAGCAGACAGGTTTCTGACTCGACAGTCACCCCGGTCAGATTTCAGTCATAATATATACGAAGTGCAAACCATTTAAGGTAAGTTCAATGCCCCCCCCCCCCAAAAAAAAGGTCCATTTTGGTTAGAGGTTAATATATTCATTTTTTTTTAGCATAAAATACAGGTCCAAATTACAATTTTGTATAGTTTGAAAAGCTCTTTCAGCGAGTCAAATAAGTTTTTTAGTTTTCTGATTAATTATTTGCACTTATAGTGATATGGAGAATTCCAAGCGAATGCTGGTGAGTAAATTTTTTCTTGTTTTATAATAAAAAGAAAACCATTTTGTGCTGCCATTAAGTCAGCATTGACTTATATTAGACTTATATGTAAATATACATGTATCAGATATTAGAATCGTAACAATTAAAAATTACTTATTCAAATTCTTCCTTGAGTAGCTACCACTGTGAGGGATTTAAGCCTTTCTTGGCCCAGGATGCAATAGGCTATGGGATATTATAGTGAACATGACTATAAATTTAATAACATAAAATATGTGATTCAAGATGCAAAATGTATTAAGAACCTTACCTCTTTTCAGAGGTTAAGAGACGTACTTTTTAATTAAAATAAGAAGCTTTTTTAAAAGTATAAACAGCTTTAACGTAGATAGCATCATATTAAAAATATAATAGGTTTAGCCTCCATCTAGGACTACCGCTCTTTTCTCTATGTGTTTAATTAGGTTGAAATTTAGGTCTTTAAGTTTACGAGCTACCTACTGAGAAAATTGAAAATGATTTTTTATTTTAGGAAGCTGTTGATCAAACCCCCCAGCAAAAGCGGGCAAAGTTGGATGTCACCCATGGCAGCAATGTGAGTCATAGCAAAATTACACAATGAAAATATCCCCTTGCGCATTTTCAAAGATTCGACTGCTACAAGAAAACGGATAAGGATGCTTGTAAAAACACAAGAAAAAGATTGACATTCACTTCTATTTAAAGGAAGAGATGTGAGGCGCTATACTCAGTTAAACCATGCAAGGAAGTATCCTATAATGTCGTTATGCTAAATTTCCATTTGATCTGTGAAAATTCCTTTCTAAAAGCAGCATTTTTATGATTTCAAATAAAATTCGTTGACTTTTTTAATACTCCCATTACTCAAAAGGTCCAGAGAACTACCAAATGAGAAAAAATTGTCATTTATAGCTGATTTGGAAGGATAAATATCAACTTGACAACATCATCTTTGAATGTCAAGGTTACAAGTGCTTCCGTTCATAGTTCTATTCACGAGACCCAACTGATCATGCATCAGGCTTTTTTAATGTTTTATACATTATATTTAGGTTTCTTAACCTTTCGTAGGTGTGTATTGCATGAAACTCATGATTTGGGAACAATCGAAAATTTTCTATAATAACCTTTGAAATAACCTTTATTTCTATGGATGAATGGGTGAAGCCTAAAACAAACATAAATTAGAAATCCTTGGAAATCAAGTAGTGAGACGATTATGAGCATGAATCGTCAAGGATCGTTAGCACCAATGACCCTAACTACCAAGGACCTCAACGTCCAAAGGTCCCCATACCCTCACCCTCCAAGGGGCCCCTCCTCCAACTTTTTGGTCCCTCCCCCCATTTTTTAATACTTTTTTTTGAAGTTTTTTTTAACTTTTTTTATTTTTTTTAACATGATATTTTTTTTCACCCCTTTTTTTACATCTCTTGGAATGACATGGAACATACTTAAAACATAAAAAAATCACGAAATATGCTTACGGCTATAGCAATCGTACTCGATATGGATATGCGAGATTGAGATCTCTGGGTTAGAGCTTAATATATTCAGTCTTTGAGTATTAAAATACAGGTCCAAATTACAATTTTGTATAGTTTGAAAAGCTAACTTCTAGGATGTATGGTGTTTTCGATTGTTAATTCATTGGCTTGAAGAAGTCATCATTTGGGGTGATTTTTGAATGTGCGTTTTTATTGCTGACTACAGATCGTAGAGAAGCCTCTTGTTATCACTGGCATATCAACTACAATATGTATGCTTACAATAGAGACATGTGGCGCAATACCTTATACGTTATAAACAAACTAGGTTTATATGATAGAGTGATACCCCCATTCTATGATGAAGGGAAGGATCTATCCATGGTACAAAAGGAAGTTAGAGAAATATGTCGTTTTTTTGGTGTAACAGCACTATACGCGAAAGGGAATGTACCCACTGATAAACTTTTAATCGACAAATGTAGATCTGATATACTAATATTCAACTTGGAAGATTTTAATTGTGAGGTATTTCCGAGTAAAATACACAAGCCATAGGACGAGGTTCGATGTTTTAGCAGATGGGTGCCGATAAATATTCCCTCTTGGAATATGTGTATAAGATATCCCAGGAAGAAGAAGAACAACAAAATCCGTGATATAGATTGGGATCACACCAAGTGGATGATGAACGATGATGAATTTTTATAACACCCATCACCCCCATGACTATCCAACGGTCTTTTTAAAGACCAAAAAATCTATTAACACTTCGTAACCATGATCATATGAATCTTTTCTGTGCCTTGAAAGAAAACAAAACATCGCATCGTACTAGTCTGAAATAGTTTTTTTGTACCATGTGAAAAAATTCACAAAGGGTTTGATGCAATGAGCGGCTGATCAGATCAACTCTCGGTATTAATTACCAAAACTCCAAAAACTGAATACTGAAAACTAATTAGGCACGAAAGGTAGTTTAGTTTTAACTCTGTATCCAAATATATATAGTTTACTAGGTTTTAGACTATTTGTTAAAGTTACAAACAAAACCCAATCCTCATAAATTAAAGAAAAAGGGAAACAAATCCAGTAGGGACTGACTTTCATATCTTGAGTTGAAGTACTCTTTTGAGTACTCATGCAGCGACATCATGCAGCTCATGATTCTCTTGGAATGAGATTAGAAGATATCATGCAGCGACAAAGTGTCGTTTACAACTGGTTTGTTCAGCAAGACAAATATTTTGGCCTTGTCATTCCAAGAGATGTAAAAAAAAGGGTTGAAAAAAAATATCATGTTAAAAAAAATCAAAAAAAGTTAAAAATCTTCAAAAAAAAAAGTATAAAAAATGGGGGGAGGGGGCCAAAAAGTTGGGGGCGGGGGCCCCTTGGAGGTTGGGGGTATGGGGACCTTTGGAGGTTGAGGTCCTTGGTGGTTAGGGTCATTGGTGCTAACGATCCTTGACGATTCATACTCATAATAGTCTTACTACTTGATTTCCAAGGATTTCTAGTTTGTGTTAGGCTTCACCCATTCATCCATAGAAATAAAGGTTATTTCAAAGCGTATTATAAAATTTTTTCATCATGTTTTCTCGTGATATGATACTTATTCCATTTCGGTGTCATAGTTCATTTTTTAGGATGATATTTATCATGTAATTATCAGAATAAAGATATTTTAATGCATTACTTCGTCTTTGTTTCCATTATTTTTTTAGGGTACGATGTCAACTCCAGAGGATACTCAAAAGTCGTTTCCCGTCTTTGCAAAAATTCAGAACTGAAGTGGAAACTTTTTATTTTCTTTAGAAAAAAAAATTAGAATTGATCTGTAACTTTTTTTTCTTTGAGAAAATTCAGAAGGGAGGTTGAACTTTTTCTTCACTTTATTGAGAAAACTCAGAATTAAAGAGGAACTTTTTATCTTCAAAAGAGAACTTGAACATTTTTACACCTCTTTGAGAAAACGCAAAATTAAAGAATAACTCTTTATCTTCATGGCGAATATTCACAATGAAAGTATAACTGTTTCTATCTTCTACTGAAAAATTTAGAACAGAACGTTATGGATGTTCTTAATTCTGAAAACTATAACCCAACTTTTTATAAAAAAAAATCAAATGTTATTAATAAAATCAGATGTATTTTAAAGTGGGATGTCCATATTTCTGAAAACTAAACCCCAACTTTATTAAAAAATCTGCAAAAATGTACCCAATTATTAAAATCAGATGTATTTTAAACATGTATATTCTTATTTCTGAAAATTAAAACCCAAATTTATTATAAAATCAAATATTATTAATAAAACCAGACATACACCAACGAAAGGTTAGGAAATCTAGATCAGAAAAGTTCAAAATAGCAAACTAAACATCCCAAATCATGAGTTTCATGCAATACACACCTACAAAAGGTTAAGAAACCTAAATATAATGTATAAAACATTAAAAAAGCTAGATGCATGATCAGTTGGGTCTCGTGAATAGAACTATGAATGGAAGCACTAGTAATCTTGACATTCAAAGATGATGTTGTCAAGTTGATATTTACCCTTCCAAATCAGCTATAAATGACAATTTTTTCTCACTTGGTAGTTTAGCTATCGATGCAAGTAGGAATAGTACCAGAAGGTCGACTATGGGTGCCGAACTGGAACAAACCCATTCTATGATCCACTTTAGAGTGTATTTTTGATAAAAATCAACAGTTATAATGGGCTTTTCAAGTGATGAATAGGTTATATCAGAGGGGATTAGGATATCAAATATATTCTAAGAATCTCTGGACCTTTTGAGTAATAGGAGTATTAAAAAGTCAACAAATTTTATTTGAAATCATAAAAATACTGCTTTTAGAAAGAAAAATTCACAGATCAATTGAAAATGTAGCATAACAACATTATAGGATACTTCCTTGCATGGTTTAACTGAGTATAGCGCCTCACATCTCTTCCTTTAAATAGAAGTGAATGTCAATCTTTTTCTTGTGTTTTTACAAGCATCCTTATCCGTTTTCTTGTAGCACTCGAATCTTCGAAAATGCGCAAGGGGGTATTTTCATTGTATATTTTGCTATGACTCACATTGCTGCCAGGGGTGACATCCCACTTTGCCCACTTTTGCTGGGGGGTTTGATCAACAACATCCTAAAATAAAAAATTATTTTCAGTTTTCTCAGTAAGTAGCTCGTAAACTTAAAGACCTAAATTTCAACCTACTTAAACACATAGAGAAAAGAGCGGCAGTCCTAGATGGAGGCTAAACCAAGTATATTTCTAATATGATGCTCTCTACGTTAAAGCTGTTTATACCTTTGAAAAAGCTTCCTATTTTAATTAAAAAATACGTCTCTTAACCTCTGAAAAGGGGTAAGGCTCTTAATACATTTTGCATCTTGAATCACATATTTCATGTTATTAAACTGATAGCTATGTTCACGAAAATATCTCATAGCTTATTGCATCGAGGGTCAAGAAAGGATTGAACTCTTCACAGTGGTAACTACTCAAGGAATTATTTGAATAAGTAATGGTTGATTGTTACAATTCTAAAATCTGATACATGCATATTTACAAATAAGTCTAATATAAGTCAATGCTGACTTAATGGCAGCACAAAATGGTTTTCTTTTTATTATAATACAAGAAAAAATTTACTCGGCAGCATTCGCTTGGAATTCTCCATATCACTATCAGTGAAAATAATTAATCAGAAAACTAAAAAACTTATTTGACTCGCTGAAAGAGCTTTTCAAACTATACAAAATTGTAATTTGGACCTGTATTTTATACTAAAAAAAATGAATATATTAACCTCTAACCAAGATGGACCTTTTTTTTGGGGGGGGGGGGCATTGAACTTACCTTAAATAGTTTGCACTTCGTATATATTATGACTGAAATCTGACCGGGGTGACTGTCGAGTCAGAAACCTGTCTGCTAAGGCATATACCAGTAGTCATATTACGCAATCACTCGTAGAACCTATACCATTCTCATTTTGAGTTTCGAAAATATTAAATGTGAATTTTTATGTTTTAAGTATGTTTCATGTCATTCTAAGTGATGTAAAAAAAAAGTTGAAAAAAACTATCATGTTAAAAAAATAATAAAAAAATGTAAAAAAAAACTTCAAAAAAAGTATAAAAAAATGGGGGGAGGATGGGGGGGGCAAAAAGTGGGGGAGGCCCTTGCAGTTTTGTTATAGGGGGCTTTTGGAGGTCCCTGGTAGTTAAGGTCATTAGTGCTTATGATCCTTGACGGTTCATACTCATATATACCTCACTACTTGATTTGCAAGGATTTCTAAGGGTTATTCTGAATTTTATTATTAAAATTCTTTTCTTGACATCTACATCTCTATTAGTATCACTTTTTTAGTGTACTATAACGTTAGACCCTATGTTAAATTGACAACACTGTTCAAACGCCACTTGTGTATTATACAGAACACATCGAAGAAGTAAGGCTAGGTCAAGTCACAAGGTCATTTTATCATCGTTAACCATTTTCATAGATTGATATTGTTCCAAATTTATAATAAATTGCCTGAGTTAACAAGCCCTTCGGGGTTACCTTAACTGGTAATCAGTTTAACCGTTTTTTACAACCTTCATACAATCAAATTCGCAAATATTATCTAGCTCTGTTTTTCCCTATTATTCAATTAAGATCGTTCATACAGTCTAATTCGCAAATGCTATAACTTTTTTCGCAAATAAAGTTATTTTTTGTTAAATGGTTTAGCATCATATGCCAATCAATCAATTCTGAGTGTAGCATCCTATTCTTTAATTTGCAGCAACGCATTCCTAACAAACTAGTCTTGACTAAAGGCAATTGTCCAAAAAATAGGTGTTGGCTCAGAAACCAGTCTGGTGCATTACACAATCTCGTCCCTGGTTTCAAATATAACATGTTTGATCGCTTAATTAAATGAAAAGGGTAGAAAGCACAAATATCCATGGCTCAGGTGGAGGATTGGTGTTGCCTCAGAAACCAGTCTGCTAACTCGTCTATCATTCATAGTAATAGGTGACTGCCCTTGGTAAGTCAATGTACCGGTTAAACTGCACTGTATATCCATGCCTGAGGTGTGTGTAATTCCTTTCTGCTCTCTCTGATTGGCCCTAAAAAATGGGTGTTGCCTCAGAAACCAGTCTGATAACCCATGTATCATTCGTAGTAATAGGTGAGTGTCCTTGGTAAGCCAATGTACCGGTTAAACTGCACTGTATATTCATGCCTCAGGCTTGTGTAATTCCATGTGTAATTCGCGTAGCAATATAAGACACTACTCCTAGACCATCAGGGGGTGGGTGTATTTTCATAAAAGAGGCCAAGATATTTGGAAATAGTATAAAATAAATAATTTAATGGTACTGCTTGTGTGTTTTGCATGCTTTCTTCGGAAAAGGACAATCACTAAATATTTGGCTTTAGAAAACGACAACTAGATTGAAGCCCATTTTTATGAAGAAGATAACAGTCTTGTATTTGTGTAGGGTAGGCTTACAGTTTAATTAAAAACTGATTCATAGGGACCACGCAGGCTGGACTGGGGCCCCAACCTCCTGAAAACGCAAATTTCTCGGCATTTCTTTATTAAATTATATGTTTTTTACTATCCCCCTTAATTTTTTTTTAAATTAAATCATATCCAGTTCATTTTTATTAACTCACTGATCTTTTTGTTCCATCTTCCTTTTATTTCTTTGTCACACAATTTTTTTTATTTGTGAACTATTTTTCAACCACTTCCGAATGTTCAGTTACTTCTCCTTTTTATCAGCATAGCACAACTGTAAGAGCACATCTCGAGGATGTGTTAACTTAGGTTGTAATCATGGATGAGACATTATATTTTTTAAACTGGAAAATTAAAAATTTGAATATATTAAATATAAGTGAAAATTTGGGGATTAAAAAATCGACCCGTTTTTGCATAATTTGATCTTTTTTATTTGTCTTCCTCAACTCATCGACTTTTTCCGTCTATGCATTTAAAACCTAGATAAATTTGATGTTTATGTTATGTAAAACTTAATGCTTTTTGTACCCCTCATGTTCGCTTATATTCATATATTCTTGAGATAAAAAATAGTTCTTCAAAACTCTACAGTGTCCTGTGTTTATTGATTTGCCTTTTATTTTGTAAGTATTACTCATCAACTTTTGGTTTAAAACACCAATAATGGCAATTAAAAACAACAACAAGATAAGAAAAATAGTAACCTGGAGTTTTTTTCACGCATCGGAGGGGGTCTTTCTGTTGTGCAGGTAAGCTGGAAGCAGCACTTACAGTTGAATAAACAGGAATTTCCCGAAGGCGAAGAAGCATGAATTGTTATTATTGTATACTTTTTAGGCACCTTTTAAAAGATGGAGGGAAGATTTTTATTGAGATTACGTAAAAATATATTTTTCAAATTATATAGGCAACAAATGTCCCACCCTCCCCTTTAAGCACTGCTCTTGATAACGAAATTAATCTACAAAAACAAAGTTTTTCCAAGGGAAGTAAAGAGCGAAGTTGAAACTTAAAACGGACGAAAACTATTCCTTAACGGGCTATCTAATATATATCAGTCAAACTAGTACAAATAAACCAACTAATTATGTTTCCCTGTGTTTCTAGGATTATAGAAAACCAGCACTTTACTGAAAACACAAAAATCAAGTATTAAAAACATGAATATTGATTTGGGAGTGAAAAGTGATTATGAAGCCTGACAACAATAAACTAATCTATAAAGCTTTTCATAGTCTCACTCCAGTTGTGACATCAGTAACTTTCCATATACAATTAAAATTATCTTAAAAACATAAGCGTAGAATTAAATATTTTTTTAATAACCGCAAAGTCTTTGAACAGCACACAGATTATTGGATTGATTTATCAGGTAGCATTTTGGAATAATAGTCAATAGTGCTATAATATCAATAGTGAATAATAAACAATCTTCAAATGTAAGAAATGTGCTTTAGTATTACTTGAAATGAAGATCAAATAAGACATAATATGAATTCTGAAAATATGGTTACTTGTCTCTATACAATAGTGAATTTCAAGCTATGATACAAATTCTAAAGCTAGTCTATAGTCCTAATCCTAATGCTATCAGTAGTAAGCTATATGCTGATTTTACACCTACGCTTGAGGCATGGATATGTGTCCAGTTTAACCGGTACATTGGCTTACCACGGTCATTCATCTATTACTAGGACTGGAATATGCCTTAGCAGACAGGTTTCTGAGCAAAAACCCATTTTTTTGGTCAATCAGAGATGTATAAGGAATTACACAAGAATATATGTGCAGTTTCACGGGTTCATGTCCTACCATGGGTATCTATATATTTCACAATTATAGGCCTTGTCAGACACGTTTTTCTAGGTTCAATAGTCAAAACGTGACTTCCTCATATTGCATATTCAAAGATGGTCTCTTTGTAAAAATACTGGTTTTCACCTGGAGGGCATATAATCATGTTTTTCACTATAAATAAAGATGGAATTACTTTTTTGGGATCAGTTGAAAAAAAAACTTGAAATAAACCGTTTATAGTTAAATTTATTCATTTTCAATGGAGAACTCTACAAGATTCTTGGTAAGTAAATTTATATTATTTCTTTTTATTTGAGACTTTTTCCTAAAGTCTCCTACTAAGTATCTTTCATCTGGGTTTCATGGAACTATCGCAATCATCAAATGCAAATTCATATGTTTATATGACAACTGCTTGGATATAGGGTATTTATCAGAACACTTTTAGCAATATCTCATATTTAAGACTAAATTCTCTGTCGTCTGGCTTTCAGCGAACTTAGCAATTAATAAACGCAAATACAAATGTTTTATGACATTTGTTCAGATATAGGCTACCTGGCTTAAAATTCTTTTTAAGTACTTTACAGAAATATCATATTTTTAAGACCTAAATTGATCAATGTGTGACCTTTAAATAAATAAACAATATCGTTAATGTGTTGGAGAAATAGCTTTGGTTTTGCGGGGGAGGGGGTAGGGCTTAGGATTATTCTAAATTAATAAAAAATGCCCATAATACTCAAAATTGTGTTTTTTCTTTATGCATCGTATTTATAATATAGATAGTTTAAGCTCCAAGTAGGAGCGGCCTTCTTTTTTTCTATATGTTTAAGATGATTGGTTTTGCGGGGGTGAGGCTTAGGATTATTCTAAATTAATATCAAACGCTCATAATAATCAAAATTGTGTGTTTTTTTTCTTTATGTATCGTATTTAAAATATGTTTTATGATACCCGTTCAGATATAGGCTATCTGGTTTAAAATGCTATTTTAAGTACTTTACAGAAATATCACATTTTTAAGACTAAAATTGAGCAATGTGTGGCCTTTAAATATATAAACAATATCGTTAATGTGTTGGAGTAATAGCTATGGTTTTGCGGGGGGTGAGGCTTAGGATTATTCTAAATTAATATCAAACGCTCATAATACTCAAAACTGTGTTTTTTTTCTTTATGTAACGTATTTAAAACATGTTTTATGACACTCGTTCAGATATAGACTATCTGGCTTAAATACTTTTTAAGTACTTTACAGAAATATCACATTTTTAAGACTAAAATTAAGCAATGTGTGAACTTTAAATATATAAACAATATCGTTAATGTGTTGGAGTAATAGCTTTGGTTTTTCGGGGGAGGGGATAGGGCTTAGTATTATTCTAAATTAATAACAAATGCACTTAATACTCAAAATTGTGTGTTTTTTTTCTTTATGCATCGTATTTAAAATATAGATAGTTTAAGCTCCAAGTAGGAGCAGCGTTTTTTCTATATGTTTAAGATGATTGGTTTTGCGGGGGTGAGGCTTAGGATTATTTTAAATTAATATCAAACGCTCATAATACTCATAATTGTGTGTTTGGTTTTTCTTTATGTATCGTATTTAAAATATGTTTTATGATACCTGTTCAGATTTAGGCTATCTGGCTTAAAATGCTTTTTAAGTACTCTACAGAACTATCACATTTTTAAGACTAAAATTGAGCAATGTGTGCCCTTTAAATATATAAACAATATGGTTAATGTGTTGGAGTAATAGTTACGGTTTTGCGGGGGGGGGGGGTGAGGCTTAGGGTTATTCTAAATTAATATCAAACGCTCATAATACTCAAAATTGTTTGTTTTTTTTTCTTTATGTATCGTATTTAAAATATGTTTTATTATTCCCGCTCAAATATAGGCTATCTGGCTTAAAATGCTTTTTAAGTACTTTACAGAAATATGACATTTTTAAGACTAAAATTGAGCAATCTGGGGCCTTTAAATATATAAACAATATTGTTAATGTGTTGGAGTAATAGCTATGGTTTTGCGGAGGGTGCGGCTTAGGATTATTCTAAATTAATAACAAATGCCCATAATACTCAAAATTGTGTTTTTTCTTTATGTATCGCATTTAAATATATCTAGCTTAGGTTTAATCCTTTGTTCTTTATGCATCCTATTTCAAATATAGATAGTTTAAGCCCCTAGTAGGAGTAGCGTTCTTTTTTTCTATGTGTTTAAGATGATTGTGATTTAAGCCTATAAGGTTATAAGTTACCTAGCTAAAAAAAACTGGATATTAATTTTTATTCTAGGACATTGATGCTCAAAGTCCCGAGAAAAAAGCGATCAAATTTAGATGCTGGCTCTGACAACACTGACAGGTTTTCTTTTAATTGTTCAGGTGGTGGGACAAAAATTTATTTTTCTTCCAACGATTTATTTAGTCCAGATCTTTTATTTTAAAAGGTATGGTAGGAATCGATGACCACTTTTGTTTCTTTTAATTGTTCAGGTGGTGGGACAAAAACTACTTTTTCTTCCAATGATTTATTTAGTCCAGCTTTACCTTTGGCTTGTCTTTCTTCATTATGAAATATATTTTGCCAAACTTTTTTTTAACAAAGGAATTATAGGCATTGATGTATCTTTGGCTACTTTATATGATTAAAGTGGGCAAGTATTTAGCCAACATAATCCTAGGAGGGAAATTAACTTTTGACGGGGATGAAAAATTGGCATAGTTTTTGACTTTATAAAATAGTGGATATTTCACATGGGAAATAGAACCAGTTTTTTATACATTAAGATCAGTCAATCACCAGCTCAAGAAGCACTTATTTACAATGAGCCTTCGAGAATCATTACACCGCCAGTGGAATATAGAGATGATCATTATACTTTAGTTGTTGATAATATGGAGTTGCAAAGGGGGTTTCTAAATGATTGTTTTGGGGATATGGCTAGCCTAGACGACTAACTTTAGTTGTTGATAATATGGAGTTGCAAAGGGGGTTTCTAAATGATTGTTTTGGGGATATGGCTAGCCTAGACGACTTAAGTTATGATATATATATGGTGGAGGACCCGGAATGGACAAATAGCTTTATGAATGAGTATTTAGGGGGTAGTCCCACAAGTCCATCTACACCGGGTTCTCATAAAGAAATTCTGTTACAGGACAACACAGGCTGGCTAGATAAACTATCCCCAAATACCCTGGAATGCATACTCAGTGAATTGGGTGATTTACACCACGGGCAACTAATGCAATTGAACAGACTGGGGTGGTGCTATTGACGATTCTATGCCACCCCACCCCCATTGAGGTTGACGATAGTAGTAGTAGTAGTAAAACAACACCCCACCAACATTTACACTTCCAGATTTTTTCCTTTTTAACTCTGGCTTGCACAACACAAATGTATTACTGCTAAAAATTCGGTGACCCCTTTAACTCTTTAATGTCAGGTTGTATAATAACAGACCCCCTGGCTATTACTCATTCCTATGTTAACAAGATTCGAGCCCTTCTTGAACAACAGATGGGGGTGTGGGGAGGGAGGGACAGTTTAAAAGTATCAATAGCACTAAAAATATTTTTTAAATGAGAATGCAAGCGAACTCTATTCAAAATACTTGCCTACAGAAATGTTAGCAGTTCGCCCGCATCTATCAAATTATGAGTTTTTTTTAGATTGAGTAAGCAGCATTGTGACTAAACTAGATAATTATAACGAGGGGTTAGCGGGTCGGTTGTTTTAATTATTGAAAGTTTAAGCGTTAACATTTGTAGATTTAAAAAATATTTTAATTTAAGAGGGGGAGCAGGGCCGGGTTCTATAGTTTTAAAGTATCATTCTGATTTGGAGGGTTGTAGGGGGATGCAACGAATCTGTTTCGATGCGAGGCTACAGTGTTTCAAGTATGCATTTTTAATTGCCGCCTATAAACCCCTGCGTGATAATGCCTCTAAGAAAAAGTTGGACAAATTAGAAATTAATGGGGATGGGTCAAAGTTTCCTAAAGTAGATTTTAATTGTTTAAATGGTAAATCTACCGTAACATTAAAAGGGATGGTCATTTTTGAGCGGGCTAATGCACATTTAAAGATTGGTGTTACGGTGATCCAGTATGAAACAGAATTTGAAGAGAGTCAGCGTTCTGATAAAAAGGGTGTATTATTTCCAGTGAGGGCTCCGTCCATTAAGTCAGTGAATCATCGGGTTTGGCTACTTTACACGCCTCCTTCAGAGCCTGATTCAATAGGACATTTTAATCCAATAACAGATATTAGTAGAGTTTTAAGTGAGGGTAAAAATCATGAGGTATGTTATGATTGTCCAACTTTCCTGTCCCGATTTTGGACTGATTTAAAGTTAAAGCATCACAAGAGACTTTAAACGTCATGGATACCAGGTTGTTGAAACAGTTAGTGGAGATAGAGCGATCTTACGTTTTACGAATTTCCAGAACACGCTCCTACAGAGCAATAAGATCACTTTTGACTGCGAAGCAAAACTCACAGACGTGTACGACTCGTCAAATCCAAATCGTGTTAAAATACACGAAGCCATAAGGGTGTCTTACGCTCAAGCCCAACGAGATTCCAGTAATACCATGCAAGTGTTGGATGTAGTTGATTCGTAAGGGGTGAAGACTGCATGCGCTCTGCATTGACCAGTCAAATTAAAACAGTGAATTATGCAATTTCTCGCCTTCGCTACAAAAACTATGCTCCTATCACCAGATGAAAGATTGGCCATTAAAAATCGTAAAATATGTTGGGTTTGCAAGGGAGAATTTGATGATGGTGTTGGGAATGGGGGGAAAGAGGCAGGTGATCGACCACGATCATTTATGGCAGGAAATTACGTTGGGAGGGAGTAACTTTAGAGGGGTTCCACATAAATCGTGCAATGTAAACGTTAGACAGTAATATTTAAAACCGGTTTTTGTACACAATTCCAATTACGATTTAAAGTTTATTTTACCGGCGTTTGTCCGCATTGCCTAGGGAAGAGTTGTAAATAACGCATGGATAAATGGTTCTTTTTCATATAATATCATACCCAAATCATCAGAGAAGCTACTGCTGCTAGAATTCATGTGGAAAAAGTTTACAAGGGTAACACTTGCCTGAATAAAATCTGTTTTTAGACTCTTTCAGTTTCTTCCCCAAGTCCTTAAGTTAATTGATTCAGGTACAAAAGAGCGACAGTTTTGATGGCTTTCCCCTCCTTAAACAGCGCTTCCCCGATGATGAAATGTATGATGTATTAACTTGTAAGGGCATATATGCATATGGTTACTACAACTCTGCCTCGAGGGTAGATGAGGTGTCATTACCGCCCATTGAAGCATTTTACAGTCCTCTTACTGACAGTCAGTGCGACGCTAGCGACTATGAATTTGTTAAGAGGGCTTGGGCAAAGGGTGGGTGTAAAAATGGATCGGATTAATGTAAACTGTACCTGGCCATAAATGTACTGAATCTTTTGGACATTGTGTGCAAAACTAAGGATAAAATATATGAAGAATTTGTGTCTGATTCAGGGTCTTATTTTTCACTTCTCAAGTAGTTATGGAGCTGATTCTCAAAATCAGCAGAGAAAAAATAGGTCTGGTCACTGACGTGGATCAGCACCTGTTTGTAGAGAGATCAATGAGGGGTGGGTATGTTTTTCGCGGAAATCGTATCATAAAAACTTATCCAACCGGACAGCACACCGATGAAAAGTCAGATGCAGTTTTTTTTTTATATGAATTCCCTTTATTCGTCGGCAATGTTTCAATACTGTGTTCCGTGTGGGAAATACAAACCGCTTAATGATTCATGTGCTTCAAATGTCCCCAACATTGCTACCGTTGAGAAGAATGGGGCACAGGGATGTTTTTTTTAGATTGACGGTGAAATACCCATAGAAATCCATGACTCGGTAAAAGACTTTGGTTTCCCAGGCATAAATAGGCCAGTGGGTAGGGACTCTTTGCATCCATACAATTTATCTTTAGTAGAGGATGGGAATATGCACTGGGTGCCTTCAAAGAAAAAACTTATTGCCGACCTCAACCCGAAACAGAATATCGTTGTTTATAACGTGCTTTTGAAATGGATGGTGTCCAATGGTTTCAAAGTCACAAAGATTCATAGAGCCCTCCAATTTGATCAAAGGCCCTAGGCTACATGAAAACGTTTATTGAAACCTTTGTCAGTAAACTTTCACAAGCGAAAACAAAAGTTGCGAAGGAAATCTATAAACTCATTTTAAACTCAGCTTTCGGTAAAATGTGCGAAAGCGTACGAAACAGAAATCGTTGTGACATTGTAACCAATCCAAAAGATTGTGCTCGAATCATTGCGGATCCAAACTTCAAATCGTTCACAATCATAGACTCTGATATGGTGCTCCTACATCGCAAGAAAAGAAACATTATTTTAAAGGAAAATATTGATAGCGGGAGTGCAATAACGGAAATATAAAAAAACTCATGTTGTCATTTTATTATAATCTATGCAAGGTACAATGGCCAATTGAGGGACAAGTTCAAGTGTATTACGGGGACACTGATTCACTCCTGTTAAAAGTTAAAACTGAAAATTTGTTGAATGATTTGGAAAATGGAGAATGCATTAGCTCACGAATGAACTATACCAACTGGAATGAATCCCTCTATCCGGAGCTAGTGAAACGCCAGGCCCCAAATCAATCGTTAATGTTAACATCTGGAATTGGAAGCGATCTGATATCCAGTGGTGTGTTTCCTGGGCAAAAGGTATACTGTGTGGAAACGCAAAACAAGGATATCAAACAAGTTTGCAAGGGGGTGCCTACACACTTTGTAAAAATATTTTTGATATGAGTGTCTATAGAAACTGTGTGGAACTTAGTTTAGTCCCAAGAGCGAAAGTCATGGCAATTTGCTCTTTACAATTTAAAAACTACACAGTTAGAGTTGAGAAAAACTCCATGTCAGCCATATCAGTCAAAGTTTATGTACTTGAGGATGATGCGAAGGTACTACCACACGGTCACTATTTAATCTCAGACCACGTTTAATGTGTAGAGTATAGAAAACAGCTCGGTCTGAAAAAATTAACCTAGATTCATTAATGGTACAAGGTGGGTGATGGGTGTTTAATTTTTTTTAATCAATAAATTTTCAATATGTGTGTTTGTGCAAGGCAGAGCAGTTACTTCTTCATAATTTCAAAATACAAAGTTATTTAATGCCCTCTCCGGCCTGGCCCCCCGGCCCACCGCAGCGGGCCCCTTCACGCTTCCTGGCCGCCAGAGTGGCCGCCTCGGCCTTCGGCCACCACAGCGGCCGCTCCCCGGGGGAATGGAGGTTTGGGGGACCCCATTTCAAATTAAAAATGTTATAAATAAAAAATGTGATATTATTTTAAGTGTTTCTTTTTCCTAATGCCTATTTAAAATAAATGTTGTATTTTTTACGAATAAATCAATATAAAACAGAAGTGTATTTATTGAATATAAAGTTTTTTTTCTAGTGCTTATTTTAAATAAATGTTTATGTTTTGTTATAAGTAAATAAATAAAAAAAAGAAGTGTATTTTTCTTGTTCAATGTGCTTTTTTCTAATTGTATTATTTGTAAAGTGTTGCTTTTATGTTAATAATTAAAGAAAATATGATTCTTTATTGATTTTGTTCTTCTCATAATTCTTGAACGGAGTAGTCATAAGAAAATTATTTAGTCATTAGACATCTATAGCCTACAGTTAGTTGTAGGTGAGCTGTTTTAGGGAACAGCAATATGTATCAATTTAAAACTCCATTCAGATCGTTTCTGTGTGGTTCGTCAATGTCAGGCAAAACGACACTCTTAACTAAAATAATAAAAAATTGTGATAAAATATTTATAGAAAAGCCGAAAAAAATCTACTATTGCTACAGTGTTTGGCAGGAGTCATATGATAAAATAAAAGCAATTGCTATATCAGGGTTGGTGCAGATACAATTCATACAGGGACTTGATGTTTTCAAAATTATTGAACGTAACTCTTGGCTGATTATTGACGATTTAGCTAAATCCATTGAACAATGGTCCCAGGAAATGCTACAATTGTTTACCGTTCGCTCTTATCATGAGCAAATTTCTGTTACTCTGGTTCTATACAATCTCTTTCATCAGAGCAAATATATGCGAACACTTGCTTTGAACTGTACCTACCATATCATCTACAGAATTGTTCGTGATTCTAGCTCGCTAATAACTCTCAATAAACAAATATACCCCGGCGCCTCATATTTCTACTTTCAGAGTACAATCAGGCAACTAATAAACCCTACGGCTACATCCTACTGGATCTTAATCAAAATACACCCGAGGATTTACGTGTAGTCATAGATATTTTTGACAATGAAATTACAGTATCTCCCCGTGAACAGTAAAAACGGCTATTAGTTGCCATCATGACACTGAAGAAACTATATGAAAATAGACATTTATTTTCCGTTCTAAGAACTTCAAAACCCCCACTTTGGAAAGCCATACTCAAACCTGGTATTGACAACGATTTCAGTAATCGAATATCTGAATTTTGTTTAAATTTAGCCGAGGGTAATGTTCAACTGCCAGAAGTAGTTAAGCAACAGGCAAAGCAACATAGTTCCATTGTACTTGAATTGGCCTGTTAAAAGAAAGAAAAGAATTTTAAAAGAAAATGTCTTCTTCACGTGGGCGATAGCTTTTTCACACTTTTACTGGTGATAATTACAGGACTTGTTAACAGTTTTCTTTATATGACTAAACCCAGTTAATTGATCCAAACCAAGCTTGTTCACTCACCTGTGGAACACTTTGAGGACAATCTGAGTAAATTCATGGGCAATGAAAATTTTGAGGATGATAAAAACTACTTTTACTTCAAGATTCACTTCGCCGAGTGAACAAACATGAACCCTATCGTGCAAGAGCCAGTGGCAATGTGAGTACCATTGATCACAAAAAAGAACCATCTCCTCAAGATTCTTCTGCCATCCCTGGAACACAATTAAAAAAGGATGAATTGGATTCAATAGTGTCGACAAGTGTAAATCTAATGCCGAATTAATATCGTGAAAAAATCAAACGACTCATAACACATCTCGTAGAAAGTGGTAAAGATCATATTTAGGTTGATAGCCATGGGAAAGGAATTATAATTCAAGGCAAGAGCTATAATCTACTTGATTTGCTCTATTATATGGTTACAAATCGTAAAGGACTTTTATCATTTGACAGTCATCTATAAAACTGTCTGAATACATTACACTTTCCTAAGAGCCTTATTAGCAATAACTAAAGTTTAACAACATTAAATGAACATACTCCTTCCTCATCATCAACAACATTAAAGCATGAAGAAGAAGAAGAAGAAGAAGAAGAAGAAGAAGAAGAAGAAGATGTTAAATCAATCTTGGAAGATACTAGCAAACATAGTGTTAACATTGATTTGACAATGAGGAGGAGGAGGAGCACACCGCTGATAGCAAGACAAAAGCGATGACGTATCAAGTCAACGTCACCACCACCATCATCACCCACTAGTATACAAAAGGGTAGTGGAAGTTACACTCCATGTGTACGTTCAAAATGGTTCAAGTTCTGAAACGTGCTTATGAAAATATTGAAGAAGTGAGGAGTTTAAGTTCCCCCATCAATCTCTCCAATGTCACTGGTGTTCACACTAAAAGTGTACAAGATTATCTACAAAATGAATCAAGTTACACTCTACATAGAAATCATAGACTTCGTTCTAATCATTATCGAAAAACTCAAGCCTTTTTTCCCCTACATATAATGCAAGCAGATCTCTTAACTCTAGATGAGATTCAAAGGTGTCACAATAAACCCTACGAGTACATTCTACTTGCAATCAGTGTTTTTAGTCATTATACGTTTGCTATTCCATTACGGTCAAAAAGAGGTGTTGAATTTTCTCAGACTATTGAAAGTATCCTCGAACAAGATTCATATAAAAAATTCAAACAGATCGGGGTAGTGAATTTGTTAATCCCCATGTTGAAAAAGTACTAATGAAATATAATACACTGCTCTATCATAGTTATAGTCCTATAAAGACTGCATTTGCCGAACGATTGATAAGAACTATTCGAACTTTTAATTTCAAGATATTGTACATTGAAAAATATACCTGTTTTATTCATGATTTAGATAAAATCATGTTGATTTATAATCAACGACCTCATCGATCATTGTCCAATTCAACCCCAACGGAAATTCATCATTCTGATCATGGTACATTTGATACTTTTCTCAGACAATATTCCAATGAAACGATATTGAAGAAAAAATTCAACGTTGGTGATACTGTTCTAATTAATAGAGCAACTAATGTTTTTGAAAAGGGTAATTACTTATGGTCCACTGAAAATTTAAAGTGGCAAAAATCCTAGACACCAAACCCATAACTTATTGTCTGCAAGATACCAAAGATGAAGAGATTCAAGGCGGCTTTTATGGCTATGAACTACAAAAAGTTAAAAATAATAGTGAAATCTAGCAAATCGAAAAGATATTAAAGACTCGAACTCGGAGGGGTAAGAAACAGTTACTTGTTTGGTGGCTAGGATACAACTCTGATTTTGATTCTTGGATCGGTGTTAAAGATATTGATAATGCCCAATGATTTTTATGTAACATTTATGTCTAACGTCTCAGATCCTCTCTAAAATGACTTGAATAAGACAAGTGATTTTTGGACGAAACTCTCCCCCGCCATCAAATTTGATGACGGAAAGTATGAAGTGGCTCTTGTCGACTGCATTCTGAAAAATACCTATGATATCCTGAGAAAGGATCGTGTGGATTATATAAAAGTTATACCATTCGATTGGTCACTCTTTTTCGAGTATGAATGGATTGAAGCACTAAAATCTAGTGAATTTCCACATGTCACATTGAAATATGAAGAATATCGTACTATGACGGATTTGTGTCGTACAATCAATAGAAAAATCTCATATCGTAGGAATGGTACATTCCATTTCAATTATTCAATGGAAAACGATCAGATTTACATTACTTCACCTGTTGACACTGAAATGATTCATCTGAATGATAATCTGAGAGATGTTCTTGGCTTTAAACAGAATATGATCAGTGGTAAAAACGCGGGCACAGTTAGCGGAATGGATCATGTTATTTTTGCTGATTATCCACCTGGTTTCACCTTGGACTCTTGCATATTTCCTTATGCATCCTTTGTGGAAACATCGAGAGTTGAAAATTCAAATGTCCCCCTCCTACGTGTTTTTGAACGAAAAACATACCCATGAACTTGTTCATCACTATAATATAAAGCATCTTCAGTATGTTCCTGTAAACACTTCGTATTTGGAACTCTGTCAGTTAACACTAAGAAGTGAATTGGGTGATCCTTTAGCAATAAAAAAAGGTTTAGCTGTGATTACATGTCATTTTTGACCCATCGTCATCACTAACTAAAATGAACAATAGAAGAATTCCATTTCTCTGTAGTGATATCGACCGCTGTGCTGGTGCTCTGGGTTCTTGTCAAATAGTTCATGGGTTGTAAAATCACAACGGGTGTATTACCATGACCGGCTATGCTAATGGCGGTTGGTTTATTAAATCATTTCGTATCACAGCTTGCTTAGCTGGGAAATGTTATGTATCTACTCCAACAAATTTTGCTGCCTCTACACTACAGGACTGGGGGTCGGGTAAAAATTTAAACGACAGTGTTAAAGAAAATATTAGATCTTAAGCAAGAGCCGTTGGTGAGCAATTAAGATCTCAGCAAAATGGGAAGGCATTAAAAATGATGCGTGGGCATCATTCACTAATCAGTCTCTACCCAGGCGGGAAACGAAGAATATCAACAACGACTTTGAGGAATAAAACGAAGAAGACCAATAAGAAGCAGAAAAAGAAAAAGATTGTTAGATCAAAGAAGGATTTCTTCTCTTAAGATGACCTATCTCCCCCACAAAGAATCGCATCCATCAATCAGCTCGTCATTGAATCTGTTGAATGCTGAAAATGTTGGTGTCAGTGTCAAGTATGGCTACTACGAACAGTTTCATCCTCAACAACCCATTTAGGAAAATATACACTTTCAGATATTTTCCAATGAAGATTATTTCATTGATTTATCATCAACATTTATTGATTTAAATGTTGTGGTGACGAAAAAGTCAGACAGTACAACTCCAACTGCTGCCGATGGTTTGTCCTATGAAAATTGTATCCTACAAAACTTGTTTAAACAAATTAATATATTTATTAATGGAACATTGGTGAGCACTAGCAATAACTTATCCAACTGTTCAAGGTACATACAATTTATGATGATGACGCCAAAGGCCTTTAAGGAGCTGAGAGGACATTCATTGGGCTATAAATATCGAGCAGGTGTTGATACTGACGGTGAGTTAACCATTGCGATGACCCAGGAGTATCATCTAGTTGGTAAAAATTAAATCATGAGATATTCGAAATATCCCAATGGTTACACCCCTATGTCAAGATTGACATAAAGTTACAACTAGCTCCATCGAATTTTATTTTGAGAAAAACACTTGCTGCAGCATCCGATGCAAATGTAATTATCACTTCGGCAATTCTTTATGTTCGAAACAACAGGTTATGAGCTCTGTTGCATTAGCAGTGGAAAAACTAAGAGCCAATGGTAACAACATCATACTTCTTGTCCCCTATACGATCAATAGTTAACGTCACATTGCCACTGGCTCTCGCAGTTATACCGATTCGTCATTTATCAATGGAGAAATCCCATCAAAACTCGCTTTGGACTTTGTGAAGAGTGCCAGTGCCGTTGGATCCTGGATTGCGTCCCCCCATGATTTTAATTTTTTTGGTCTATCTAGCCTTGTGTGAATGGTGAATGGAATCCCACTGTACACTCTATCATTTCATAAAAAATCCTACAGAAATCTGTATGAGTTGACCATGCAATCCCTAGATCATGATTCCTAACTATTTGAAAATGGAATAACCGATTCAATGTTTTCGAAAAATCATGGTGTAATTGTTTTGGACCTGTCTGGCACCCAGGATATGAGCATAGTACGAACAGGGAATGTACGTTTAGACTGCATATTTGCCAATGCTTTGACTGAGAGTATCACGCTAATATCATTGAGTCAATTTGAAACCTATTTGGAAATCACACCCGTCGGCAGTGTTCTACTAGACCTAGCACCTTGAACACAAACCAAATAATCAGCGTATTTAATATGGATTTATACATGTCTCATTAAAAGTCCTATTGCATGCCATCAGACTTCATTGAAAGAATTCCAAGGGTTGACAATAACCTAATCATTGTTAATAGCAGTCCATCAAGTTTGAAGACAGGTCTATCATATAAATTCTACACTCAACATATCAACAACTTTATTGAGAGCAGTGGGAAAACTATTATTCAAAATCAGAGGAGAGTACAGGATTTAACAACTAAGACATGTGGCTTTCATGCACTACTCTTATTCATGTTTAGATGTCGTCGCTATACCTACAAGCAGTTTCTTAGCATTTACGTTGACTTTCCACGATTGAACGACTTTCTAGTGGAAAATATACTTTCAAGCGTGTTTAATATTGATTTTAGTACCCTACGAATAAAGTTTTCGAAAAATGTATGCAAAATTGTTTATTAATAAAAATAATACATATACATGATAAAAACGACTATTCAACTCTTTAGATTTCACCTTCTACTACGTATAGGTATTTGTCGAGAACAACTAATGCAGGTAGATTATCTGAATTCACAGTATACTGATCCTGATGTGCTGCAATGTCAGGCTTACATTTTCTATAGTACAATGTAACTTCACTCTTATCATATCTCTTTGTATAATCAATGATACTATTCTAATTCATTTTATAAAATTCGTATGTTTCAATTTGCTTACATGAAGCAATGTCACATACAGTATCCTCAAGTGGTGAATCACATTCCGTCACAGCCAAATAGAAATCAGTGGGCTTATAATCATAGTAGCAATTGTCTTCACAACGATGACGAAGAAACCAAATTCTCTTGTTGTTCCAACAGTTTAATCATAGACCTGGCTCCCCCTCCCAAAACAATCTATAGCCACGACGATACCAATCTCTTAGCAATAAACTAAAATCACGTTTAGGATTCTTTCCAATCATACCAGGATATGTATTCTACCACTGATTACATTTATTATAGTGGGAATTAGAGCATAGGTCTCCTCTAGGATGAGTCAAACACCCCTTCAAGACAGGAATTACAACCTTTATTTTGAACAACATATCCTCTATGCAATTTACACGGGTTGCATAATCTGAATTTTTCATCATAGTCATCAATCATTGCACAATTCTCACATGATGACCAGCTGCCCAGTGTATACATGCACAGTGGACATGTATGGAACATTTTTTCATGTGTTGACACTCTCACCGCCAAAATGAAACTGAGCTACGATCAACAAATTGATTGGGATAGAGAGAGAGGAGTAAATCCTCCTTGAACAACATTCTTCTCGTGAAAAAATCATAGTTTCCTAAATTTCAAAGCTAGTGTGTGTTTAAAAGCAAATCCACTATATCATTTTGCCTTGTCATGATTAATATGTCAATAAATTGTGTAAATGCCATTGGACCACGACGTAAAAGCTTCATGCAATAGTCTAATGACGTAGAATCAGTTTTCATTATATCGACAAGCATTCCATGAGAAAATATCTTCCGTTGGACGTATAACTCCAGAAAATCATCATCCAAAATCAAAGTTTTTCCATAAACACAAGATTCCCGATGATTTTCTCTTTCTCAAATCTATCCATTTTTTAGAGTCCTAACAAACTCACAACCAACTTCAGACTAACCAGGATTCTTTTTCTACTCTAAAAAAATATACGCTAACCTACTATAGAAAAAATATCTTCGATTTAGAAACAATTTTATTGACTATAATTACAACAATAATAATCACTGATTCAATTTATTTTCCTCAATATATTTCACCAGTGTATATAATGCAGCTCGAAGTCTATTCATATGCACAATGTTCAGTTTCGCAGCAAAGCATAGTTGCTCCTCCAATTTAAATTTGCTCAGTGATATCTCATATATAGCACACATATCGTCCCATTCAAGGCTTATTCTACATCCTCGTGTTATTTCTAAAAGCCTCGTTTAGTACTCTCGCCCTTGTATCAATGCTGCTACCGGCTCCACCATCAAGCTCCAATAATGTAAATGTAACACTCATTTTCTTTGCTAATATCATCTCAAATAAATTGTTCTCTCTAAATTCAATTCTCTTACTAATTTGAACTACAATGAAAATCACTCCTTATATCTGAATCCAATTACTAATCAAGTTACTGTATATGGAGTGTCCTCTGTATCTGTCTGATTGGCCCAGAAAATGGGTGTTGCCTCAGAAACATGTCTGCTTGCATTACACAATCTCGACCCTGAATATCTAGTTCCAAATACAACGTGTTTGCTCGCTTTATAGGTCCATAATATAGAGGGATTGGTCGATTTATACCATCTATCGTGAAACGAGCATATAGCTTACTACTGCTATCAAGATGGCTTTAATTCGAACTTGTCTACAAATTAATAATTAATTGTCATTTTTAAACCCAGCACGATAGCCAAGCATTGAAATGAGCCATTGTGCAGAAGTGATACCAAATTAAACGAGAAAAAAATAAAGCAACAATCCTAAACTGAATTGTTACTTTATCTTAAAAAGGATTGATAATATTTTTATTCTTTAAAAAGTGTCCTTAATTGTTTTGCTTTTACTGTACCAAAACTCCTATATTATTTCGTGTTTTCAGTAAACCACTAGATTTTGTAATCCTAGAAACACAGTGAAACTTAACTAGTTTGTGTTTGTTTATAATAGTTTTATAGATATTTATTAGATTGGCTGTGAAGCAATAATTTTTGTTCGTTTTATGTTGCATCATTACTTCTTGATTTCCTTGGGAGAACTTTGTTTCTTAGGTTAATCTGTCTCCGTTTTTGATTTGAATTTAATGTAGAAACAACCGTGCAATTATCTTTTTATGTATACGGAATAATTTCTGTTCTTTTTAGGTTTTAATGTCATTCCCTAGTTTCAGTTGAAAACTTATGAAGCTGTTTAAGGGCGCATTGAGAAGCTTGTATTTATGCCTAGTAACTTTTTATAAATTTGACTTGATAGCACATTCCCATAAAGTGCACTTTCTATTTTTCCACCCATTTTTTTCAAATAATAAAAAGTGCCTTTTTCAATGAAATTAATTTTTAAAAAATAACTTTCCGAAAAATAAGTTTTTCAAAGAAAAGTAAAGGCCATTTTAAACTTAAGCTCAGCAGATACAAATACCTTTTAAAATGCAAATTCAAAACGACCGGAAATTACTAATAAAGAATAAATGAAACCCAAAACGAACAGAAATTAAATAAGCAATCATAGCAAAAACATACAACAAGTAATAATATAAATGAATAAATAGATCTTATAGCGAGTAATGCTTAGATTGAATATGAAAATCAAGCTTAAAATGAAAAAAATATTTTCGTATTGAATTGTAAATGAAACTTAAAACGAACAGAAATTAAATAAACAATCAATGCAAACAAACATACAATAGATATTAATATAAATTAATAAATAAATCTTAAAACGAGTGAAACTTAAATCGAATATGCAAATCAAGCTTGAAACGAAGAAAAATCACCATAAACAAGAGTTTGGGCATGAACTCCTTCTCTCACTGTAAAAGTCTAAAACCTACTGCGTCATTGGTACTTTACTGAAAACTCTATGCGTCTTGAACAGTATTTGAAAGTATAAACAACATCAAAGTGAATATTTGATGTATAATGATATTAATTGTTGAAAGATCCATCAGTTTAAGAACTTATTTCACTGTATTTGTATTTTTATTTTCAATACTGTAAGAACTGGGAAAGAAAGTATTTTTAATATAATCAGTTTTCAATTAAGCTCCAATGACACAGTAGGCTTTTGGTTTTTATTTACAGTTAGGAAAGGAGGCAGTATCCAAATACTTGTCTGTAGGGAAACTATATTCGTCTTTAACAACATTAAAAAGAGTTAACACATTAAACTGAATATTTTATGTATAATAACATTAATTGCTGAAAGCTCATCAGTTAAACATTTTACTATAATTTTAATGTTTATTTTCAATATTAAGCACAAAAGAAAATATTTGTCATATAATTGGTTTTCAGTTAAGCGCCAATGACGCAGTAGGTTTTAGACTTTTACAGTGAGAGAAGGAGGTGAGGTCATACCCAAACTCTTGTTTGTGGTGATTTTTGTTCGTTTCAAGCTTGATTTAAATATTTAATTTAAGTTTCACTCGTTTTAAGATTTATTCATTAGATTACGTTAATATCTATTGTATGTTTGTTTGCATTGATTGTTTATTTAATTTCTGTTCGTTTAAAGTTTCATTTATACTTCAATAGGAAAATATTTATTTTTCCTTTTAAGCTTGATTTTCATTTTCAATCTAAGCATTACTCGCTTTAATATCTATTTATTCATTTATGTTATTATTTGTTGTATGTTTTTGCCGTGATTGCTTATTTAATTTCTGTTCGTTTTGGGTTATATTTATTCTTTAATAGTAATTTCTGGTTGTTTTGAGTTTGGATTTTAACAGGTATTTGTGTCTGCTGAGCTTAAGTCTAAAATGGCCTTTAGTTTTCTTTGAAAAAAATTTTTTCGGAGTTTTTTTTTTAATTAATTTTTGTTCGTTTTTTATTGCAAAAAATTTCAAGTTTTTAAAAATTCGTTTTTTCAAAATCATTCTTTTTTCTAAAAACTTGATGAAAGGAGGCGGTCCATTCCCTTAGGGTACCTTTCAGTGGCGGATCCAGGGGGCGAGGCCCCCCCCCTAGCGTAATCTAATGTAGTGTAATTTACTTAGTTAACTCAAGTTTGCGTTAATTAAACTTGCTCCTAACGCAAGTTTATTGGATCAACCTGTTTTGCGCCCCCCTAAAAAAATCCTGGATCTGCCCCTGGCACCTTTACGTGTTCCACATTTTGAATTTCGTACAATCCCCTTTAAAGAGATTTAATCACGGTTAAAAAAAAAAAACATGGTAAAAAAAATGAAAAAAAAATACACATACTATATTAGAAGCTCCACATCTTGCTCCCCTCATACTAGTTCTCCACCTATGCGGGAATAGGGAACAATTTTCGATATTTCGCTGCTTTTCTATTAGAATACCATCTTCACCTTGTCGAATGGTCGTAACAGTAGGACATGTACCATAATGATTAAGCTAGAAATAAAACAATAAATAGTAAGTAAAGAAAATCCAAATAATAACAAATTTGGATCCTATACCATTGGATATCTTATGATATTGTATATTGTAATAATTTTATGGTAATATATTTTAACATATTAAAAAAGGGTAATGACGCCCCAGGCTTTAATCTAGAGACCCTATATTGCTAGACCAAGGAATAATTGAAAATTGAAGACAGACACGAGAGACAAAAATAAGTATTCGTGCCTGGGAATATTTAATTGTTTTTTTTTTAGCATCCAATGAGAAGCCAGGTTGAATATACACTAATCAGATAACAAATAATATTAGTAAATTTTAAAAGCTTCAGAGACACCTTAAATAGTTTTCAAAGCATTTCATCAGGGCCGTATTCAGGATTTTTTCTTTTCGGGGGATATTTTACACAAGGACTTTTTTTGGGGGGATTTTACACACACAAAAAACCTCAAAAAACGCATAAAGAATTTGTTTATATCCGTTTGTGCTGCGTCTTTTACGAGTCAGACAAATATCTCGGGGAAGAGGGAGGGTTCAAACCCTCTACGCCCCCCTGGATACGGCCTTGATTGCCATGATATATTAGTTACAGAAAAAATAATATAGGAATTAATAACAACAGTTAAAAGAAAACACAGAATATCGACAGGGTTTCCGATAAGCTTAGACGTGTGGGCCAATCACTTGCAGATCTAACACAGAAATGTCTACGACGTTGATATTAAAATCTATAAAATAGCCAATGACAGGTCTATTCGTAATTAATAAGCATAAATATTGAACATACCCAAAAAAACATAATGCACATGGAACATATCAAAAACAAGACAATATTCCGCTTAATAGAAAAAAGGCTCAAAAAAAAAATAATGACCATAGCCAATCAATCAGGGTCTTAAGAGAGAAACCACTAACCAATATAAATTTCGGCACTTTGAAAAAACCCTCGACTTAGAGAATGTATTGATCACATTTGAGTAAACTTGTTGTTTGAAATTTTGCTTCAGTTTTTTCGGAAAATATTAATGATCCTTTTGAGTCAAATGAGCATCAGCATCTCCATAAAAATTAAAGCAAATTTCAAAACAATTTCAGTCACATTTCAACAATGCCTGATCTAAGCTAAGAGTTTTTCCAGTGACAAAATCCATGCATTAATGTGATTATATTAACCCATTTGGTTATTGTTGTAAAATTGTTCATTTAACATTCGAGTGCAAAACAAAATTGAAAAATTAAGAGATAATACCTGAATGTGTGTGAAATACAATGAAGAGTGGGTGCTACGTGTGATTGGGAGTTAATGTCATCATAAGGCAGTTGGGGAATTTCTTATAATAAGCGTTTCCTTGTAATTTGCTTACGTTATTAAAATATTCACATATATTAATAGTTTCTAATATTTTTTTTCTAATAAGTTTCATTATACCATCGTTTAGTGAACATGGATCCTCAGAGAAACACTAGTATATATGTGTTTCAGCGCATGAATGCTCACCAATGCTCACAATGCTGACATTTCTTGCCGAGTCTTCCTTCACTTCATTTTTTTCGTCATATTCGTATAAATGCAAGTAAAAACTGCGAAAAACAAGGCTGCAACAAAACCAAGAAGAGGTTGGAGGGTGATCAACAAATTTTATTAATATAAATAAAACTGAAGAAATCTATGTGGCACCAAAGCCGCGTGGGGAGGTCGAAAGATCCTTATAGACATAAATAACAAATACACGAAATTAGACTGTACTGCAAGCCAAGGGAGGGGGTGAGTCTTTCATCCGGCAAATTTGTATCAAAACACATATCTCGAGCAGTAAACGAACGCCTTACCTCGGTATCTTCAACAACCGTTGCTGCTTCAGAAGGAGCTTCGAATTGATTGAACTGCAACAAACCAGCTACAGCCCGCTTCAAGTTTTTAGCAAACGATGAATCTTCTGAATCAACTGCTAAATCTGTTATCTAAAAAAAGTATAAGTCTTTATAGTGATAAAAGGAATAATGTGATAAAAATATAGTGATTATTTATAGTGATTAAGTGATTATAGTGATCATATAGTGATTATATTATAGTGATTAAGTGATTAAGTGATCTGTATAGTGATTAAAAGGAATAATTTTGACTCTGGAAATATTGAACTAGTCTTTAAAAAGATTGGAAACACTTAGTCACCATCAGCGATTGGTAATGATATTATTACCACTAATTCTTGTGTAATAGATCCTTACATATTTAAGATTCATGTTTTCTATGCAAGCTTTTGCTGTTATATTTCTGAAGTTGTAGGGTTTTAGTATTTTCGAAGTAACAGAACACCTTTGCTAGCATGCACTAGCTGAAACTGCACTTTATCCATCTAACTTATCACAAAAATATCGACGAAGACCACACTGCCTTTCCATAACAAACAACAAAAGTACGAAGAACAATAGGGAAATCTTACAACCCACGATCATACTGATCAATTTGCAAACAAAATTATAAATGAACTAAAAAGTTTAAAACAAAATGGTAAAATTACTCCACAGCTATACAATAAATTTTTCCTCCTCGGGAGCTTTTGTCCAAAGTTTTATGGTCTACCAAAATTACACAAGCAAGGCATTCCTTTAAGGCCCATAGTAGCTTTTACGAAAGCCCCCACATCCAATATTGGGAAATGGTTATGTACAGCCTTTAAACCTTTACTTTACTCTCAAAAATCATATATATGTAATTCGGTAGATTTGTTTGAAAAACTCAAAAACGTAAATATCTCAGAAAATACAATTATAAGTAGCTTTGACATTGTTTCAATGTATAAAAATATAAATGTCACAGTATCTGAACAGTTATTAGAAAATAAAATCAAAGAAAATTATCACTTAATAGAAGCTTCAACAGTAGGAACATACTACGAAGTCTCAATGACCTTAGTTAATCTCTTTAACAAGTAGCCTTCTCAAAGTATTTCTAAATATTTAATTCTCTTTGTCATTAAATTAAATGCTTAACAATGGGAGCAACTCTCTCCAGGTTATAGGCACATATTTATGCATAATTTACTTAAAATTGGGCATTAGATTCGTATTTTTTAAAACATGTCTTTTGGGGACGTTACATGGATGATGTAATTTCACTCTGGAACTATGGGGAAAATGAGCTTAAGGGTTTGTTAGATCACCTTAATACATACGATAGAAATTTACAGTTTACTTTAGACATCGAAATCGTAAATAAAATCCCGTTCCTAGATGTGTTAGTTATTCGTAGCTTCGATAAACTCAATTTTACTATTTATAGAAAACCAACACAAAATAATAGGTATTTGCATTTTAAATCAAACCACGCCCCACAAGTTAAAAGAGCAGTCGTAATATCCCTCGTCGATCGGGCCCTAAACATTTGTTCTGATTCCCACATAACAGCAGAATTAAACTTTATCAAGGACATACTTTTTGGAAATGGGTATCCTATTTTATTTATTAATAGTGTAATTAATTGTAGACTGAAGAAACATTCCCGTAAAATTAATGATAGTTTACCATGTGATATTTCTGACAATCCCTTAAACATAATTTACCTCCCCTACATCCCAAAAATCACTACAAATCTTAAAAAAGTTTGCACAAAAAATAATCCGTATGTAGTATTCACAAATAATTTTAGAATCATAAATTTTCGACATTCTGGTAAAGATAAAACCCCAGTTACTCGCCAAAGAGGGGTCTATCAAATACCATGCGATTGTGGCAAATATTATGTAGGTAGAACACACCAAAATTTAGAAAAGCGCATACAACAGCATTAAGATGATATAGTCAAAGCTCTAAATTCTAGTATTTCCGTTGTTTCATTTGATTCTGCATTAGGCAGCCATATTTTTGAAAATCCTAGCCACAATATTATTTTTGATGAATCCACCCTTATTAGCAATGACCTAGGCATAAAGCAGGAAGTCCGAGAATCAATTGAAATCAGACTTAATATTAATAATAATATTTCCTTAATCAGGGACTTGGGGGAATATACACTAAATGCTCTATACACAAATTTAATTAAAAATGATCTTACAAATTATTTTAAAAAAACCGATAGATATTAACACGGAACCGGTCACAAAAAGACCTTTGAGGTTAGCTGCCAAAAAAGCTAGATTAGCAATAAGAACGTGTTTTAAAATTATTTTTCTTTCATCTCATTGAATCGCCTTGTTTTACCTTACTTTTTATCAGTCTTGGTTGAACGTCACTGAAGTAAGGATGCTAGGACTGCTTTGAAATTTTTTTAATTTTTGGTTTTATTGGTTGCAGATTGTTGTGAGTCTTTTTTCTTTCATATATTTTTGTCTTGCTGAGGACGGCCCTTGGACATAGGGCCGAAATATTTATTCAAATTATCTCCACTGTCTTTCAAAAATATTTCCCTATTGTTCTTCGTACTTTTGTTGTTTGTTAACTTATCACAATATTAGAATTTACTTTGCGTTTTTTCGGATTGAGAAACGCATTGTAAATCGGTTAAAATCGTACAAAAAAGAAAATTTTCCAATTATTTTTAGCCAATTTTAGATCATTCTCTAAGAAAAAATTTAATTTAATATCATAAATGTGGTTCAGTGAATGGACAGGCCTTACAGCAATGAATTCTCTATCACAAAATCACAAATACAGTTCCTTGTGTTTCAAAGGGAACAAATCCCAGAAATATAGAATACGCTGTTGGAAACCTACACCAACGTCTGTATACCAAGTTGTTGCATAGGTTTCTTGTTTTCTTTATGCATTTTTTTATATTGTCATTTATTTATATTTTTTGCGCGTCAATATAATTACTCCATTACTCTTTGCAAGATTTACACATTATTAGACTTATTTTTTGAATTTTCGAAAAATACTTTTTTCCTGGGAAGTTTCTTTGGCGTTGAAACGGTCATAACTGTCATTTTTTTGTTTTTTTTTCAAAAACTGCAGAACTCAAGTCGTCAAGGAAAAATCCGTTCATAACTTAAACAGTACATTTCATCGCAATGGATTGGGAACAAAGGGCTTAATCTCCAAATTGAGAGAATACAAAACAAGACTTACCTTCGTGCCTTCATATTTCAAAAAGAACGGTAAGCTAAGTTGCTCATTAAGGACGGGTGAATCAACCGCGTTCATCTTAGGGTATGCTTCCCAGCCGATCTTTCCATTATAAGCAGACGTAGACACATCTTTTAACTAAATAAATACCAAACATTATAGTCATTTGCTGGTTAAGGCGTTGAAAATAAACTAACTTTAAAAAAATAAGGGTATGGCATAAATACTAATTTAAAGACGTTGCTAGGTCCTACTTTATTGGCACTTAAAAGAGCATTGGTGTTCATTTCAAAAAAATCACCAGCACCATCTAGTATTCGGCATTTCTTGGCATTTTTTCAAACTTTGTAATTGTGTTTTTTTTTTAAGAAACTGAGGTCAGACATTTATTACTACATTAATTTTTCTAATTATGCTAATTACACTAGTTTTGTCTTATAACTACACTAATAAAAATGCAAAGAAATGCCAAACACTCGATGAAATTGGTGATTTTTTCGACACTATTGCCAGATTCTACTTTTATAAGTTAGTCAAATTCTTTGGAATGTACTAAAAGCGTTCACTGGTTTTAAGGATGATTTAAGGTCCAAGTCAATAAACTTATTTTACTAGGTATAATTTCAAATCATTTTCAACTACCTCATCGCCCGCCTCCAACAGTGTTTTAAAACTTGACTAAATAAGTGTGAAGCACATTCTGCGTTTTACATAACTATATTACATTAGCGTTTTGCGTTACTAATTTACATAATTATTATAACCAGCCTACTGTGTTCAGCGTTCTAAAAACAAGACTAGTTAGGTGCAGATCGTGCATACTAGGTATTTTATACAACCCCACTCCTATATTAGTGTTTTGAACAGACTATATGCATTGTCTTTTTAAAGCAATGCTACATAGGCGCAGGTTGTGCATATTTGGCGTTTTAAATAGCCAGACTACAACTTTAGTCGTCCTAGCCGAGTGGTTGGTGTGCTGGATTTGGAATCCTTTGTCCGAAGGCCGAGGGTTCGAATCCTAGTGTATCCAATTATTTGGTTTGAGACAGGGCTCAGGGGCGTGACTCAGTAAGCTCAACCAGAGTCGAGCCACCTCTAAATGGGTACTTGGAGAAATCTGGGGAAGGTAAGCAGGAAGGGTGTGCGAACACACAGGATCTCAACATTTTGATTGGATGTGCTTGGGGAAAAGTGGGCGGGGAAGGGGGGTCAGTTGCCATTCCGATTTCCAATTGAATGAGCCCTTTTCAAAGTTTCTACGACAACTCCTTCGATACGCAGTGTCCTAGTATGGGAAAAAAAATTATTCGATACGAAGTCTCCAAAAATATTTGGGGGAATGGTGGGCGTGAGAGTGGGATTAGTTGCCTTCTAATTACTTTCAACTCTTAAATAGGGCACTAGCCCTTTTTCAAGTTTTTACGACAACGCTTTCTATAAAACCTTATATGCCCCGAGGGCATAACTTACAAACCTTGCCCTGAAGACTGTGGAAGGAGCGTTCAGCTCAAAGATATAATTTCCGGACCTTTCAACTGCGATGAAAATCATGCCTCTTTCAAAATTTTCATTGGATGTGTTTGGGGAAATGGTGGGCGTGGGAGGGGTGTTAGTTGCCCTCCAATCACTTTTGACTATTAAAAAAAGCACTAGCCGTTTCAATTTCCAATCGAATGAGCCCTTTTTGAAGTTTCTACGATAACGCTTTCTATAAAAACCTAATATGCCCCCAGGGCATAACTTAAAACCCTTGCCCTGAGGGGGGGGGGTGTACTCCTCAAAGATCTAATTTCCAGAACTTTTTACTACGTCAAGAAAATGACTATCCCAAATTTTGATTGGATATGTTTGGGGGAAAGGTGGGCGTGAGAGGGGGGTTAGTTGCCCTCCAATCACTTTTGAACATCATAAAGGGCACTAGCCCTTTGAATTTCCAATCGAATGAGCCTTTTTTGAAGTTTCTACGACAACGCTTTCTATAGAAATCGTATATGCCCCTAGGGCATAACTTAAAACCCTTGCCCGAGGGTTGTGGGGGAGTGTTCTCCTCAAAAACATAATTTCTATCCAGAAATCAACTACGCTGAACAAAATGGCTATCTCAAAATTTTGATTGGATGTTTGGGGAAATGGTGGGCGTGGAAGGGGTGTTTGTTGCCATCCAATCACTTTCGACTATTAAAAAGGGCACAAGCCACTCCAATTTCCAATCGAATGAGTCCTTTTCAAAGTTTCTACGACAACTCCTTCGATACGAAGTGCCCTGGTCTGAAGAAAAAAAAACAATACATTTTGACAACATCGTTCTTTACTTAGGCAACGCAATTGCCCTGCCTATGAATCGTTGCTAAAAGTCATACTTTAGCGCAAAGAACGAGGGATTCAGGAGAGGGAAGCCCTCCCTCAAATACGGACTAATTCCTGTTCGTTTTCAGTATTGACGTTGCTCTTTACTTTCAGTTGAAAAAAAAACTTGTTTTTTCCATTTAATTTCTGATCGTTTTTAAATCATGCCGGGAAGTCCCAACCGAGGAAAATTTTGCTCGGAAACTTTTCTCCCCATGGAAAATCTACAGTTCTGTAGATAGAAGCTTGAAACCTCAAAAGTAGGGTTCTCTGGTATGCTGATTCTGATGGTGAGATTTTCATCAGGATCAGTTGAATTGTTGGGAGTGTTTCTTAACTTTTTCGAAAATCTTGCAAATTTTCTCAGTCTCGTATTTTTTTATGTGTAACATTAAATTTAATGAAACACTTAAAAATTTTACATGCTTGGAGTCAGCGTAAAAAGTCAATTCTCTTGATGTATTTACTATTATCAAATTTCTTTTTTGTTTTGGTTACTATTGGGTAGAGTTGTGCCTTACTCACAGTTCATTACCACGAAGTGTTTGATCTCAAGGGTTTCAAAGTTTTTTATTAATTTAATTAGAAAGATTTTTAAGGTACCTATATTCTAAGCTTAGGTCTGGACGTGTGGCCTGAATGCACATGTGGTTTCGTAAGCTTCTGACGATTTAAGCTAGGTTCTGACAAGGCTCAAAGTTCACTTCATTAGCCAGATTATGCGTCGCCGGAAGAAATTACACGTGAGAATATTCGGTTTTGGATTTGAGTTGAAAGGTTTGTTTCTCTGGCAGGCAAGATTGTGTCGAAGATAAACAAAAATTTGTGTGTTTGTACTATGGGAATAATGCAACATTAGTACTATTTTTCGATATTTTCCCCCAAAGAAGACCTGATAATTTCGCTTCTAGACTTGCCGGCAATGGCATCACTGGGTCGTCTTCATGCAACAAAACTAAGTACCCTTTCCCTCAGACAGGAGACGGAAGAATATCTACAGAGGGAGGGGAATGTACAACAACTCTTTAGAAATTGTTGTTTCTCAACGCGTGTTCGGTACATACCCACTCCCCCGTCACAAAAAACTAACAACCAAATCTTTTTGTTTCAGCTACCCATATTGAAGGCGTTTCGTAGGGACTTGGGACCGGGCTCTATCTTTTTAAAGGGCTGAAAGGAATTTGATATGCAACCATCCTCCCTCCCGTCGCCTTTTCTGCTACTTTAAAAAAAACTTTAAAAACTTATAGGAATTGCTTTATGACCTTCCAAATAATTCAGTCTACCTTCTGGTTTGTAGAAGCATCTTTGTTGATACAATCAATCTCAACAAGTTAGGTAAATTACTAATGTGGTGATCCATGGTGCACCATAGAGCACCGTTTTTTTCAAGTAAAAAGATTTACCGTCTTTTGTCATATTCTAGCTTTAGTGTCTATTTTTCTTTTTTTTTGTGCTCGATGTTTGTATTTTTTACTTTGCACTTTTTTCTTTTTGTTCTTTTTAATGACTCCATTTTTGCAGATTGATGGCTATAAAAAAAAAAATATTATATACAATTCATGGCCATGACCAACTTGCATAAGGGAGTAAAAAAACGAGAGAAAAATCTCAAGTTGAAGAAAGCGAACAGGACTACGGCCAGCAGGAGGACAAGGCAAACTAAAACGACGCGGATATTTCGCCTGTATATAACAAGGCGTCTTTAACGCAAAGAAACACTGAGCACATGTGATTGAGCACAACAAAGGCTAAATAGAGTGGCTTCAATTAGAATACTAATTGAAAGCTCTTTCTACGGAATATTAAACCAGTTTTCATTTTCGCTCCCATATATGATATTGTTTATTAAATCTACCGTTTTAGATAATTTGTAGGCTGCTAAATATTTTGTAACGTTTCTGTATACTAGAAAGAAGTATCGAATCAAATCTGTAGTATAGTGTATTGTTTGATATGTGGTTATTCAAGTTAGAACATAAAATTGCCCAACAAAGTAATCGGACACAAGGCTTGATTAAAAATACTTTTATATAGTTGTAGTTTCAACATAAAAGCTTTTTCACTCTTTTTTAATTAGAAAGAGTCAAAATTGAATTTCTCGCATTTTTTTTTCTAGTCCGATCTTTCAACGAGTAATTTATTTTTTTTTTATTGAGACTCTAACCATTAAAAATTAACCTGAAATGGTAAGGTTTCGCTTTCCAGTGATTTAAAACAACATTAAAAAAAGATCGAAAATAAATTACCTGTATCTGAGCTATACCCTGAGAAGCCTGAATGTATATCTTAGAAAGTATTCGGTAAATTACTCCATGCCCTTCTGGCTCCAGGAGTCCAGTTGTCGCTGTTGCCTCGAAGTCGTAACGATATTCAACACCTTCTCTATACGGTATATTGACTTTACATTCACTGCCTAGGAAGTAAATAAGAAGCCAAAATAAGCGATTTTTTAAAACATATAAATTCTTCATTATGATAAAATGAAAAGTGAAAGTATACTTTTTGTATTTTATAAGAAAACTGAGCTTTTGACAAAAGTAACTAACTATTTTAACGTCACATTTCCTTGCTTTTCCAAAAAGACTAAGTCAACATTCAAATTGCAGTCAATACATCAACTGGCAGCTTTGTGACTTGATAAAATACTTGCTCTAAGTAGAGAGGGGGGCGCGACTCCGAACAGGACCACGTGGTCCTGTCAGCATTTTTAATGCTGACGGGGCACCATATATGAGCATAGAGTCCCTAGGGGAGATGGATTTCTGAGAAATTGATTGCGTCATCGATTGGGACTTTGGAACACCTGTGCTGTCAGTCATTAATCAAAATGTTCCCGGGGAAGTTAATTAATGTCTGACAGGTACTGTCAACATTTCTCCAGGAATAGATCCAAGTCATTAATGTCTTTGCCTCGGAAACAACTCTTTTGGTCGAACTCCAAAGGATATTAATAACCAAACGCCATGGTAACAATTCTCAAAGAAACATCTTAGCGATGAATTGTTTTAGCGCGGGAATCAGGTTTCTTTGTAATTTCAAATGCGCCAGCACAGGGATGCCAAACAAAAGGAACATGCTGAAATTCCGTTTAGGGATTATTTGGGCGAAACCGTTTTAGACAGGTTATGGGATTATTTCGGCGAAACAGTTGGAGACATTTTAAAAGAAGATTTTAGGAAAGGTTTTAGAAGAGAATTTGAGGGTCAAACTCTGTGGTCGTTATAATACACAAGTTCCATTTGAACAGTGTTGTGAGGTCCTCTACCACAACCCCAAAGGCTTCCAATCCCCCTACCCAACCCCGAAGGAAGCCACCGGTCCTCAAAGGTCCACTGGGCTCCCAAAGGGCCCACCGGCCCTCAAGGTTCCCCCAGACCCCCCCGGGGCCCGAAAGGGCCCCTCCCCCCTTTGGCCCCCCCAAAGGGGCCCCCTCCCCCTTCATCTCCTCCCTCCTCCTCCCCTTCCCCTCCCCTCCTCCCCTCCCCCCCTCCCCTCCCCTCCTCCTCCTCCTCCTCCTCCTCCTCCCCTCCTCCCCTCCCCTTCCTCCCCATTTTTTATACTTTTTTTGTGCATTGAGACACAGAACGACCCCCTCCCCCCAGCCCCTCCCCCTCCAAAGGTCTGATTTTTCAAAGTTCATTTTGAATTTCCTTCGTGGAAATGCAAGAGTTGGAATGTTTCAGTAGTGTTTGGTTGGGGTTTACCTTGTCACAGTTACTTTTTCTTGATTTTTCAAAGTTCATTTTGAATTTCTTTCGTTGAAATGCAAGAGTTGGAATATTTCAGGAGTGTTTGGTTGTGGTTTACCTTGACACAGTTACATCTTCTTAATTTTTCAAGGTTCATTTTGAATTTCTTTCATTGAAATGCAAGAGTTGGAATGTTTCAGTAGAGTTTGGTTGTGGTTTCCCTTGTTACACTTTCAGTTTCTTGATTTTTCAATGTTAATATTGAATTTATTTCGCTGAAATGCAAGAGTTGGAATATTTCAGTAGTGTTTGGTTGTGGTTTACCTTGTCACAGTTACATTTTCTTGATTTTTCAAAGTTCATTTTGAATTTCTTTCATTGAAATGCAAGAGTTGGAATATTTTAGTAGTGTTTGGTTTACCTTGTCAAAGTTACATTTTCTTGATTTTTCAAATTTCATTTTGAATTTCTTTAATTTAAATGCAAGAGTTGGAATATTTCAGTAGTGTGTTGTTGTAGTTTACCCTGTCACAGTTACATTCCCTTAATTTTTCAAAGTTCATTTTGAATTTCTTTTGTTGAAAGGCAAGAGTTGGAATATTTCAGTAGTGTGTTGTTGTAGTTTACCTTGTCACAGTTACATTCACTTAATTTTTCAAAGTTCATTTTGAATTTATTTTGTTGAAATGCAAGAGTTGGAATATTTCAGTAGTGTTTTGTTGTGGTTTACCTTGTCACAGTTACATTTTCTTAATTTTTAAAAGTTCGTTTTGAATTTCCTTCGTTGAAATGCAAGAGTTGGAATATTTCAGTAGTGTTTGGTTGTGGTTTACCTTGTCACAGTTACATTTTCTTGATTTTTCAAAGTTCATTTTGAATTTCTTTCATTGAAATGCAACAGTTGGAATATTTTAGTAGTGTTCTGTTTACCCTGTCAAACTTACATTTTCTTGATTTTTCAAAGTTCATTTTGAATTTCTTTCATTGAAATGCAAGAGTTGGAATATTTCAGTAGTTTTTGGTTTTGGTTTACCTTGTCACTGTTACATTTTCTTGATTTTTCAAAGTTCATTTTGAATTTCCTTTGTTGAAAGGCAAGAGTTGGAATATTTTAGTAGTGTTTGGTTGTGGTTCACCTTGTCACAGTTACATTTTCTTGATTTTTCAAGGTTCATTTTGAATTTCTTTCGTTGAAATGCAAGAGTTGAAATATTTCAGTAGTGTTTTTTTGTGGTTTACCTCGTCACACTTACATTTTCTTGATTTTTCAAAGTTCATTTTTAATTTCTTTCTTTGAAATGCAAGAGTTGAAATATTTTAGTAGTGTTTGGTTTACCTTTTCACACTTACATTTTCTTGACTTTTCAAAGTACATTTTGAATTTCTTTCATTGAAATGCAAGAGTTGGAATATTTCAGTAGTGTTTGGTTGTGGTTTACCTTGTCACTGTTACATTTTCTTGATTTTTCAAAGTTCATTTTGAATTTCCTTTGTTGAAATGCAAGAGTTGGAATATTTTAGTAGTGTTTGGTTGTTGTTCACCTTGTCAGAGTTACATTTTCTTGATTTTTCAAAGTTCATTTTGAATTTCCTTCGTTGAAATGCAAGAGTTGGAATATTTCAGTAGTGTTTGGTTGTGGTTTACCTTGTCACACTTACATTTCCTTGATTTTTCAAAGTTCTTTTAAATTTCTTTCGTTGAAATGCAAGAGTTGGAATATTTCAGTAGTGCTTGGTTATGGTTTACCTTGTCACAGTTACATTTTCTGGATTTTTCAAAGTTCATTTTGAATTTCCTTCGTTGAAATGCAAGAGTTGGAATATTTCAGTAGTGTTTGGTTGTGGTTTACCGTATCACAGTTACATTTTCTTGATTTTTCATAGTTCATTTCGAATTTCTTTCGTTGAAATGCAAGAGTTGGAATATTTCAGTAGTGTTTGGTTGTGGTTTACCTTGTCACAGTTACATTTTCATGATTTTTCAAAGTTCATTTTGAATTTCTTTCATTGAAATGCAAGAGCTGGAATATTTCAGTAGTGTTTGGTTGTGGTTTACCTTGTCACAGTTACATCTTCTAGATTTTTCAAAGTTCATTTTGAATTTATTTCATTGAAATGAAAGAGTTGGAATATTTCAGTAGTGTTTGGATGTGGTTTACCTTGTAACAGTTACATTTTCTTGATTTTTCAAAGTTCATTCTGAATTTCTTTCGTTGAAATGCAAGAGTTGGAATATTTCAGTAGTGTGCTGTTGTAGTTTACCCTGTCACAGTTACATTCCCTTTATTTTTCAAACTTCATTTTGAATTTCTTTCGTTGAAATGCAAGAGTTGGAATATTTCAGTAGTGTTTGGTTGTGGTTTACCTTGTCACAGTTACATTTTCTTGATTTTTCAAAGTTTATTTTGAATTTCTTTCGTTGAAATGCAAGTGTTTGAATATTTCAGTAGTGTTTGGTTGTGGTTTACCTTGACACTGTTACAATTTCTTGATTTTTCAAAGTTCATTTTTAATTTCTTTCTTTGAAATGCAAGAGTTGGAATATTTCAGTAGTGTTTGGTTGTGGTTTAACTTGTCACACTTACATTCTCTTGATTTTTCAAAGTTAATTTTGAATTTCTTTCGTTGAAATGCAAGAGTTGGAATATTTCAGTTGTGTTTCGTTGTGGTTTACCTTTTCACAGTTACATTTTCTTGATTTTTCAAAGTTCATTTGAATTTCTTTCGTTGAAATGCAAGAGTTGGAATATTTCAGCAGTGTTTGGTTGTGGTTTACCGTGCCACAGTTACATTTTCTTTATTTTTAAAAGTTCATTTTGAACTTATTTCGTTGAAATGCAAGAGTTGGAATATTTCAGTAGTGTTTGGTTGGGGCTTATCATGTCACTGTTACATTTTCTTGATTTTTCAAAGTTCATTTAGAATTTGTTTAGTTGAAATGCAAGAGTTGGAGTATTTCAGTAGTGTTTGGTTGTGGTTTACCTTGTCACAGTTACATTTTCCTGATTTTTCAAAGTTCATTTTGAATTTCTTTCATTGAAATGCAAGAGTTGGAATATTTCAGTAGTGTTTGGTTGTGGTTTACCTTGTCACAGTTACATTTTCTTGATTTTTCAAAGTTTATTTTGAATGTTTTTCGTTGAAATGCAAGAGTTGGAATATTTCAGTAGTGTTTGGTTGTGGTTTACCTTGTCAGAGTTACATTCTCATGATTTTTCAAAGTTCATTTTGAATTTCTTTCGTTGAAATGCAAGAGTTGGAGTATTTCAGTAGTGTTTGGTTGTGGTTCACCTTGTCAAAGTTACATTTTCTTGATTTTTCAAAGTTAATTTTGAATTTCTTTCGTTGAAATGCAAGAGTTAGAATATTTCAGTAGTGTTTGGTTGTGGTTTACCTTATCACAGTTACATTTTCTTGATTTTTAAAAGTTTATTTTGAATTTTCTTTCATTGAAATGCAAGAGTTGGAATATTTCAGTAGTTTTTCGTTGTGGTTTACCTTGTCACAGTTACATTTTCCTGATTTTTCAAAGTTCATTTTAAATTTTTTTCGTTGAAATGCAAGAGTTGGAATATTTCAGTAGTGTTTGGTAGTGGTTTACCTTGTCACAGTTACAATTTCTTTATTTTTCAAAGTTCATTTTGAATTTTTTTCATTGAAATGCAAGAGTTGGAATATTTCAGTAGTGTTTCATTTTTCCAATTTTTCAAAGTTCATTTTGAATTTCTTTCATTGAAATGCAAGAGTTGGAATATTTCAGTAGTGTTTGGTTGTGGTTTACCTTGTCACAGTTACATTTTCTTGATTTTTCAAAGTTCATTTTGAATTTCTTTCGTTGAAATGCAAGAGTTGGAATATTTCAGTAGTGTTTGGTTGTGGTTTACCTTGTCACAGTTACATTTTCTTGATTTTTCAAAGTTCATTTTGAATTTCTTTCGTTGAAATGCAAGAGTTGGAATATTTCAGTAGTGTTTGGTTGTGGTTTACCTTGTCACAGTTACATTTTCTTGATTTTTCAAAGTTCATTTTGAATTTCTTTCGTTGAAATGCAAGAGTTGGAATATTTCAGTAGTGTTTGGTTGTGGTTTACCTTGTCACAGTTACATTTTCTTGATTTTTCAAAGTTCATTTTGAATTTCTTTCGTTGAAATGCAAGAGTTGGAATATTTCAGTAGTGTTTGGTAGTGGTTCAAAGTTCATTTTGAATTTCTTTTGTTGAAATGCAAGAGTTGGAATATTTCAGTAGTGTTTGGTTGTGGTTTACCTTGTCACAGTTACATTTTCTGGATTTTTCAAAGTTCATTTTGAATTTCTTTCATTGAAATGCAAGAGTTGGAATATTTCAGTAGTGTTTGGTTGTGGTTTACCTTGTCAGAGTTACATTCTCTTGATTTTTCAAAGTTCATTTTGAATTTATTTCGTTGTAATGCAAGTGTTTTATTATTTCAGTTGTTTGAGTTTTTTGTTTAGCTTGTAACATTTACAGTCCCTTTAATTTTCAAAGTTCATTTTGAATTTCTTTCGTTGAAATGCAAGAGTTGGAATATTTCAGTAGTGTTTGGTTGTGGTTTACATTGTCACACTTACATTTTCTTAATTTTTCAAAGTTCATTTTGAATTTCTTTCGTTGAAATGCAAGAGTTGGAATATTTCAGTAGTGTTTCGTTGTGGTTTACCTTGTCACAGTTACATTTTCTTGATTTTTCAAAGTTCATTTTGAATTTCTTTCATTGAAATTCAAGAGTTGTAATATTTCAGTAGTGTTTGTTGTAGTTTACCTTGTCACAGTTACATTCTCTTGATTTTTAAAAGTTCATTTGAATTTCTTTCGTTGAAATGCAAGAGTTGGAATATTTCAGAAGTGTTTGGTTGTGGTTTACCTTGTCAGACTTACACTTTCTTGATTTTTCAAAGATCATTGTGAATTTCTGTCGTTGAAATGCAAGAGTTGGAATATTTCAGTAGTGTTTGGTGGTGGTTTACCTTGTCACAGTTACATTTTCTTAATTTTTCAAAGTTCATTTTGAATTTCTTTCGTTGAAATGCATGAGTTGGAATATTTCAGTAGTGTTTGGTTGTGGTTTACCTTGTCACAGTTACATTTTCTTGATTTTTCAAAGTTCATTTTGAATTTCTTTCGTTGAAATGCAAGAGTTGTAATATTTCAGCAGAGCTTTGTTGTTGTTTAAATTGTCACAATTACATAATAATTAATATACACATTTAATTTTGAAATTATTTAGATGAAATAAAAGAGTTGGAATATTTCAGAAGTGTTTGGGTGTGGTTTACCTTGTCACAGTTACATTTTCTTGATTTTTCAAAGTTCATTTTTAATTTCCTTCGTTGAAATGCAAGAGTTGGATTATTTCACAAGTGTTTGGTTGTGGTTTACCTTGTCACAGTTAAATTTTCTTGATTTTTCAAAGTTCATTTTGAATTTCTTTCGTTGAAATGCAAGAGTTGGAATATTTCAGTAGTGTTTGGTTGTGGTTTAACTTGGCACAGTTACATTTTCTTGATTTTTCAAAGTTCATTTTGAATTTCTTTTATTGAAATATGTTGTTCGTGCTTTACCTTGACACAGTTAAATTTCTTGATTTTTGTTAGGTTAGGTTAGGCTAGATCAAGTTAGGTTAGGTTAAGTTAGGTTAGGTTAGGTTAGCCTACATACGCGCGCGTATGTAGGCTAACCTAACCGAACCTAACTTAACCTAATCTAACTTGCTCTAGCCTAACCTAACCGAACCTAACAAAAATCAAGAAAATTAACTGTGTCAAGGTAAAGCACGACCAAACATATTTCAATGAAAGAAATTCAAAATGAACTTTGAAAAATCAAGAAAATGTAACTGTGCCAAGTTAAAACACAACCAAACACTAGTGAAATATTCCAACTCTTAAATTTCAACGAAAGAAATTAAAAATGAACTTTGAAAAATCAAGAAAATGTAACTGTGACAAGGTAAACCACAACCAAACACTTGTGAAATATTCCAACTCTTGCATTTCAACGAAAGAAATTAAAAATTAACATTCAAAAATCAACAAAATTTATATGTGTCAAGGTAAACCGTAACAACACACTACTGAAATATTCCAACTCTTGCATTTCAACGAAAGAAATTCAAAATGAACTTTCAACAATCAAGAGAAATTAATTCCGTCAAGGTCATCCACACCCAAACACTATTTAAATATTCCAACTCTTGCATTTCAACGACAGAAATTCAAAATGAACTTTGAAAAATCAAGAAAATGTAACTGTGACAAGGTAAACCACAACCAAACACTACTGAAATATTCCAACTCTTAGATATCAACAGAGAAATTCAAAATGAACTTGGAAAAATCAAGAAAATGTTACTGTGACAAGGTAAACCACAACCAAACACTACTGAAATATTCCAACTCTTGCATTTTAACGAATGAAATTCAAAATGATCTTTGAAAAATCAAGATAATATAAGTGTGACAAGGTAAACCACAACCAAACACTTCTGAAATATTCCAACTCTCGTATTTCAATGAAATAAATTCATTATGAACTTTGAAAAATCAAGAGAATGTAACTGTGACAAGGTAACCCACAACCAAACACTATTGAAATATTACAACTCTTGCATTTCAATGAAAGAAATTCAAAATGAACTTTGAAAAATCAAGAAAATGTAACTGTGACAAGGTAAACCACAGCCAAACACTACTGAAATATTCCAACTCTGAAATTTAAATGAAAGAAATTCAGATGAACTTTGAAAAATCAAGAAAATGTAACTATGGCAAAGTGAACCACAACCAAACACTACTGAAATATTCCAACTCTTGCATTTCCACAAAAGAAATTCAAAATGAACTTTGAACCACTACCAAGCACTACTGAAATATTCCAACTCTTGCATTTCAACGAAATAAATTCAAAATGAACTTTAAAAAATCAAGAAAATGTAACTGTGACAAGTTAAACCACAACGAAACACAACTGAAATATTCCAACTCATGCATTTCAACGAAAGAAATTCAAAATGAACTTTGAAAAATTAAAAAAATGTAACCATGACAAGGTAAACCACAACCAAACACTACTGAAATATTCCAACTCTTGCATTTCAACGAAAGAATTTCAAAATGAACTTTGAAAAATCAAGAAAATGTAACTGTGACCAGGTTAACCACAACCAAACACTACTGAAATATTCCAACTCTTGCATTTCAACGAAAGAAATTCAAATGAACTTTGAAAAATCGAGATAATGTAAATCTGACAAGGTAAACTACAACCAAACACTACTTAAATATTCCAACTCTTGCATTTCAACGAAAAAAATTCAAAATGAACTTTGAAAAATCAAGAAAATGTAACTGTGACAAGGTTAACCACAACCAAACACTACTTAAATATTCCAACTATTGCATTTCAATGAAATAAATTAAAAATGAACTTTTAAAAATCAGGAAAATGTACTGAAATATTCCAACTCTTTCATTTCAATGAAAAAAATTCAAAATAAACCTTTAAAAATCATTATACTTTACGTCTTACATGTTAAACCAAAACCACACAAGACTGAAATATTCCAACTATTGAATTTAAACGAAAGAAATTAAAAAAGAACTTTGAAAAATCAAGAAAATATAGCTGTGACAAGGTAGACCACAACTAAACACTACTGAAATATTCCAACTCTTGCATTTCAACGAAAGAAATTCAAAAGGAACTTTGAAAAATTAAGAAAAATGTAACTGTGACAAGGTAAACCACAACGAAACACTACTGAAATATTCCAACTCTTGCATTTCAACGAAAGAAGTTCAAAATGAACTTTGAAAAATCAAGAAAATGTAACTGTGACAAGGTGAACCACAACCAAACACTACTGAAATATTCCAACTCTTGCATTTCAATTAAAGAAATTCAAAATGAACTTTTAAAAATCTAGAGAATGTAACTATGACAATTTAAACCACAACCAAGCACTATTGAAATATTACGACTCTTGCATTTCAAAGAAAAAAATTAAAAATAAACTTTGAAAAATCAAGAAAATGTAACTGTTACAAGGTAAACCACAACAAAACCCTACTGAAATATTCCAACTATTGCATTTAAACGAAGGAAATTCAAAATGAACCTTATAAAATCAGGAAAATGTAACTGTGACAAGGTAAACCACAAACAAACACTAGTGAAATATTCCAACTCTTGCATTTCAACGAAAGAAATTCAAAATGAACTTTGAAAAATCAAGAAAATGTAACTGTGACAAGGTAAACCACAACCAAACACTACTGAAATATTCCAACTCTTGCATTTCAACGAAAGAAATTCAAAATGAACATTGAAAAATCAAGAAAATGTAACTGTGACAAGGTAAACCACTACCAAACGCTATTAAAATACTCCAAATCTTGCATTTCAACGAGATAAAGTCAAAATAAACTTTGAAAAATCAGGAAAATGTAGCTTTGACAAGGTAAACCACAATGAAACACTACTGAAATATTCCAAATCTTGCATTGCAAAGGAAGAAATTCAAAATCAACTTTGAAAAATCAAGAAAATGTAGCTGTGACAAGGTAAACCACAACCAAACACTACTGAAATATTCCAACTCTTGCATTTCAACGAAAGAAATTCAAAATGAACTTTGAAAAATCAAGAAAATGTAACTGTGACAAGGTAAACCACAACCAAACACTACTGAAATATTCCAACTCTTGCATTTCAACGAAAGAAATTCAAAATGAACTTTGAAAAATCAAGAAAATGTAACTGTGACAAGGTAAACCACAACCAAACACTACTGAAATATTCCAACTCTTGCATTTCAACGAAAGAAATTCAAAATGAACTTTGAAAAATCAAGAAAATGTAACTGTGACAAGGTAAACCACAACCAAACACTACTGAAATATTCCAACTCTTGCATTTCAATGAAAGAAATTCAAAATGAACTTTGAAAAATCAAGAAAATGTAACTGTGACAAGGTAAACCACAACCAAACACTACTGAAATATTCCAACTCTTGCATTTCAACGAAAGAAATTCAAAATGAACTTTGAAAAATTAAGAAAATGTAACTGTGACAAGGTAAACCACAACCAAACACTACTGAAATATTCCAACTCTTGCATTTCAACGAAAGAAATTCAAAATGAACTTTGAAAAATAAAGGTAATGTAACTGTGACATGGTAAACTACAACAGAACACTACTGAATTATTACAACTCTTGCATTTCAACGAAAGAAATTCAAAATGAACTTTGAAAAATCAAGAAAATGTAACTGTGACAAGGCAAACCACAACCAAACACTACTGAAATATTCCAACTCTTGCATTTCAATGAAAGAAATTCAAAATGAACTTTGAAAAATCAAGAAAATGTAACTGTGACAAGGTAAACCACAACCAAACACTACTGAAATATTCCAACTCTTGCATTTCAATGAAAGAAATTCAAAATGAACTTTGAAAAATCAAGAAAATGTAACTGTGACAAGGTAAACCACAACCAAACACTACTGAAATATTCCAACTCATGCATTTCAACGAAAGAAATTCAAAATGAACTTTGACAAATCAATAAAATGTAACTGTGACACGTGACAACACACACCCAATCGCGTGTCCGAGGCCAACTCGTGCAGTTCCACGAAAGACATAAAAAATGAAATTTAATAAATCAAGATAATGTATCTGAGACCAGGTAAACCATAGCCAAACACTACTGAAATATTCCAACTCTTGCATTTCAACGATAGAAATTCAAAATGAACTTTGAAAAATCAAGAAAATGTAACTGTGACAAGGTAAACCACAACCAAACACTACTGAAATATTCCAACTCTTGCATTTCAACGAAAGAAATTCAAAATGAACTTTGAAAAATCAAGAAAATGTAACTGTGACAAGGTAAACCACAACCAAACACTACTGAAATATTCCAACTCTTGCATTTCAACGAAAGAAATTCAAAATGAACTTTGAAAAATCAAGAAAATGTAACTGTGACAAGGTAAACCACAACCAAACACTACTGAAATATTCCAACTCTTGCATTTCAACGAAAGAAATTCAAAATGAACTTTGAAAAATCAAGAAAATGTAACTGTGACAAGGTAAACCACAACCAAACACTACTGAAATATTCCAACTCTTGCATTTCAACGAAAGAAATTCAAAATGAACTTTGAAAAATCAAGAAAATGTAACTGTGACAAGGTAAACCACAACCAAACACTACTGAAATATTCCAACTCTTGCATTTCAACGAAAGAAATTCAAAATGAACTTTGAAAAATCAAGAAAAAGTAACTGTGACAATGTAAACCACAACGAAACACTTCTGAAATATTCCAACTCTTGCATTTCAACGAATGAAATCCAAAATGAACTTTGAAAAATTATGAAAATGTAACTGTGACACGGTAAACCACAACCAAACACTATTGAAATATTCCAACTCATGCATTTCAACAAAAGAAATTCGAAATGAACTTTGAAAAATAAAGAAAATGTAGCTGTGACAAGGTAAACCACAAAAACACACTACTGAAATAGTCCAAATATTGAATTTCAACGAAAGAAATTCAAAATGAACTTTGAAAAATAATGAAAATGTAACTGTGACATGGTAAACCACAATCAAACACTTCTTATATAGTCCAACTCTTGCATTTCAATAAAAGAAATCCAAAATGAACTTTGAAAAATCATGAAAATGTAACTGTGACAAGGTAAACCATAAGCAAACACACTTGAATAAGTCCACCTCTTGCATTTCAAAGAAAGAAATTCAAAATGAACTTTGAAAAATCAAAAAAATGTAACTGTGACAAGGTAAACCACAGTCAAACACTATTGAAATATTCCAACTCTTGCATTTCAAAGAAAGAAATTCAGAATGAACTTTGAAAAATCAAGAAAATGTAACTGTGACAAGGTAAACCACAAGCAAACACTACTGAAATATTCCAACTCTTGCATTTCAACGAAAGAAATTCAAAATGAACTTTGAAATCAGAAATGTAACTGTGACAAGGTAAACCACAACCAAACACTATTGAAATATTCCAACTCTTGCATTTCAACGAAAGAAATTCAAAATGAGCTTTGAAAAATCAAGAAAATGTAACTGTGACAAGGTAAACCACAACGAAACACGACTGAAATATTCCATCTCTTGCATTTCAACAAAAGAAATTCAAAATAAACTTTGAAAAATCAAGAAAATGTAACCGTGACAAGGTAAACCACAAGCAAACACTACTGAAATATTCCAACTCTTGCATTTCAACAAAAGAAGTTCAAAATGAACTTTGAAAAATCAAAAAAATGTAACTGTGACAAGGTAAACCACAACCAAACACTACTGAAATATTCCAACTCTTGCATTTCAACGAAAGAAATTCAAAATGAACTTTGAAAAATCAAGAAAATGTAACTGTGACAAGGTAAACCACAACCAAACACTACTGAAATATTCCAACTCTTGCATTTCAACGAAAGAAATTCAAAATGAACTTTGAAAAATCAAGAAAATGTAACTGTGACAAGGTAAACCACAACCAAACACTACTGAAATATTCCAACTCTTGCATTTCAACGAAAGAAATTCAAAATGAACTTTGAAAAATCAAGAAAATGTAACTGTGACAAGGTAAACCACAACCAAACACTACTGAAATATTCCAACTCTTGCATTTCAACGAAAGAAATTCAAAATGAACTTTGAAAAATCAAGAAAATGTAACTGTGACAAGGTAAACCACAACCAAACACTACTGAAATATTCCAACTCTTGCATTTCAACGAAAGAAATTCAAAATGAACTTTGAAAAATTAAGAAAATGTAACTGTGACAAGGTAAACCACAACGAAACACTACTGAAATATTCCAACTCTAGCATTTCAACGAAAGAAGTTCAAAATGAACTTTGAAAAATTAAGAAAATGTAGCTGTGACAAGGTGAACCACAACCAAACACTACTGAAATATTCCAACTCTTGCATTTCAACGAAAGAAATTCACAATAAACTTTGAAAAATCATGAAAATGTAACTGTGACAGGTGAAACCACAACCAACCGCTATTTAAATACTTCAAATCATGCATTTAAACCAAGGAAATTCAAATAAAATTGGAGAAATAAGGAAGATGTAACTTTGGCAAGGTCAACAATAGCCAAACACTGCAGACATAATCCAACTCTTGTATGTCGTCGAAAGTAAATCAAAATGAACTTTGAAAAATCAAGAAAATGTAACTGTGACAAGGTAAACCACAACCAAACACTACTGAAATATTCCAACTCTTGCATTTCAACGAAAGAAATTCAAAATGAACTTTGAAAAATCAAGAAAATGTAACTGTGACAAGGTAAACCACAACCAAACACTACTGAAATATTCCAACTCTTGCATTTCAACGAAAGAAATTCAAAATGAACTTTGAAAAATCAAGAAAATGTAACTGTGACAAGGTAAACCACAACCAAACACTACTGAAATATTCCAACTCTTGCATTTCAACGAAAGAAATTCAAAATGAACTTTGAAAAATCAAGAAAATGTAACTGTGACAAGGTAAACCACAACCAAACACTACTGAAATATTCCAACTCTTGCATTTCAACGAAAGAAATTCAAAATGAACTTTGAAAAATCAAGAGAATGTAACTGTGACAAGGTAAACCACAACCAAACACTACTGAAATTTTCAAACTCTTGCATTTCAATGAAAGAAATTCAAAATGAACTTTTAAAAATCAAGAAAATGTAACTGTGACAAGGTAAACCACAACGAAACACTACTGAAATATTCCAACTCTTGCATTGCAACGAAAGAAATTCAAAATAAACTTTTCAAAATAAAGAAAATGTAACTGTGACAAGGTAAACCACAACCAAACACTACTGAAATATTCCAACTCTTGCATTTCAACGAAAAAAATTCAAAATGAACTTTGAAAAATTAAGTGAATGTAACTGTGACAGGGTAAACTACAACAGCACACTACTGAAATATTCCAACTCTTGGATTTCAACGAAAGAAATTCAAAATGAACTTTGAAAAATCAAGAAAATGTAACTGTGACAAGGTAAACCACAACCAAACACTACTGAAATATTCCAACTCTTGCATTTCAATGAAAGAAATTCAAAATGAACTTTGAAAAATCAGGAAAATGTAACTGTGACAAGTTAAAACACAACCAAACACTACTGAAATATTCCAACTTTTGCATTTCAACGAAACAACTTCTAAATGAACTTTGAAAAATCAAGAAAATGTAACTGTGACATGGTAAACCACAACCAAACACTGCTGAAATATTCCAACTCTTGCATTTCAACGAAAGAAATTCAAATGAACTTTGAAAAATCTAGAGAATTTAACTATGACAAGGTAAACCACAACGAAACACTACTGAAATATTCAAACTCTTTCATTTCAACGAAAAAAATTCAAAATAAACTTTGAAAAATCAAGAAAATGTAACTGTGACAAGGGACACCACAACCAAACACTACTGAAATATTCCAACTCTTGCATTTCAATGAAAAAAATTCAAAATGAACTTTGAAAAATCATGAAAATGTAAATGTGACAAGGTAAACCACAACCAAACACTACTGAAATATTCCAACTCTTGCATTTCAACGAAAGAACTTCGAAATGAACTTTGAAAAATCAAGAAAATGTAACTGTGACATGATAAGCCCCAAGCAAACACTACTGAAATATTCCAACTCTTGCATTTCAACGAAAGAAATTCAAAATGAACTTTGACAAATCAAGAAAATGTAACTGTGGCATGGTAAACCCCAACCAAACACGGCTGAAATATTCCAACTCTTGCATTTCAAGGACAGAAATTCCAATGAACTATGAAAAATCAAGAGAATGTAACTGTGAAAAGGTAAACCACAACGAAACACAACTGAAATATTCCAACTCTTGCATTTCAACGAAATAAATTCAAAATGAACTTTGAAAAATCAAGAGAATGTAACTGTGACAAGGTAAACCACAACCAAACACTACTGAAATATTCCATCTCTTGCATTTCAACGAAAAAAATTCAAAATGAACTTTGAAAAATCAAGAAAATGTAACTGTGACAAGGTAAACAACAACGAAACACTACTGAAATATTCCAAATCTTGCATTTCAACGAAAAAAATTCAAAATAAACTTTGAAAAATAAAGAAAATGTAACTGTGACAATGTAAACCACAACCAAACACTACTGAAATATTCCAGCTCTTGCATTTCAAAGAAAGAAATTCAAAATGAACTATGAAAAATTAAGTGAATGTAACTGTGACAGGGTAAACTACAACAGCACACTACTGAAATATTCCAACTCTTGCATTTCAACGAAAAAAATTCAAAATGAAATTTGAAAAATCAAGAAAATGTAACTGTGACAATGTAAACCATAACCAAACACTACTGAAATATTCCAACTCTTGCATTTCAATGAAAAAAATTCAAAATGAACTTTGAAAATCAAGAAGGTGTAACTGTGACAAGGTAAACCACAACCAAACACTACTGAAATATTCCAACTCTTGAATTTCAACGAAAGAAGTTCAAAATGAACTTTGAAAAATCCAGAAAATGTAACTGTGACAAGGTAAACCATAACCAAACACTACTGATGTATTCCAACTCTTTCATTTCAACGAAAGAAATTCAAAATGAACTTTGAAAAATCAAGAAAATGTAACTCTGACAAGGTAAACCACAACCAAACACTACTGAAATTTTCCGACTCCTGCAGTTCAAGGAAAGAAATTCAAAATGAACTTTGAAAAATCAATAAAATGTAACTGTGACAAGGTAAACTACAACAACACACTACTGAAATATTTCAACTCTTGCCTTTCAACAAAGGAAATTCAGAATGAACTTTGAAAAATCAAGAAAATGTAACTGTGACAAGGTAAACCACAACCAAACACTACTGAAATATTCCAACTCTTGTATTTCAACGAAAGAAATTCAAAATGAACTTTGAAAAATCAAGAAAACCAAACACTACTAAAATATTCCAACTCTTGCATTTCAACGAAAGAAATTCAAAATGAACTTTGAAAAATCAAGAAAATGTAAGTGTGACAAGGTAAAACCCAACACTACTAAAATATTCCAACTCTTGCATTTCAATGAAAGAAATTCAAAATGAACTTTGAAAAATCAAGAAAATGTAACTGTGACAAGGTAAACCACAACCAAACACTACTGAAATATTCCAACTCTTGCATTTCAACGAATGAAATTCAAAATGAACTTTGAAAAATCTAGAAAATGTAACTTTGAGAAGGTAAAACACAACCAAACACTACTGAAATATTCCAACTGTTGAATTTCAACGAAAGAAATTCAAAATGAACTTTGAAAAATTAAGGGAATGTAACTATGACAAGGTAAACTACAACAACACACTACTGAAATATTCCAACTCTTGCCTTTCAACAAAAGAAATTCAAAATGAACTTTGAAAAATTAAGGGAATGTAACTGTGACAGGGTAAACTATAATAACACACTACTGAAATATTCCAACTCTTGCATTTCAACGAAAGAAATTCAAAATGAACTTTGAAAAATCAAGAAAATGTAACTGTGACAAGGTAAACCAAACACTACTAAAATATTCCAACTCTTGCATTTCAATGAAAGAAATTCAAAATGAACTTTGAAAAATCAAGAAAATGTAACTGTGACAAGGTAAACCACAACCAAACACTACTGAAATATTCCAACTCTTGCATTTCAACGAAAGAAATTCAAAATGAACTTTGAAAAATCAAGAAAATGTAACTGTGACAAGGTAAACCACAACCTAACACTACTGAAACATTCCAACTCTTGCATTTCAACGAAGAAAATTCAAAATGAACTTAAAAAAATCAAGAATATGTACCAGTGACACTGTAAACCGCAACAAAACAATACTTAAATATTCAAACTCTTGCATTTCAAAGAAAGAAATTCAAAATTAACTTTGAAAAATCAAGAGCATGTAACTGTGACAAGGTAAACCACAACCAAACACTACTGAAACAGTCCAACTCTTGCACTTCAACGAAGGAAATTCAAAATGAACTTTGAAAAATCAGACCTTTGGAGGGGGGAGGGGCTGGGGGGAGGGGGTCGTTCTGTGTCTCAATGCACAAAAAAGTATAAAAAATGGGGGAGGGAAGGGGAGGAGGAGGAGGAGGAGGAGGAGGAGGGGAGGGGAGGGGAGGGGGAGGAGGGGAGGGGAAGGGGAGGAGGAGGGAGGAGATGAAGGCGGAGGGGGCCCTTTTGGGGGGCCAAAGGGGGGAGGGGCCCTTTGGGGCCCCGGGGGGGGGGGTCTGGGGGAACCTTGAGGGTCGGGGGGCCCTTTGGGAGCCCAGTGGACCTTTGAGGACCGGTGGCTTCCTTCGGGGTTGGGTAGGGGGATTGGAAGCCTTTGGGGTTGTGGTAGAGGACCTCACAACACTGTTCAAATGGAACTTGTGTATTATAACGACCACAGAGTTTGACCCTCAAATTCTCTTCTAAAACCTTTCCTAAAATCTTCTTTTAAAATGTCTCCAACTGTTTCGCCGAAATAATCCCATAACCTGTCTAAAACGATTTCGCCTAAATAATCCCTAAACGGAATTTCAGCATGTTCCTTTTGTTTGGCATCCCTGTGCTGGCGCATTTGAAATTACAAAGAAACCTGATTCCCGCGCTAAAACAATTCATCGCTAAGATGTTTCTTTGAGAATTGTTTCCATGGCGTTTGGTTATTAATATCCTTTGGAGTTCGACCAAAAGAGTTGTTTCCGAGGCAAAGACATTAATGACTTGGATCTATTCCTGGAGAAATGTTGACAGTACCTGTCAGACATTAATTAACTTCCCCGGGAACATTTTGATTAATGACTGACAGCACAGGTGTTCCAAAGTCCCAATCGATTACGCAATCAATTTCTCAGAAATCCATCTCCCCTAGGGACTCTATGCTCATATATGGTGCCCCGTCAGCATTAAAAATGCTGACAGGACCACGTGGTCCTGTTCGGAGTAGCGCCCCCCTCTCTACTGCTCTAAGGCCATGGTTTCGAAAGTGGAGGCGCAGGCCTCACTGGTGGGTCACAGCAATATTTTGGTGGGTCAGGGGCAGGATGTGCACACTTCGGCTGACTATACTTCGAGCCTTATAAAGAGCCTTAATATAAAATAAAAAGTTGCTCATATGAATAACGAAACATTCATATGCATTTAAAGAGAAAAAAAGAGACATGATAGTATTGCAGTGACGTGATACATTGTATAAAAGGAGTTGAATTCCGACAATATTTTCCATTCCTGTAAAAAGATACCTAGCTAATCGCCTCTCAATCGAAATATTCATCGCTCAAACGAAACGCGTGCAACCTGAACTTTGGACTAGCATGAAAAACATCGCAAGTTCAGACCTATTTTCAGTAATTACTAGGCAAAAAAGCCAGTTTTTCACATAAAAGTAAAGAGCAGTACTATAACCCAAACCGTACAGAAATTATCCTGTGCAAGAGGAAGACTATCACCCCTCAGCCCCTCCGTTCTTTACTCTAAAGTTTAAACTAAGGCTTAACTGAAAGGATTTTGGAGCGTAAAAGATTTTGGTAATTGGTTGGTAGTTGTAGATGTTTTATTCACCGACTGCCTCTCAAAACAATTGAACTAATAGATTTTGTGGTTAAAGCCAATGCAAATAAATAAAATCCCTCCATTCTTCATTCTAAAAAAAATGGCATTTTACCAAATTTTTCTTATATTAGAGCATTGGTTCTTGAAGCATTGATGGAAAAACTTATACTTTAGCGAGAAGAGTCAGGAGTTGAAGACAGATTGTCAAAAGGGCGTATCTACAATATCTCTGGATTTATTCAGTTAAAACTTTGGTAGAATTTTTTTTTTTTTTGGGGGGGGGGTATCAACTAAATCAAAAGACGGTATGTGCATCTAGGTTGTAAAAGTGATGTATCAGCAATATTTCAAGACCAGGTAAGGGTATTGTTGATACATTCAGGGAATGTTGAGAGGAATGCTGAACTATATAAAAAACGCTTTGTTGTCCAGGTTGTAAAAATGGCGTGTCAGCAATATATCGGGAAAGTTGAGAGGGATTTTGAACTAAATCAAAAGACATTTTGTCTATCCAAGCTGTCAAAATGGCGTACCTGCAATATCTCAGGAGTGGCTAAGGGTATTGAATAGAAATTTTGAGAAATGTTGAACTTAGTCAAAAGACAATATGTGCATCCAGGTTCTCAAAGTGCAATATCTGCAATATCTCAGGAACAAATAAAGTGTGTTAAAATGGAACTTTCCGGGAATGTTAAGGGGATCGTTTATCAACGGTTGGGGATGAATTTGAAACTTTCAGGTACTATTAGATTGAGGTTAAGTGGACCTGAAACTTGTATTTAGGAAATGTAAATGAAAAGAAACAGTGTGTATCCACTGCGGTTATCGAAATTGCATATTCGCAGTATCTTGAGAACGGCTAGGGGTTTGAAGCTAAAACTTAAAGATACCGTTGGAAAAGGAGGGTGGGATAAAGGGTTTTCAAATTTTTGCGTTAGGGGTAAGGGAGGGGGATAAAAATCTATGTCTCTGATCAATCAATATTTTTTGTGCTATGCTCCTATGAGACTTACAAGCTCCGCGCAGTTGAATAGAAAGGTATCAGAGGCAACGCTGTAGCGTTGCCTATAGTAAAGGCCATATGGCTCCAATTTTTTATTATTTATTTATTTATTATTTTTCCCAGAGGCACTTCATACGGAACAGGTCGTCGTAGAAACTTCAAGTGCCCTTTTTAATAGTCGAAAATGATTGGAGGGCAACTAGCCCCCCCCCCACGCCCATCAATCCCCCAAACACATCCAATCAAAATTTTGAGATAGCCATTTTGTTCAGCGTAGTTGATTTCCAGATAGAAAATATATTTTTGAGGAGGGCACTCCCCCACAACCCTAAGGGCATGAGTTTTAAGTTATGCCCTGGGGGCATATAAGGTTTTTATAGAAAGCGTTGTCATAGAAACTTCAAAACAGACTCATTCGATTGGAAATTCAATGGGTTAGTGCCCTTTTTAATAGTCGAAAGTGATTGGAGGGCAACTAGCTCCCCCCACGCCCATCATTTCCCGAAACACATCCAATCAAAATTTTGAGATAGCCATTTTGTTCAGCGTAATTGATTTCCACATAGAAAATATATTTTTGAGGAGGACACTCCCCCACAACCCTCAGGGCAAGGGTTTTAAGTTATGTCCTGGGGGCACATAAGGTCTTTATAGAAGGCGTTGTCGTAGAAACTTCAAAAAAGGCTAATTCGATTGGAAATTCAAAGGAAAGTGCTTCGATTGGAAAGTGCCCTTTTTAATAGTCGAAAGTGATTGGAGAGCAACCAGCTCGCCTCCCCCACGCTCATCATTCCCCCAAACACATGCAATCAAAATTTTGAGATAGCCATTTTGTTCAGCGTAGTTGATTTTCAGATAGAAAATATGTTTTTGAGGAGGACACTCCCCCACAACCCTCAAGGCAAAAGTTTCATCCCTAATTTACCTCAAGAAAAACTCGAAGCTTTAGTCAATGCCTTAACATCAGCCATTACTGAAAGTAACAGCATTTTAGAGTTATGGAGTTTGGTGAGAGATAGCATGTTTTCATTAGATCAAAGAAAACAGTTCCTTGGGCTTGGAACAATGGTAGGATTCATGTCTCTCTTTTTTTTATTAAGATATAGGTTTTTGTCTGTTTTATGTCTAGTTATAGGTTTTTATGGTTTTTATAGTTTATGGTTTATGGTTAGGCTTTTAAGGTTTATGTCTGTGGTTTCTATGCCAATATGGGGAATTACAAAGGATTTGGTGACTCAAAGTTCATTTCTAATTTACCTCAAGAAAAACTGTAAGCTTTAGTCAATTTAGTCAAAGTCCAGCTCTTAAGAGTCAAAAGTGATCGAAGGGCAAATAACCCCCACCCACGCCCTTTCCCCCCCGTCCTTTGAACTAATTCTGTTTATACCTGAAGGCCCAATGAGAGTTAGAATGTTTTGGTATTAACACACACCTATTAGGCATCTGATCTCCGCCCTAACAAGGAAAGAAACAGAGAGTGTAAGGCAGTGGCGGGTCCAGGGGAGGGGCGAGGGGGGGCACCCCCCCCCCATAACGTAGTCTAAAGTAATGCAATTTATTTAATTAACGCAAGATTGCGTTAATTAAACTTGCTCCTAACGCAAGTTTATCCCGTTATTAGATTTCTTCTTTTTACGTGTGCTGACTGGAATGCCCAACATGTGCATTCGGATTTTACGTTTATACTATTCGACAGGAAAATAAAAAATGAAAAAACACTGAAAATGATTTAAAAAAAGAATACGATGATGTTGAAAAGAAATAAATGTTATGTTTTTATTACAGAATTTACATTCAGAATTAATTGATGTAGATGTAGATAGACCACGGCGCCGCGCCGATGAGGGAAGACCGGCGGCGGCGGGGCCAAAAATAGCGCGCCACGCCGCGCAGCCGGTAAGATGTCGGCGGAGTGCCGCCGGCGTGATCAGTGTTGACTGCAAACATTAATGTTTTCATCCAGTCTTTTTCAAATCACAGCTTAAATTTACAACAGATTCGAGCCTATTCATGAGTTCAAAATTTCACAAGTCGCTGGCTGGAAACTGGTCTTCTTCGTTATTCATCAAGAGAAGTAGAAATCTGGTAAAAACGAAATGGCTGAGTCGTTTCAGAACCCTTGCATAATACGAGTAGTTGAAGTATGTATTAGATATGTATTCATAACATAAATAATTATCAAAATTAGTAGTTTTTTTCATCGAGCATTACTGCATACAAAACTTCAAATACCGTATCACAAAATTCGTCAGTTATCTGGGTAGAAACTTTGAATATAACTTTGAACTTAGAAGCTTAATTTTTTCATAATGCCCTTTGTTTATATCTGTTTTGTCACCTTTAAAAAAGTTGAAATGTGTGATTTTGATATTGATTGTTTTTTTGCTCTTTAGTACTCCTATAAAGCCGTCCTTGTATTAAAAATTAGTTTTTAATAAAAATTTAAAAAAAATACATTTTAAAGTTTTTTTTTGTCTTCTTTATAGAATATGTCATGTAGGCTAAGGTTGAACTGCTGCTATTTTATTGGTTTTGGCTGCTCTTTTGGATATTATTCATTTTTTTTCTTTTGGGGATTCATTCCAAATTATGAACTGATAAATACCTAATATCAGTCAATAAACTGCATAAATACCTAATATCAGTTATAAACTGCATCTAAGGGGAGTAAATTTATCAAATTGAAAAATACATGATGAACACTTCACATGAGAACATTTCAATTACAATGAAAAAAAAAACACTTAATGTTTTGTTCGGTATGAAGAAAAACGAAGTGCCAGCTATTTTCTTAGGTAAAAAATAAAAAGCTCATCCGTTTTAAATGTAACTAAATGAAATAATATGCAGAATGAAGTAGCTCCAGGAAGATGTTGGGATTTTCATCCTAGTTCGTGACTTTTAATCCAAACAAAAAGGTTAGGACACTTAATATCAGCTATTGAGTTTAAGCTTTGATTTCCAAATGCTCACAAAAATTACCAAATTTAAGAAAGTCGCAGCAATAAGTCACATGTGGTCAAAATACTCAAAGGCTCCTGTTTGATCCCCACCCAGGCTGAAAGCTTCTGCTATGGTCATTTCCATGGAAATCTCCAAAGAGTTTCTTTTTAAAATAGCTTTCAAGCGTAGTTAGGGGTATTTAGCCTTTTTTGCTTTTCTTCAAAGCTTTAAAAAAAAGTGTTATAATATTCCAAATGTTACGTTTGTTATATTTGTGCATATTTTTGGCAATCATTTGTGGGGTGATCGAATTCTTTAAACTAATGTAGATACTTAAGAACGTTGCAACATCTAGTACCCTGAGGTCAAGAGACTGTCAGAGACTCCCCCTTGAACCTCCCAAATTGAAAGCTTTTATTATGACCTGGTCTTTTAATGTAACTTGGGCACTGGACAAAGGGCGCCATTGTCACTCGAGCGCAACGTTAGGTGGGGATGAAGATATTGCTTTCGTCACACCAATTCGTTTTAGTGTGAATCTGCCTGGTACTTATGAATGAATGTTTTCAAAGTAAAAACGAACAGAAATTAAATAAACAATCAATGCAAACAAGCATACAATATATATTAATGTAAATGAATAAATAAATCTTAAAACAAGTGAAACTTAAATTGAATATTCAAATCAAGTTTGAATCAAATAAAAATAACTACAAACAAGAGTTTGGGTATCGCCTCACTGCAGAAGCCTACAAACTACTGCGTCATTGGCACTTTACTGAAGACGAATTATATTACAAATGCTTTCTTTTGTACTTAATATTGAAGATAAACATTAAAATTACAGTAAAATTTTGAACTGATGAGCTTTCAGCAATTAATATCATTATACATAAAATATTCAGTTTAATTTATTAGTACTTTCCAAGATTGGTAAAGACAAATATAGTTTCACTACAAAAAAAATTGAATACTGCCCCCTTCTTTAACTGTAAAAACCTAAAGCCTTCTGCGTCATTGGTGCTTCACTGAAAACGGATTACTCGTATATTACAAATTTATTCTTTTCCAGTTCTTACAGCATTGAAAATGAAAATAAAAATTACAGTGAAAAAAAAATCTTGTAACTGATGGATCGTTCAACAATTAATATCATTATATATCTAATATTCAATTTGATTTTGTTTATACTTTCCAAGACTGTTCAAGACTCATATAGTTTTCAGTAAAGCGTCAATGACGCAGTAGGTTTTAGGCTTCTGCAGTGAGGCGACACTCAAACTTTTGTTTGTAGGTATTTTTATTCAATTCTAACTTGATTTGCATATTCAATTTAAGTTTCACTTGTTTTAAGATTTATTTATTCATTTACATTAATATGTACTGTATGTTTGTTCGCATTGATTGTTTATTTAATTTCTGTTCGTTTTAAGTTTCATTTATACTTTAATAGCAAACTATTTTTTTTCATTTTAAGCTTGATTTTCACATTCAATCTAAGCATTACTCGCTTTAAGATCTATTCATTTATATTATTAGTTGTTGTATGTTTTTTGCTATGATTGTTTATTTAATTGTTTATGATTGTTTCTGTTCGTTTTGGGTTTCATTTATTCTTTAATAGTAATTTATGGTCGTTTTGAATTTGAATTTTAACAGGTATTTGTATGTGCTGAACCAAAGTTTAAAATTGTCTTTACTTTTCTTTGTAAAAATTATTTTTCGGGAAGTTTTTTTTTAATTAATATTAAAAGAGACGATGCCTTTCCAGGCTGTCAAAACGGAGTATTTGTAAGATCTTAGGAACAGTTTGAAGTATCAAGTTGAAACTTTGATGAAGGGTCAAGAGATGGAGAGAGATAGGGGGAGGATGGAGGGAGGAAAGAGGCAATTGAACATTGAGCTATGTCTTGGAGGAGAGGGCATAGCTAAATCGAAAGACAATATCGGCAACCAGTTTATCATAATACCTTATCTGCAAAACTTCGGGAATAGCTCGAGGGATGGAGTTGACCCTTTCAGGTCATCAAAATAGGGTATCTGTTTAAACTTTGAAGTTGAAACTTTTAGGTACTGTTAAGGAAAGGAAGGAGGAGAATGGAGTAATGAGACTTCAAACTTGGTTTGGGGTTGGAGTTGAAAATTTCAAGCTGCGTAGGAGAAGGAAGAAGGGAGGAGGACAAAAGACCAAGGGGGATTTTAAATTTGGCGGCGGGAGGGAAGCTAAAAGTGTTATACCTCCAATCCATACGAACATTTTGTAATTTAAGCCCCAATGGAAATCATAATTTATTCGCGTCTATGCACCGAGATCAAGCCTTACAGCACAAGGTAAAAGTATTCTAAATATTAATCAGCAATAAAACTATGTCAAAGAAGCTAAATAATAATTCAAATTTCTTGAATTGTCACTTAAACAACTTGTGCATTTTATACAAAACTGCATTTGTGACTGATAAATGGCATCCCTTGAACCAGATCAAACAATGGCGCTGGTTTATAGAATAGCAACACTTATATGCCAGAATACAGCGACAAGGGAGTGCGTACTCGGTGACGTGGGAAAAGCGACCCCTTGCTCCCCATTGACTCACTAGAAAATTTAAAATTCGACAAATAATACACGAAAAACTGTTCTTTTCCCCTATTTCAAGTCAAGTTCATCCTTTAACTAACGAAACACAAAAAGATGAATTTTCGAATACAAAAATAGGGCTAGACGTGTTTACATAATCAATTATACTTAAATATAACTACTTACTCTTTTCCAATAAGTTAGTTAAAACATACTATATACCCCTCGCCTCCATTGGAGACTTTGATTTTTAACACAACCCAGACTCCTGTATCTAATCACGGGTGAAAAAAGTGACAATCCCTTAGATATTGGCGTTTATCCAATCATCCATTTTATTCAGACTAAAAGATAAATCATCTTTTAAAAGCATTGAATAGTTATTTGGCCCATGAAGCTAAATTGATGAACAATGAATGCATTGTACATTCATAAATAAAAGTGCTTAAAATACATACCATAGAGAAATGCCAAAAGAATCAGCATGGCAAATGAAAGCATTGTCCCCAGCTTTCCACTGTTTCTAGATGACAACTGAGTGTTAAAGTTCAAACACACTTGGGAAGAAATATCCAGATGCTCCAGCCGTAGAAATTTTGAATTAACGGGTTTACATAATTGGGAACAACATTAGATTAGATAGGGCACGCTCCAATGGCTACGACAGCTACAAAATAAGAGTGCATGGGACGAGATGTTATATGACACGATTTTCTTTTGTACAACATCATGAAGACGACACAATTTAAGAGGGGGGGTGATGGCATGTTGGAACAATAACCAAAGGGTTTTGGATTTTAGAGAGTAAGACAGGAATTGAATCATTTCTGACAAAACTTGTAGGCCTATATGGGGGGGGGGGTTAATTGCAAGTCTTAGTTACAAAGGGACTGTGCGTTTGTGTGTGTGTATTCAGGGACTCTATTGGTTATTATTCAAGAATTTAGTTTAAATTTTATACAGTGTAATTTCAAGTAAAAAATAATAAAAATTAAATAGCATAACATAATCGACAAGCATTGTCTTCGCGTTATTTCATTTCCTCTGTCATTTGCAAATACCATGTTGGCAGAGGATAACCGAATTATAATAACGTGCAATTTTTTTTATGATACACGCTCATCTTAAAACAATATGTTGACCCTTCCGTAAGTCAAAAACAGGGGCGTCATTTGGGAGGGGCTGGCTGGGGCTAGAGCCCCCCTTTGATTTTAGGAGGGGCCCCAAATCAATAGTTACAATTATATTGATTTGATCTTAAGTGTGAAAAAATTGTGTTTTCAATTAAAGCAAATCCGTTTCTAATAGAGCTGTACTTCACAACAATCTATTGTCAGCTTCATTCCTAAATTTATTTATTTATTATTCCTATTTCATATTTCATGACACATTTTTATTGTCTTGTTGTAAAAGCCATGGTGCTCGACTTTCATTACAATAAAACAAGGCGACCCAGGATCTGTAACAAAATCATATATATTGTTTAGGCAATTATATATATATATATATATATATATATATATATATATATATATATATATATATATATATATATATATGCAGTGATCCCCTCTATATATACGTATTATGTACTCTTTATTTCTTTGAGTGTGTTCTAGAATATTTTTTTGAATTTTATTGAATTGTCTTGGAATTTAGCTTCTTGAATTTTGAGACAATCAAAATGAGAATTTCAGACCAGTTATTTTTTATGATTTCAGAAAAGATAACAAAAAATATATTATATAAAAGGACAATTAAAAGAATCGACAAAAATCTTGAAGTACAGTACCTAATCTTACATACCCAAAGTTATAATAAAATGAAAATATGGAAAAAGCACAGGATTTGTTAATAGGACAGTTAGAATGAAATTATACCAACAATCAAAGACCAATATTTCTACTTCAAATTAAAAGGCCTTATCAATGGGGGGGGGGACTTGGCTTGGATCAAATCATAAGAAAGGCGAGAAAAACATATAAGATACCTACCAATTGGTGTCATTCAAGAAAATTTTGGATGGGGGGGGGCGTTGAATTTACTATTTGACATCCAGAAGGGGGGGGGGGAATTTGTTGTTTTTTCAATTTGTCTTTGAAAATACAAAGCTAGTATCATTAGCAGCCACATTCAGATATACAAGCTACTTTTAAAGTAGTTGCACCAAATAAAGTTTACATTCGCCGCCGTGCTCATACATTCAACATTATGTTTGTTAGTTGTAATTCGAACGTCAAGCAACTGGCATGTTTCTTCTCCATTCTTCAAGAGCTGTATTATTTTATCGTGAATAGGAATATACACTACCAACTGTTTGTTAATGCTCAGAAGCCGCTGGCATAACTGTTTCTGAGTTGGAGAAATCTTCTACTACAAGATTATACTCATATATATAACAGTGAACAAAGTGCTGAATAGATACAGCTGTATCTTGGCTGCTTCATAAATCACCAAAACATTCTTCAGACGTGGGGTCAGGCCCACGGACTCGCAACCAGTCTTCAGACATTTGAAATTATATTTAGACTCCTTCTAGCGGATTTTTTTTTTGCCATAATATCTCTGTTTGAGCAGCTACAGGTGGTAGACCTATTTTTCTCTAGAGCTACTGGTCTTATTGCAGCTACACGAGCTAAAATTATTGACATTGCAAACTGAAAAGCTCTTGATGTAATGTTTGATAAAGCGAAAGGATTTTCTCGTGAGTGTGGACTCACTGAAAACCTTTTGCAAAATTTTCAGAATTCTGGTTCCTCATGAAAAAGACCAAAGCGTGCACATTAAGTAGCTTCCAGCTTACCTGATTTTGTAACCATGTCGACTTTGGGAGTCGCAATCGCGCTGTCTAAGGAAAGAACAAAGTTGGTACAGTGTTTTATTTATTTCTTTAGACCAGGGCACTTCGTATCGAAGGAGTTGTCGTAGGAACTTCGAACAGGTCTCATTCAGTTGGAAATTAGAACTGTCAATGCCCTTATTAATAGCGGAAAATGATTAATAGGCAGCAGACGTTCCGTCTGTGCCCACAATTACCTCGCTCACATCCACTCGACCTTATTAGGTTACCATGACAACCAACGTATCTGAGAGCCAGATGGAAATTATGTTTTTGAGGAGAGCGCTCCCCCAGTATCCTCATAGTCAAGGTTATCAGCTATGCCCTGGAAGTACATAAGAGTTTTACAGAAAGCGTTGTCGTAGAAACTTCAAAGAAGGCTCATTCGATTGGAATTCAAACGAGTAGCGCCCTTTTTAATGGTCGAAAGTGATTGGGAGGCAACTAACTCCCCTCTCACGCCCACCTTTTACCCAAACACATCCAATCAAAATTTTGAGATAGCCATTTTGTTCAAGGTAGTTGAAAGTCCTTGAAATTAGGATGAGGATAAACCCCCCCCCCACGGCCCTCAGGGCAAGGGTTGTAAGATATGCCCTGGGGCATATAAGGTTTTTATAGAAAGCGTTGTCATAGAAACTTCAAAAAGGGCTCATTTGATTAGAAATTGAAATGGCTAGTGCCCTTTTTAATAGTCGAAAGTGATTGGAAGGCAACTAACGCCCCTTCCAAGCCCACCATTTCCCCAAACACATTTATCCAAACACATCCAATGAAAATTTTGAGATAGACATTTTGTTCTAAGTAGTTGAAAGGTCTGGCAATTATATCTTTGAGGATGACACTCCCCCACAGCCCTCAGGGTAAGGGCTGTAAAGTATGCCCTGTGGTCATATAAAGTTTTTATTGAGAGCTCTGTCGTAGAAACTTGAAAAAGCGCACATTCGATTGAAAATTCAAAGGGCTAGTGCCCTTTTTAATAGTCTAAAGTGATTTGAGGGCACTTAACCCCCCTCTCACACCCACCTTTTCCCCAAACACATCCAATCCAAATTTTAGATAACCATTTTTTTCAACGTAGTTAAAAGTTTTAGAAATTAGGTCTTTGAGAATGATAACCAGAGCCCTCGGGGCAAGGGTTGTAAATTATGCCTTGGGGGAATATAAGGTTTTTATATATGGTGATGTTGTAAAAACTTGAAAAAGGACTCATTCGATTGGAAATTAGAAGGGCTTGTTTCCTTTTTAATAGTCGAAAGTGATCGGAGGATAACTAACACCCCTCTCACACCCACCATTTCCCCAAAAGCATTCAATCAAAATTTTGAGATAGCTATTTTGTTCGACGTAGTTAAAAGTCCGGAAATTATGCTTTTGAGGATGACACTCCCCCCTCAGCCCTCAGGGCAAGGGTTGTAAGTTAAACCCTGGGGGCATTTAAGTTTTTTTTTTATAGAAAGCGTTATCGTAGAAATATCAAAAAGGAATCATTCGATTGGAAACTGAAACGGCTAGTGCCCTCTATAATAGTCGAAATTGATTAAATGGCAAGTAACCCCCCACTCACGCCCACCGTTTTCCCAAACACATCCAATCAAAATTTAGTGATAGCCATTTTCTTCAACGTAGTTGAAAGTTCCGGAAATTAGGTCTTTTAGGATGACAACTCCCCCACAGCCCTCAGGGCAAGGGTTGTAAGTTATGCACTGGGGCATATAAGTTTTTTATAGAATGAGTTGTCGTAGAAACTTCAAAAAGGGCTCATTCGATTGGAAATTGAAAGGGCTAGTGCTCTTTTTAATAGTCGAAAGTGAGTGGAGGGTAACTAACAGCTCTCTCACGCTCACCATTTCCCCAAACAGTTCAATCAAAGTTTTCAGATATCCATTTTGCTCAACGTAGTTGAAAGGTCTGGAAATTATGTCTTTGAGGATGACAACCCTCCCCGCGTAGCCCTCAAGACAAGGGTCATAAGTTATGCCTTTGGGGCATTTAATGTTTTCATAGACATTTTTGTCGTACAAGCTTCAAAAAGGGCTCATTTGATTTGAAATTGAGAGGACTAGTGCCTTTTTATTAGTCGAAAAAGACAAAACACTTAAAGACAAATTCTTGGACTTGCAAACACCAACCCAGACATACAAACAAATAGATTCAGACATACAAACAGAGAAAGACAGACATTTTAGACATACAAACCAACAGAGACAAACACTTGGAATTGCAAACACCAACCCAGACATACAAACAAATAGATTCAGACATACAAACATAGAAAGACAGACACTTTAGACATACAAACCAACAAAGACAAACAATTGGACTTGCTCTGTTTGTATTCAGACATACAAACGGAGAAGGACAGGCACTTTCGACATACCAACCAACAAAGACAAACACTTGGACTTGCAAACACCAACCCTGATATACAAACAAATAGATTCAAACATAAAAACAGACAAAGACAGACACTTGGACTTGCAAACACCGACCCAGACATACAAATAAACAGATTCAGACATACAAACAGAGAAAGACATGCATTTTAGACATACAAACCAACAAAGACAAACACTTGGACTTGCAAACACCAACCCAGACATACAAACAAATAGATTCAGACATACAAATAGAGAAAGACAGGCACTTTAGACATACACTCCGACAAAGACAAACACTTGGACTTGCAAACACCAATCCAGACATACAAACAAATAGATTCAGACATACAAACAGAGAAAGACAGACATTTTAGACATACAAACCGACAAAGACAAACACTTGGACTTGCAAACAGCAACCCAGACATATAAACAAACAGATTCAGACATACAAACAGACAAAGACAGACACTTTAGACATACAAACCAACAAAGACAAACACTTAGACTTGCAAACACCAACCCAGACATACAAACAAATAGGTTCAGACATAAAAACAGAGAAAGACAGGCACTTTAGGCATACAAACCAACAAAGACAACCTTACCTTGTCACTGTTACATTCTCTTGATGTTTCAAAGTTCATTTTTTTTGTTTTTTTTCGTTGAAATGTAAGAGTTGAAATATTTCAGTAGTGTTTTGTCGTGGTTTACCATGTCACTGTTACAATCTCTTGATGTTTCAAAGTTTATTTTGGTTTTTTTTTTTTCGTTGGAATGTAAGAGTTGGAATTGTTACTGTTAAATTCTCTTGATGTTTAAAATTCCATTTTTGATTTTTTTTTTTCGTTGCAATGTAAGAGTTGGAATATTTCAGTAGTGTTTTGTCGTGGTTTACCTTGTCAGTGTTGCATTCTCTTGATGTTTCAAAGTTCATTTGGATTTTTTTTTTGTTGAAATATAAGTTTGCATATTTCAGTGGTGTTTTTTCGTGGTTTACCTTGTCACTGTTACATTCTCCTGATGTTTAAAAATTCATTTTGGATTTTTTTTTTTTTGTTGAAATGCAAGAGTTGGATTATTTCAGTAATGTATTGTCGTGGTTTACCTTGTAGATGTTACATTCACTTGATGTTTCAAAGTTAATTTGTATTTCTTTTTTTTAAATTTAAGTTGGCATATTTCAGTAGTGTTTTGTCGTGGTTTACCTTGTCGCTGTTACATTCTGCTGATGTTTCAAAATTCATTTTGGATTTTTTTTTGTTGAAATGTAAGAGTTGGAATATTTCAGTAGTGTTTTGTCGTGGTTTACCTTGTCACTGTTGCATTCTCTTGATGTTTCAAAGTTCATTTGGATTTTTTTTTTGTTGAAATCTAAGTTTGCATATTTCAATAGTGTTTTGTCGTGGTTTTCCTTGTCACTGTTACGTTCTCCTGATGTTTCAAAATTCATTTTGGATTTTTTTTTTGTTGAACTGTAAGATTTGGATTATTTCAGTACTGTTTTATCGTAGTTTACCTTGTCACTGTTACATTATCTTAATGTTTCAAAGTTAAATTGGATTTCTTTTTTTGAAATTTAAGTCGGCTTATTTCAGTAGTGTTTTCTTGTGGTTTACCTTGTCACTGTTGCATTCTTCTGAGGTTTCAAAATTCATTTTGGATTTTTTGTTGTTGAAATGTAAGAGTTTGAATATTTCAGTAGTATTTATCGTGGTTTACCCTCTCACTATTACATTCTCTTGATTTTTAAAGTTCATTTTGAATTTTCTTTTCGTTGAAATGTAAGAGTTGGAATATTTCAGTAGTGTTTGTCGTGGTTTACTTTGTTACTGTTACATTCTGAAGATGTTTCAAAGTTCATTTTTGATTTTTTTTTTTTTTTAGTTGAAATGTAAGAGTTGGAATATTTCAGTAGTGTTTTGTCGTGGTTTACCTTCTCACTGTTACATTCTCTTGATGTTTCAAAGTTCATTTTAGATTTTTGTTCCTTGAAATGTAAGAGTTGGAATATTGCAGTACTGTTTTGTCGTGGTTACATTCACTGTTACATTCTCTTGATGTTTCAAAGTTCATTTTGGATTGCTTTCGTTGAAATGTAAGAGTTGGAATATTTCAGTAGTGTTTTTCGTGGTTTACCTTCTCACTGTTACATTCTCTTGATGCTTCAAAGTTAATTTTTGATTTTTTCCTTGAAATGTAAGAGTTGGAATATTTCAGCAGTGTTTTGTCGTGGTTTACCATGTCAATGTTACATTCTCGTGATGCTTCAAAGTTCATTTTAGATTTCTTTCGTTGAAATGCAAGAGTTGGAATATTTCAGTCCCCGTCTGGGCTGGGAGGACGTCATAATGAAAGATTTAAAGGAAATGGGAACTTCGTGGGCGGGTGTAAAAAGGGAGGCTTTGAATAGATTGGGGTGGAGGAGGAGCGTGCGTAGCTGCGTTGGCCTCAGGCGGCTTGGTGCGGCGGTGAGTTGTTAGTAGTAGTAGTAGTTTTGTCGTGGTTTACCATGTCATTGTTACATTCTCTTGATGTCTCAAAGTTCATTCTGGATTTTTTCGTTGAAATGCAATAGTTGGAATATTTCAGTAGTTATTTGTCATGATTTACCTTGTCAATGTTACATTCTCTTGATGTTATAAAGTTAATATTGGATTTTTTTTTAGTTGAAATGCAAAAGTTGGAATATTTCATTCCCCGTCTGGGCTGGGAGGACGTCATAAAGAAAGATTTAAAGGAAATGGGAACTTCGTGGGCGGGTGTAAAAAGGGAGGCTTTGAATAGATTGGGGTGGAGGAGGAGCGTGCGTAGCTGTGTTGGCCTCAGGCGGCTTGGTGCTGCGGTGAGTTGTTAGTAGTAGTAGTAGTTTTGTCGTGGTTTACCTTGTCACTGTTACATTCTCTTGATGTTTCAAAGTTGATTTTGGATTTTTTCGTTGAAATTTAGGAATTGGAATATTTCAGTAGTGTTTTGTCGTAGTTTACCATGTCAATGTTACATTCTCTTGATGCTTTAAAGTTCATTTTGGATTTTTTTTTCGTTGAAATGCAAGAGTTGGAATATTTCATTAGTGTTTTGTCGGGGTTTACCTTGTCACTGTTACATTCTCTTGATGTTTCAAATTTATTTTGGATTTTGTTTCGTTGGATTTTTTTTTGTTGAAAGTTCATTTTGGATATTTTTTCGTTGAAATGCAAGAGTTGAAATATTTCAGTAGGGTTTTGTCGTGGTTTACCTATTCACTGTTACATTCTCTTGATGTTCCAAAGTTCATTTTATATTGTTTTTCCTTGATATGTAAGAGTTGGCATACTTCAGCAGTGTTTTGGTCGTGGTTTACCTTGTCACTGTTATATTTTCTTGATCCTTCAAAGTTCATTTTGGATTTTATTCGTTGAAATGCAAGAGTTATGATATTTCAGTAGTGTTTTGTCGCAGTTTACCTTGTCACTGTTAAATTCTCTTGGTGTTTCAAATTCATTTTGGATTCTATTCTGCTGAAATGTAAGATTTTGAATATTTCAGCAGTGTTTTGTCGTGATTTACCTTGTCACTGTTACATTCTTTTGATTTTTCAAAGTTCATCTTGGTTATTTTTCATTGAAATGTAAGAGTTGGAATATTTAACTAGTGTTTTGTCGTGGTTTACTTAGTCACTGTTACATTCTCTTGATGTTTCAAAGTTCATTTTGGATTTTGTTTTGTTGAAATGTAAGAGTTGGAATATTTCAGTAGTGTTTTGTCATGGTTTACCATATCACTGTTACATTCTGAAGATGTTTCAAAGTTCATTTTAGATTTTTCGTTGAAATGTATAAGTTGGAATATTTCAATAGTTTTTTGTTGTGGTTTACCTTGTCACTGTTACATTCTGAATATGTTTCAAATTTCATTTTGGATTTTTTTTTTCATTGAAATGTAAGAGTTTGAAAATTTCAGCAGTGTTTTGTCGTGGTTTACCATGTCACTGTTACATTCTGAAGATGTTTCAAAGTTCATTTTAGATTTTTCGTTGAAATGTAAAAGTTGGAATATTTCAATAGTGTTTTGTTGTGGTTTACCTTGTCACTTTTACATTCTGAAGATGTTTCAAAATTCATTTTGAATTTTTTTTTTCGTTGAAATGTAAGTTGGAATATTTCAGTAGTGTTTTGTCGTGGTTTACATTGTCATTGTTACATTCTCTTGATGTTTCAAAGTTCATTTTAGATTTTTTTTTTTTCGTTGAAAGTAAAAGTTGGAATATTTCAGTAGTGTTTTGTCGAGGTATACCCTGTCACTGTTACATTCTCATGATGTTTCAAATCTCATTTTGGATTTTTTTTCGTTGAACCGTAAGAGTTGGAATATTTCACTAGTGTTTTGTCGTGGTTTACCTTGTCACTGTTACATTCGCTTGATGTTTCAAATTTCATTTTGGATTTTTTTTTTCATTGAACTATAAGAGTTGGAATATTTCAGTAGTGTTTTGTCGTGGTTTACCAAGTCACTGTTACATTCTGAAGATGTTTCAAAGTTCATTTTAGATTTTTCGTTGAAATGTAAAAGTTGGAATATTTCAATAGTGTTTTGTTGTGGTTTACCTTGTCACTGTTACATTCTGAACATTTTTAAAATTTCATTTTGTATTTTTTTTTTCGTTTAAATTTAAGAGTTGTAATATTTAATTAGTGTTTGTAGACGTATAACTTGTAAATGTTACATTCTCTTGATGTTTCAAAGTTCATTTTAGATTTTTTTTTCGTTTAAATGTAAAAGTTGGAATATTTCAGTAGTGTTTTGTCGAGGTATACCTTCTCACTGTTACATTCTCATGATGTTTCAAAGCTAATTTTGGATTTTTTTTTTTCGTTGAACCGTAAGAGTTGGAATATTTCACTATTGTTTTATCGTGGTTTACCTTGTCACTGTTACATTCGCTTGATGTTTCAAAGTTCATTTTGGATTTAATTCGTTGAAATGTACGAGTTGGAATATTTCAGTAGTTCTTTGTCTTGGTTAACCTTGTCACTCTTACATTCTCTTAATGTTTCAAAGTTGATTTTGGACTTTTTTTTCGTTGAAATGTAAGAGTTTGAATATTTCAGTAGTGTTTTGTCGTGGTTTACCTTATCACTGTTACATTCTCTTGATGTATCAAAGTTCATTTTGGATTTTTTTCGTTGAAATGTATGAGTTGGAATATTTCAGTAGTGTTTCTTCGTGGTTTACGCTGTCACTGTTACATTCTCTTGATGTTTAAAAGTTCATTTGGGATTTTTTTTTTCGTTGAAATATAAGAGTTGGAATATTCCAGTAGTGTTTTGTCATGGTTTACCTTGTCACTGTTACATTCTCTTTATGTTTTAAAGTTCATTTTAGATTTTTTTTCGTTGAAATGTAAGAGTTGGAATATTTCAGTAGTGTTTAGTCGTGGTTTACATTTTCATTGTTACAATCTCTTAATGTTTAAAAGTTCATTTTGGATTTTTTTTTTCATTGAAATGTAAGAGTTGAAATATTTCAGTAATGTTGTTGCTTGATTTATCTTGCCGCTGTTACTTTCTCATTATCTTTCAAAGTTAATTTTAGATTTTTTTTTTTCATTGCAATGTAAGATTTGGATTATTTCAGTAGTGTTTTTTCGTGGTTTACCAAGTCACTGTTACATTCTGAAGATGTTTCAAATTTCATTTTAGATTTTTCGTTGAAAAGTAATAGTTGGAATATTTCAATAGTTTTTTGTTGTGGTTTACCTTGTCACTGTTACATTCTGAAGATTTTTAAAAGTTCATTTTTAGTTTTTTATTTCATTGAAATGTTAGAGTTAGAATATGTAAGGATTGTTTTGTCATGGTTAACATTGCAATTGTTACATTTTCTTGATGTTTCAAAGCTCATTTTGGATTTTTTTTTTAATTTAAAGTAAGATTTGAATTATTTAAGTAGTGTATCTTTGTGGTATACCCTGTCACTGTTACATTCTCTTGATGTTCCAAAGTTCATTTTATATTGTTTTTCCTTGATATGTAAGAGTTGGCATACTTCAGCAGTGTTTTGGTCGTGGTTTACCTTGTCACTGTTACATTTTCTTGATGCTTCAAAGTTCATTTTGGATGCTTTTCGTTGAAATGCAAGATTTATGATATTTCAGTAGTGTTTTGTCGCAGTTTACCTTGTCACTGTTACATTCTCTTGATGTTTCAAATTCATTTTGGATTTTGTTTTGTTGAAATGTAAGAGTTGGAATATTTCAGTAGTGTTTTGTCATGGTTTACCTTGTCACTCTTACATTATTTTGATTTTTCAAAGTTCACCTTGGTTATTTTTCATTGAAATGTAAGAGTTGGAATATTTCACTAGTGTTTTGTCGTGGTTTACTTAGTCACTGTTACATTCTCTTGATGTTTCAAAGTTCATTTTGGATTTTTTTCGTTGAAATGTAAGAGTTGGAATATTTCAGTAGTGTTTTGTCATGGTTTACCATATCACTGTTACATTCTGAAGATGTTTCAAAGTTTATTTTGGATTTTTCGTTGAAATGTAGAAGTTGGAATATTTCAATAGTTTTTTGTTGTGGTTTACCTTGTCACTGTTACATTCTGAAGATGTTTCAAAGTTCATTTTGGATTTTTTTTTTCATTGAAATGTAAGAGTTGGAAAATTTCAGCAGTGTTTTGTCGTGGTTTACCATGTCACTGTTACATTCTGAAGATGTTTCAAAGTTCATTTTAGATTTTTCGTTGAAATGTAAAAGTTGGAATTACCTGGAAAGTTGGAATTAATTTTTTGTTGTGGTTTACCTTGTCACTTTTACATTCTGAAGATGTTTCAAAGTTCATTTTTAATTTTTTTTTTCGTTGAAATGTAAGTTGGAATATTTCATTAGTGTTTTGTCATGGTTTACCTTGTCATTGTTACTTTTTCGTGATGTTTCAAAGTTCATTTTAGATTTTTTTTTTCGTTGAAAGTAAGAGTTGGAATATTTCAGTAGTGTTTTGTCGAGGTTTAGCCTCTCACTGTTACATTCTCATGATGTTTCAAAGCTCATTTTGGATTTTTTTTCTTTGAACCGTAAGAGTTGGAATATTTCACAATTGTTTTGTCGTGGTTTAACTTGTCACTGTTACATTCGCTTGATGTTTCAAAGTTCATTTTGGATTTTTTTTTCATTGAACTGTAAGAGTTGGAATATTTCAGTAGTGTTTTGTCGTGGTTTACCAAGTCACTGTTACATTCTGAAGATGTTTCAAAGTTCATTTTAGATTTTTCGTTGAAATGTAAAAGTTGGAATATTGCAATAGTTTTTTGATGTGGTTTACCTTGTCACTTTTACATTCTAAACATTTTTCAAAGTTCATTTTGAATTTTTTTTTTCATTTAAATGTAATATTTATTATATTTCAGTAGTGTTTGTCATGGTTAACAATTCCATTGTTACATTTTCTTGTTGTTTAAAAGTTAATTTTGGATTTTTTTTTTTATTTTAAAGTAAGAGTTGTAATATTTCAGTATTGTATTTTTGTGGTATACCTTCTCACTGTTACATTCTCATGATGTTTCAAATCTCATTTTGGATTTTTTTTCGTTGAACCGTAATAGTTGGAATATTTCAGAAGTGTTTTGTCGTGGTTTACCTTGTCACTATTACATTCTCTTGATGTTTCAAAGTTCATTTTGGATTTTTTTTTTCTTTTAAATATAATAGTTGGAATATTTCAGTAGTGTTTTGTATTGGTTTAACATGTCACTGTTAAATTCTGAAGATGTTTCAAAGTTCATTTTATATTTTTCGTTGAAACGTAAAAGTTGGAATATTTCAATAGTTTTTTGATGTGGTTTACCTTGTCACTGTTACATTCTGAACATTTTTCAAAGTTCATTTTGAATATTTTTTTCGTTTAAATGAAAAAGTTGGAATATTTCAGTAGTGTTTTGTCGAGGTTTACCTTCTCACTGTTACATTCTCATGATGTTTCAAAGCTCATTTTGGATTTTTTTTTTCGTTGAACCGTAAGAGTTGGAATATTGTCGTGGTTTACCTTGTCACTGTTACATTCGCTTGATGTTTCAAAGTTCATTTTGGATTTCATTCGTTGAAATGTACGAGTTGGAATATTTCAGTAGTTCTTTGTCTTGGTTAACCTTGTCACTCTTACATTCTCTTAATGTTTCAAAGTTGATTTTGGACTTTTTTTTCGTTGAAATGTAAGAGTTTGAATATTTCAGTAGTGTTTTGTCGTGGTTTACCTTATCACTGTTACATTCTAATAATGTATAGAAGTTAATTTTGGATTTTTTTCGTTGAAGTGTATGAGTTGGAATATTTAAATAGTTTTTCTTCGTACTTTACATTGTAACTGTTACATTCTCTTAATGTTTAAATATTCATTTTGGATTTTTTTTTCGTTGAACTTTATGAATTTGAATATTTAAGCAGTGTTTTGTCGTAGTTTACCTTGTCACTGTTACTTTCTCGTGATGTTTCAAAGTTCATTTTAGATTTTTTTTCATTGAAATGTAAGAGTTGGAATATTTCAGTCCCCGTCTGGGCTGGGAGGACGTCATAATGAAAGATTTAAAGGAAATGGGAACTTCGTGGGCGGGTGTAAAAAGGGAGGCTTTGAATAGATTGGGGTGGAGGAGGAGCGTGCGTAGCTGCGTTGGCCTCAGGCGGCTTGGTGCGGCGGTGAGTTGTTAGTAGTAGTAGTGTTTTGTCGTGGTTTACCTTGTCACTGTTACATTCTCTTTATGTTTCAAAGTTCATTTTGGATTTTTTCGTTGAAATGTAAGAGTTGGAATATTTCAGTAATGTTTTGTCGTGGTTTACCATGTCACTGTTACATTCTCTTGATGGTTCGAAGTTCATTTTGGATTTTTTTTCGTTGAAATGAAAGAGTTGGATTATTTCAGTAGTGTTTTGTCGGGGTTTACCTTGTCACTGTTACATTCTCTTGATGTTTCAAATTTATTTTGGATTTTGTTTCGTTGGATTTTTTTTCGTTAAAAGTTCATTTTGAATTTTTTTTTCTTTGAAATGCAAGAGTTGAAATATTCCAGTAGGGTTTTGTCGTGGTTTACCTATTCACTGTTACATTCTCTTGATGTTCCAAAGTTCATTTTATATTTTTTTTTTCCTTGATATGCAAGAGTTGGCATATTTCGGTAGTGTTTTGTCAGGGTTTACCTTGTCACTGTTACACTTTCTTGATCCTTCAAAGTTCATTTTGGACTTTTTTTTCGTTGAAATGCAAGAGTTGGAATATTTCAGTAGTGTTTTGTCGCAGTTTACCTTGTCACTGATACATTTTCTTGGTGTTTCAAATTAATTTCGTTTTTTTTAGTTGAAATGTAAGAGTTGGAATATTTCAGTAGTGTTTTGTCGTGGTTTACCTTGTCACTCTTACATTCTCTTTATTTTTCAAAGTTCATATTGGTTATTTTTCATTGAAATGTAAGAGTTGGAATATTTCACTAGTGTTTTGTCGTGGTTTACCTAGTCACTGTTACATTCTCTTGATGTTTCAAAGTTCATTTTGGATTTAGTTTCATTGAAATGTAAGAGTTGGAATATTTCAAAGTTTGTTTCGTTGAAATGTAAGAGTTGGAATATTTCAGTAGTGTTTTGTCATGGTTTACCTTGTCACTCTTACATTATTTTGATTTTTCAAAGTTCATCTTGGTTATTTTTCATTGAAATGTAAGAGTTGGAATATTTCACTAGTGTTTTGTCGTGGTTTACTTAGTCACTGTTACATTCTCTTGATGTTTCAAAGTTCATTTTGGATTTTGTTTTGTTGAAATGTAAGAGTTGGAATATTTCAGTAGTGTTTTGTCATGGTTTACCATATCACTGTTACATTCTGAAGATGTTTCAAAGTTCATTTTAGATTTTTCGTTGAGTAGTGTTTTGTCGTGGTTTACCTTGTCACTCTTACATTATTTTGATTTTTCAAAGTTCATCTTGGTTATTTTTCATTGAAATGTAAGAGTTGGAATATTTCACTAGTGTTTTGTCGTGGTTTACCTAGTCACTGTTACATTCTCTTGATGTTTCAAAGTTCATTTTGGATTTAGTTTCATTGAAATGTAAGAGTTGGAATATTTCAGTAGTGTTCTGTCATGGTTTACCATATCACTGTTACATTCTGAAGATGTTTCAAAGTTCATTTTAGATTTTTCGTTGAAATGTAAAAGTTGGAATATTTCAGTAGTGTTTTGTCGTGGTTTAGCTTGTCACAGATACATTCTGTATATGTTTCAAAGTTCATTTTGGATTTTCTTATTCGTTGAACTGTAAGAGTTTGAATATTTAAGTAGTGTTTTGTCGTGGTTTACCAAGTAACTGTTACATTCTGAAGATATTTCAAAATTCATTTTGAGTTTTTTTTTTCGTTGAAATATAAGAGTTAGAATATTTCATTAGTTTTTTGTCATGGTTTACCTTGTAACTGTTACATTTTCTTTATCTTTAAAAGTTCATTTTAGATTTTTTTTTTTCGTTGAAAGTAAGAGTTGGAATATTTCAGTAGCGTATCTTCGTGGTATGCATTGTCATTGTTACATTCTCTTGATGTTTCAAAGCTCATTTTGGATTTTTTTTTTCGTTGAACCGTAAGAGTTGGAATATTTCACTAGTGTTTTGTCGTGGTTTACCTTGTCACTGTTACATTCGCTTGATGTTTCAAAGTTCATTTTGTATTTCATTCGTTGAAATGTACGAGTTGGAATATTTCAGTAGTTCTTTGTCTTGGTTAACCTTGTCACTCTTACATTCTCTTGATGTTTCAAAGTTGATTTTGGATTTTTTTTTTCGTTGAAATGTAAGAGTTGGAATATTTCAGTAGTGTTTTATCGTGGTTTACCTTATCACTGTTACATTCTCTTGATGTTTCAAAGTTCGTTTTGGATTTTTTTCATTGAAATGTAAGAGTTGGATTATTTAAGAAGTGTTTTTTCATGGTTTACACTGTCGCAATTACAATCTTTTGATGTTTCAAAGTTCATTTTGGATTTTTTTTTTTTGAAATTTAAGAGTTGGAATATTTCAGTAGTGTTTTTTCATTGTTTACATTGTCACTGTTACATTCTCTTGATGTTTCAAAGTTCATTTTGGATTTTTTTTTTCGTTGAAATGTAAGAGGTGAAATATTTCAGTAGTGTTTTGTCATGGTTTACCTTGTCACTGTTACATTCTCGTGATGTTCCAAAGTTCAGTTTAGATTTGTTTCGTTGAAATGTAAGAGTTGGAATATTTCAGTAGTGTTTTGTTGTTGTTTACATTGTCACTGTTACATTCTCATGATATTTAAAAGTTAATTTTAGATTTTTTCGTTCAAATGTAAGAGTTGGAATATTTCAGTAGTGTTTTGTCATGATTTACCTTGTCTCTGTAACATTCTCATGATATTTAAAAGTTCATGTTGGATTTTTTTTTTTTCAAATTTAAGAGTTGGAATATTTCATTAGTATTTTATCGTGATTTACGTTGTCACTGTTACATTCTCTTGATATTTCAAAGTTCATAGTGAGAGAGATAAGCAAAAAGTTGGGTTAATTTAGGTTAGATTAGGTTGGGTTATGTTGGGTTAGGTTATGTTAGGTTAGGTTAGCCTATGTACGCGCGCGTACATAGGCTAACCTAACCTAACCTAAATTAATCCAACTCTTTGCGTATCTCTCTCACTATCAACTTTGAAATATCAAGAGAATGTAACAGTGACAAGGAAAATCACAAAAAAATCCAAAATGAATTTAAAACACCAATAGAATGTAACAGTGACAAGGTAAACTGCGACAAAAAACTACTGAATTATTCCAACTCTTTAATTTCAACTAATAAAGTCCAAAATGAACTTTGAAGGATCAAGAGAATATAATAGTGACAAGGTTAACCACGACAAAACGCTACTGAATTATTCCAACTCTTACATATGAAGAAAAAAAAAATCTAAAATGAACTTTGGAACATCAAGAGAATGTAACAGTGAATAGGTAAACCAAGACAAATCCCTTCTGAAATAATCCAACTCTTACATTTCAACGAAACATCAACATCAAGAGAATGTAATAGTGAGAAGGTAAACCCCGATAAAACACTACTGAAATAATCCAACTCTTACATTTCAACGACAAAATCCAAAATGAGATTTGAAGCATCAAGAGAATGTAACAGTTTCAAGGTAAACCACGAGAAAACATTACTGAAATATTCCAACTCTTACAGTTCAACGAAAAAAAATTAAGAATGAACTTTGAAACATCTTCAGAATGTAATAGTGACAAGGTAAACCATTTGAACCACTAAGAGAATGTAACAGTGATAAGGTAAACCACGACAAAACACTAGTGAAATATTCCAATTTGAACGAAAAAATCCAAATTGAACTTCGAAACATCAAGAGAATGTAACAGTGACAATTCCAAATCTTACATTTCAACGAAAAAATGAAATCTAAAATGATCTTTGAAAGATCAAAAGAATGTAAGAGTGACAAGGTAAACCACGACAAAACACTACTGAAATATTCCAACTCATACATTTCAACAAAAAAAAATCCAAAAAGAGTTTTGAAACATCAAGAGAATGTAACAGTGACAAGGTAAACCACGACAAAACACTATTGAAATATTCCAACTCTTACATTTCAACAACAAAAAGATCTAAAATGAAGTTTGAAACATCAAGAGAATGTAACAGTGACAAGGTAAACCAAAACAAAACAGTAATGAAATATTCCAACTCATACATATCAACGAAAAAAAATCCAAAATGAACTTTGAAACAACAAGAGAATGTAACAATGACATGGTAAACCACGACAAAACATTACTGAAATATTCCAACTCTTACATTTCAACGAAAAAATCCAAAATCAACTTTGAAACATCAAGAGAATGTAACAGTGACAAGGTAAACCACGACAAAACATTACTGAAATAATTCAACTCTTACATTTCAACGAAAAAAATCCAGAATGAACTTTGAAGCATCATGGGAGTGTAACAGTGACAAGGTAAACCACGGGAGAACAGTACTGAAATATGCCAACTCTTACATTTCAACGAAAAAAATCCAAAATGAACTTTGAAACATCAAGAGAATGTAACAGTGACAAGGTAAACCACGACAAACACTACTGAAATATTCCAACTCTTACTTTTCAACGAAAAAAATCCAAAATGAACTTTGAAAAATCCAGAGAATGTAACAGGACAAGGTAAATCACGACAAAACAGTACTGAAATTTTCCAACTCTTACATTTCAAGGAAAAAAATCTAAAATGAACTTTTAGACATCAAGAAAATGTAACAGAGAGAAGGAAAACCACGAAAAAAAACTACTGAAATATTCAAACTCTTACATTTCAACGAAAAAAAAAATCAAAAATGAACTTTGAAACATCTTCAGAATGTAACAGTGACAAGTTAAACCGTGACAAACACTACTGAAATAATCCAACTCTTACATTTAAATGAAAAAAAAAATTTAAATGAAATTTGAAACATCAAGAAAACGTAACAGTGGCAAGGTAAACCAGGACAAAACACTACTGAAATATTCCAACTCTAACATTTCAACAAAAAAAAAATCCAAAATGAATTTTGAAACATTAGGAGAATGTAACAGTGACAAGGTAAACCACGACAAAACACTACTGAAATATCCAAATGAATCCAATGAAAAATCCAAATGAACTTTGAAACGTCAAGAGAATGTAACAGTGACAAGGTAAATCACGACAAAAGAGTACTGAAATAATCCAACTCTTACATTTCAACAAAAAAAAATCCAAAATGAATTTTGAAACATCAGGAGAATGTAACAGTGACAAGGTATCCACGACAAAGGAGTACTAAAACAATCCAACTCTTACATTTCAACAAATAAAATCCAAAATGAACTTTGAAACATCAAGAGAATGTAACAGTGACAAGGTAAACCACGAAAAAACACTGCTAAAATATTAAACTCTTACATTTCAACGAAAAAAAAATGACTTTTGAAACATCAGGAGAATGTAATAGTGACAATTCCAACTCTTACATTTCAACAAAAAAAAATCCAAAATAAACTTTGAAACATCAAGAGAATGTAACAATGACGAGGTAAACCACGACAAAACAGTACTGAAGTATTCGACCTCTTACATTTCAACGAAAAACAATCCAAAATGAACTTTGAAACATCAAGAGAATTTAACAGTGACAAGTAAGGTTGTCTTTGTTGGTTTGTATGTCTAAAGTGCCTGTCTTTCTCTGTTTGTATGTCTGAATCTATTTGTTTGTATGTCTGGGTTGGTGTTTGCAAGTCCAAGTGTTTTTCTTTGTTGGTCTGTATGTCTAAAGTGTCTCTCTTTCTCTGTTTGTATGTCTTAATCTATTTGTTTGTAGGTCTGGGTTGGTGTTTGCAAGTCCAAGTGTTTGTCTTTGTTGGTTTGTATGACTAAAGTGTCTGTCTTTCTCTGTTTGTATGTTTGAATCTATTTGTTTGTATATCTGGGTTGGTGTTTTCATGTCCAAGTGTTTGTCTTTGTTGGTTTGTATGTCTAAAGTGCCTGTCTTTCTCTGTTTATATGTCTGAATCTATTTGTTTGTATGTCTGGCTGGTGTTTGCAAGTCCCAGTGTTTGTCTTTGTCGGTTTGTATGTCTAAATTGTATATCTTTCTCTGTTTGCATGTCTGAACCTGTTTGTTTGTATGTCTGGGTTGGTGTTTGCATGTCCAAGTGTTTGTCTTTGTTGGTTGTATGTCGAAAGTGCCTGTCTTTCTTTGTCGTATGTCTGAATCTATTTGTTTGTATGCCTGGGTTGGTGTTTGCAAGTTCAAGTATTTGTCTTTGTTGGTTTGTATGTCTAAAGTGCCTGTCATTCTATGTTAGTATGTCTGAATCTATTTGTTTGTATGTCTGGGTTGGTGTTTGCAAGTCCAAGTGCCTGTCTTTCTCTATTTGTATGTCTGAATCTATTTGTTTGTATGTCTAGGTTGGTGTTTGCAAGTCCAAGTGTTTCTCTTTGTTGGTTTGTATGTCTAAAGTGCCTCTCTTTCTTTGTTTGTATGTCTGAATCTATTTGTTTGTATTTCTGGGTTGGTGTTTGCAAGTCCAAGTGTTTGTCTGTGTTGGTTTATATGTCTAAAGTGTCTGTCTTTTTCTGTTTGTATGTCTGGGTTGGTGTTTGCAAGTCCAAGTGTTTGTCTTAGTTGGTTTGTATGTCTAAAGTTCATGTCTTTCTCTGATTGTACGTCTGAATCTATTTGTTTGTATGTCTGGGTTGGTGTTTGCAAGTCCAAGTGTTTGTCTTTGGTTGTTTGTTGGTATGTAAAAAGTGTCTATCTTTCTCTGTTTGTATGTCTGAATCTATTTGTTTGTATGTCTGGTTTGATGTTTGCATGTCCAAGTGTTTGTCTTTTTTGGTTTGTATGTCTAAAGTGCCAGTCTTTCTCTATTTGTATGTCTGAATCTATTTTTTTGTATGTCTCGGCTGGTGTTTGCAAGTCCAAGTGTTTGTCTTTGTTGGTTTGTATGCAAAAAGCCGTAAGGTAAGGTTGTGGGTGATAAGGATGAGTACTTCGAGTTATAAAATTGGTTTATGAGGGACATTAAGAAAGGAACTTGTTCTGAAAAGACATAATAAAGCCTTTTGAAAAGTATTGCTTGGTGTTGGGGTATTCAAAAAGCCATAATGTAGAGTTGTGGGTGATAAGGATGAGTACTTCAAGTTGTAAAATTGGTTTATGAGGGACAATACGTAAAGAACTTGTTCGGAAAAGATATATTCGGGGGGAGTCAAAAATTTGGGGGGAGGGGACCCTTCTGTGTCTCATTTGCGCAAAAAAAAGTATTAAAAAATGGGTGGGGGTGCCGGGGGAGGGGGCCCCTTTAGGAGTCCGGGGGGAGGGGTCCCTTTGGGGGGCCCGGGGGAAGGGGGCCCGCGGGAGTGGTCCTTTGGGGGCCCGAGGGAGGGGGTACTTTTAGGGCCAAGGGGGGGGCCTATGGGGTTTGATTAGGGGACCTTACAAAACTGTTCAAATGGAACTTGTGTATTATAACGACCACAGAGTTTCACCACAAGTCATCTTCTAAAATGTCTCAAACTGTTTCGCCCAAAAATTCCTAAAATGCTGATTAATTTGTTTTGCCCAAATTATCCCCTTAAAGTAATTCCTGCGTGATCCTTTGTTTCGGCACCCCTGCGCTGTCACATTTGAAATTCTCAGGAAACTATTTCCCGCGTAAAATATATTCAATTTGTCTTGATCTCGTGTGAATCTCTGAAAAAATCTAATGTGTTCGTAGTTACACTATTATAGCTTCGAAATAATATTAATATTTATCTCTCAGACCTAAGGATCAGAGAACCAATATTCATAAATAGAATATTAATTTATCTCTCAGACGCAAAGACCAGAGAAGTCATATTGTTTCTTAATTCCCCTTCGTAGATCAATATAGAATTCCCCGTCGATTATGTTATCAATTTCTCAGAAATCTAGTCCCCTTCGATTATGTAAATCAGTTTCTCAGAAATCTAGTCCCCTTCGTGGATCAATAAACCATGAATAAATTATGTCCTGTCAGCGCTGGTACCCCCTTTTCTACTCCTGGAGGGGTTGTATTGACCCCAGAGTTTTCATTATATGATCTCTGAACTATTTTTAAAAAAATGGCTATCTCAAAGTTCTTATCGGATGGGTTTGAAGAAAAAAGAGCATGGAGGGGGGGCTAGTTGCCCTCCAAAATCTTATGACTGTTTAAAAGCCAACTAGAATTTTCAATTTCCAATCAAATGAGCCCTCTCCGAAGTTTATACTAGCATACCTTCCATAATAACCATATATGCCCCCAGAGTAATACTTGCAACGCCTGCCCCGGGCCCTGGGGGGTTGCGTCGACACAGGAGTTTTTCTTATCTGACCTTTGAACTATTTTTAACGAAATGACCATCCGTAAGGGAGTTTTTTTTACATGATCTTTGAACTATTTTTAACAAAATGACTACCTCAAATTATTATCAGATATGTTTGGGGGAAAAAGGCTTGAGGAGGGGAGGCTAGTTGCCCTCCTATCACTTTTGATTCTTAAGAAAGGCACTAGAAACTCTCGATTTCCAATCGAATGATGTCCGGGTTGGTATTTGCAAATCCAAGTGCCTGTCTTTCTCTATTAGTACGTCTGAATCTATTTGTTTGTATGTCTTGGTTGGTGTTTGAAAGTCCAAGTGTTTCTCTTTGTTGGTTTGTATGTCTAAAGTACCTGTCTTTCTTTGTTTGTATGTCTGGGTTGGTGTTTGCAAGTCCAAGTGTTTGTCTTTGTTGGTTTCTATGTCTAAAGTGCCTGTCTTTGTCTGTTTGTATGTCTGAGTTGGTGTTTGCAAGTCCAAGTGTTTGTCGTTTTTTGTTTGTATGTCTAAAGTACCTGTCTTTCTCTGTTTGTATGTCTGAATCTATTTGTTTGTATGTCTGGGTTGGTGTTTTCAAGTCCAAGTGTTTGTCTTTGTTGGTTTGTATTTCTAAAGTGTCTGTCTTTCTCTGTTTGTATGTCTGAATATATTTGTTTGTATGTCTGGGTTGGTGTTTGCAAGTCAAAGTGTTTGTCTTTGTTGGTTTGTATGTCTAAAGTGTCTGTCTTTCTCTATTTGTATGTCTGAATCTATTTGTTTGTATGTCTGGGCTGGTGTTTGCAAGTTCAAGTGTTTGTCTTTGTTGATTTGTATGCAAAAAGCCGTAAGGTAAAGTTTTGGGTGATAAGGATGAGTACTTCAAGTTGTAAAATTGTTTTATGAGGGACATTAAGAAAGGAACTTGTTCTGAAAAGACATAATAAAGCCTTTTGAAAAGTATTGCTTGGTGTTGGGGTTTTCAAAAAGCCATAATGTAAAGTTGTGGGTGACAAGGATGAGTACTTCAAGTTGTAAAATTGGTTTATGAGGGACATTACGTAAAGTACTTGTTCGGAAAAGATATATTCGGGGGAGTCAAAATGTTGGGGGGAGGGGACCCTTCTGTGTCTCATTTGTGCAAAAAAAAGTATTAAAAAAATGGGTGTCGGTGCCCGGGGGAGGGGGCCGCTTTTGGGGCCCGGGTGAGGGGGGGGGTTGGTGGCCCGAGGGGAGGGGGCCCCTTTAGGAGTCCGGGGGATTGGCCCCTTTGGGGGTCCCGGGGAAAGGGGCCCTTTGGGGGTCCCGGGGGAAAGCGGCCCTTTGGGGTCCCGAGGGAGGGGGTTCCTTTTGGGGCCCAGGGGGAGGGGGGCCCTATGGGGTTTGGTTAGGGCACTTTACAACACTGTTCAAATGGATATTGTGTATTATAACGACCACAGAGTTTCACCACAAATCATCTTCCAAAATGTATCTAACGGTTTCGCTCAAAAAATTCCTAAAATGCTGATTAATTTGTTTTGCCCAAATTATTCCCTAAAAGTAATTCCTGCGTGTTCCTTTGTTTTGGCACCCTTGCGCTGTCACATTTTAAATTCTCTAGAAACTATTTCCAGCGTAAAATACATTCAATCTGTCTTGATCTCGTGTGAATTTCTGAAAATATCTAAGGTGTTCGTATTTACACTATTTTGGCTTCGCTTTAATATTAATATTTATCTCTCAGACCTAAAGACCTGAGAAGCAATATTTATAAATAGAATATTAATTTATCTCTCAGACCTAAAGACCAGAGAAGTCATATTGTTTCTTAATTCCCCTTCGTAGATCAATATAGAATTCCCCGTCGATTATGTAATAAATTTCTCATAAATCTAGTCCCCTTCGATTATGTAAATCAGTTTCTCAGAAATCTAGTCCCCTTCGTGGATCAATAAACCATGAATAAATTATGTCCTGTCAGCGCTGGTACCCCCTTTTCTACTCCTGGAGGGGTTGTATTGACCCCAGAGTTTTCATTATATGATCTTTGAACTATTTTTTTAAAAAATGGCAATCTCAAAGTTCTTCTCGGATGGGTTTGAGGAAAAAAGAGCATGGAGGGGAGGCTATTTGCCCTCCTAAATCATTTGACTGTTTAAAACTGAACTAGAATTTTCAATTTCCAATCAAATGAGCCCTCTCCGAATTTGTTACAAGCATACCTTCCATAAGAACCATATATGCCCCCAGAGTAATACTTACAACGCCGGCCCCGGTCCCTGGGGGTTTGCGTCGACGCAGGAGTTTTTCTTATCTGACCTTTGAACTATTTTTAACGAAATGACCATACGTAAGGGAGTTTTTTTATATGATCTTTGAACTATTTTTAACAAAATGACTACCTCAAATTTTTATCAGATATGTTTGGGGAAAAAAGGCTGGAGGGGGGAGGCTAGTTGCCCTCCAATCACTTTTGATTCTTAAGAAAGGCACTAGAAACTCTCGATTTCCAATCGAATGAGCCCCCTTCGAAGTGTATATGACGACCCCTTCTATATGAAGTGCCTCTGGGGGAAAAAATGGAGTGGGGGGGGGAGGCTAGCTGCCCTCCGACACTTTTGACTCTTAAAGAGTGAATTTCAACTTTAAATTTCCAATCAAATGAGCCCTCTGTGAAGTTGATACGAGCATCCCCTCAATAACAACACTATTTGCCCCCAGGGCACAACTTACAACGCCTTGCCCCGGGCCCTGGGGGGCTGTGTTGACACCGGAGTTTTTGTTATCTGAACTTTGAACTATTTTTAACAAAACGTTAATCTCAAAATTTTTATCTGATGCATTTAGGGCATGGAGGGGGGGCTAGTTGCCCTCCGATCTCTTTTGACTCTCAAAAAGTGAACAAGAACTATCAATTTCATATCAAATTAGCCCTCTTCGAAGTTTATACGAGCATCTTTTTTATAAAAACTATATATGGCCTCAGAACATTACTTACAACGCCTGCCTTCGGGCCCTGGGGGGTTGCGTCGACACAGGAGTTTTTATTATTTGGCCTTTAAAATATTTTTAATGAAATGGCTATTTTAAAAATTTATCGGATGGGCATGGGCAAAAAAGGGTGTGTGGGAGGAGCTAGTTGCCCTCGGATATCTTTTGACTCCTAAAAAGTGAACTAGAACTTTCAATTTCTAATCAAATGAGCCCTCTATGAAGTTTATACGAGCATCCCTTTCATAGAATCATAAACGCCTTTAGGTCATAACTTAGAGCGTCTTCCACCGGGCCCTGGGGGGTTGTATTGACACCGAAGTTTTTCTTATCCGACCTTTGTACTATTTTTAACAAAATGTCTATCTCAAAATTTTCTTCAGATGGGTTTGGAAAAAAAAGGCGTGAGGGGGGGTCTAGTTGCCCTCTGATCTCTTTTGACTTTTAATTAAAAAAAAAATTCCACGAAATAAGTTTACCAAAGAAAATGAAAAGAACTCCATTAAACAAAAAATGAGCAAAAATATAATCAAATAATCTACCACGTGTGAAACTGCCACAAATCAGCATCGATAAATAAATAAAATCCAAAACGAACAGAAATTACAATAAATAACCGAGTCAAACTCAAAACGAGAAGAAATTAACATAAGTTGGACTCAGAACCACTATGCCTTCCCAAGGCCAGAACATAATTTGCACTTTACTGAAAAAAATTTAAATGTTTTTACTTTTATAACTTTAATAAATCAAATAATTATTAACATTTTGATTACTAAATATCAGTCTATGTATATTAAGCTGACAATGCACTATCATTTGTATTTTTTTCAGTAAAGTGCAAATTATGTTCTGGCCTTGGGAAGGCAGGGGGTTTGAGCCCAACTTATGTTAATTTCTGCTCGTTTTGAGTTTGACTTCAATCTTTTTCAACTATCTCCAATCACTCCAATCACTCAACAATCTCCAATCACTTTCAACTATTAAAAAAGGCACCAGCCCTTTCAACTTCCAATCGAATGAGCCCTTTTGAAGTTTCTACGACAACGCTTTCAATAAAAACCTTATATGCTCCCAGGGCATAGCTTACAACCCATGCCCTGAGGGCTGGGGGGTTGTCATCCCCAAAGACCTAATTTCCAGAACTTTCTGCAACGTTGAACAAAATGGCTATCTGCAAATTTTGATTGGATGTGTTAGTAGAAGAGGGGGTGCTACTCCCATCCCTCACCCCTGCTGCCATCTACAATTTAGTCTAACTCTGTCACCACACCATATATGGGCATAGAACCACGTGGTTTATGGTTTTTGTCAGTGAAAATGAAAAAACAGGAGCTTTGTCACATTTATTGATGTTTTCTTGGATGGTTATGTGTGTTGGTCAATTTATTTGATGTTTTTCATGGATGTCAATAGTAATTTATGGATGTTTTATGGTTTTTGTCAGTGAGAATGAAAAAACAGTATTTTTCTCACTTGAAAAACAGGAATTTTGTCACTTTTATGGATGTTTTTATGGTTTTTGTCAGTGAGAATGGAAACACAGAAACTTTCTCACTTAAATGGATTATTGAGTCTAATGGGAGCAGGTCAATGACACTTCCTTCTTGTTGTTGCTCGATGCAAATGTTCTGATCCAGAAATAGTATTTGTTGTTGTTGCTCGAGCCAAATGTTATGAGTTTCCCGGAAACTGTTAGATCACGTGTTTCCTTCTCAGCCAATCAGAGGGCTTGGTTACATAACAATTCGCCCTTGAGATTTCGTATATAACGGGCATGCAATGTAATTAAATTATCAGAAATACTTTTGACATAGTTGATAAATTTGATGAATTAGAAGCCATGGCAACTTCAATTTACCATGTAAGCTCCGTCTTTATTTTCAAAATAAAATTATTTTCCTTGGTCTCCCTCCAGTATATTTAGGTAAGTAGCCCCCCCCCTCAAACCTAACCACCTTGCAATCTTTATACTCGATGGAAAACGTAAAATATATTCTTTTACCATCAAAACCTACCCCCCCCCCCATTGTTTTACAACCAAATTCTCGCAAAAAGAAATAATTCTCATTTCGTTAAATTCCTTCCTTCTATATTTCCAGCTAAAGCGACCACTGACTTCTCTCAATTTTTAATGAAAATGCCGTTCTGTTTTGACACAAGACTCCAGTGCGTGGTTAAAATTAGCAGTCACCCCTTTCCATCTGTGTTTACAAACGCGGTGAACAAAGTCAAAGGAACTATTCTTCCGTCAAAATTATAACACAATGATGCAATAATTAAGCACAGACGTAATGCTCTATTTTGGGGGAGTGAAATGGATTATTTTCAAATTAAGGTCTAACAATATATTTAGGACATTATGTAAAAGGGGGAGAGGGGGCAACGCCTCACTTCTAACAGCTTCGTTGTAAGTAAATTATGTAAAAGGGTGGAGAGGGGGCAACACCTCACTTCTAACAGCTTCGTTGTAAGTAAATTATGTAAAAGGGAGGGGGCAATGTCTCAATTCTACCACCATCAGTGTAAAATAAAAACAAACTGTGCAAGTCTAGAAAGATAGGCAATCAAGGTTTTCAGTGCTTTTACGTAATTCAGTGTTTGTCTGAAAATAGCGGTCAGATAATTTTGTCTGCAAATTAGCGATAGACCTAGGGTGGGTAAATTTTCCTAACTTTAGGGGAGGGGGCGTGACTCTGTGATTTTTTGTTGGGGAGGGGGTTAGCACTTTTATTAGTGACAAAATAGAAATGAAAAGATAATTGGTTCTTACTTCAGTGTCTAACCATTTCTCTTCGATATTTTAGTGATTTTAGCTATAACAATTTTCCTAAATTTAGGGGCGGGGGCGTGAAACCGTGAATTTTGCTGGGGAGGGGGTTAGCACTTTTAATAGTGACAAAATAGAAATGAAAAGATAATTGTTTCTTACTTCAGTGTCTAACCATTTCTCTTCGAAATTTAGCGATTTTAGCTATAACAATTTTCCTAACTTTAGGGGTGGGGCGTGAATCCAGGATTTTTGTTGGGGAGGGGGTTAGCACTTTTAATAGTGACAAAATAGAAATGAAAAGATAATTGTTTCTTACTTCAGTGTCTAACCATTTCTCATTGACATTTTAGCGATTTTAACTATAACAATTTTCCTAAATTTAGGGGAGGGGCGTGAATCCGTGATTTTTGTTGGGGAGGGGGTTAGCGCTTTTATTTGTGACAAAATAGAAATGAAAGATTGTTTTTACCATAATTGTTTTCTACTTCGTTGTGCGAACCATTTCTCTTTGACATTTTAGCGATTTTAACGATAGCATTTGAATAAAAGGTAGTAAGATATATTCGTTATTGATCTGGCATGCGCTTGAATAAAAAACTGAACGTTCGTATAATAATGCTTTGAGTTATTTCTGAGAAAAGTTGAATTTATTATAATCAAACTATGATTTTCAGAGTTTAGGTTGCTTTCGACAAAGATTTCTCTTTACATACGACAAATTTCCACATGGTGATTGATCCATGGCCCTTCTAAATGCGATAGAAGCTACTACATCCTGCTTCAATCTCTTTTTACGTATTCAAACTGAATGTTCGTATAACAATGCTTTGAGTTATTCTTCAGAAAATTGACCCCTCCAAATATTTACTCAGAGGAGCGGGTGCTGAAATGTAAAACGTTACTTATTTGCCAATCATTTTCACAGTTTTCAAGTTGGGATCTTTGAACACACTCCCTCCTTCTCAGTTTATTCTATGAAAGTGAGCTGTATTTATTAGAGTTTCAGAAACATTACATATTTATTTAATTTAAACACTTTTTTTTAAGATATAATAATGTTTGGTGTGATTGACACAGAATATATTGGTCTTAAATATTCCTCATCTGTCATTATTTTCGAAGCAAATTTCTTACTCCGAGACAATCAACGACGTGAAATTCATTTCTATAAATTGAACATCAGATACAATATGTATAAGTACGAGAAAAACAGATGAAGTCCAACACTAAATTTTATAAATTAAAATGGCTTTTACGCTAAAACCATACGACCACATAATGAAAATGGCTATGAAATAAAACATGTACAAGAGGAAATTCAGGAAATATGCAGGTTTTTCGGTGTGCAAGCTGTTTATGTTAAGGGAAACGTGCCAACTGATAAACTCTTACTAGAAAAATGTGATAAAAACATAGCATTATTCAATTTAGAAGACTTCAAATGTGAGAAATGCCTGCATTCAGTCCATGACCCAGAAGATAAAGTTAGATATTTCGCTCAATGGATACCGGAAAAGATACCTGACATGGAAAAATGCATCAGATATCCAAAGTCATAAACTTGCTCCTCCTCATATCAAATGGATTAAGCTTCTTTTTTTAAATATGTCATTATTTTTTTTCAACTGTTTTTAAATATGTTTAAGCAATAAATATCTTAAGCCTCAACCGTTTTATTCTTTAGAATAGTCTATCGCCATGAAAATTATACTTTCAGATTCAACATGTCAGGGAACACATATTCAAGTTCAGCATGTTGGAGAACCCTAAATAGTCACCCCTAAAAAGGTAAGTTAAGCCTAAAAGGTTAAAGAATTTCCCTGAAATTACACTTTCAGATCCAACAGGTCAGGGTACAAACTTTCATGTTCAGCATGTAGGATAACCCTAAATGCTCATCCCTAAAAAGGTAAGTTAACCCTAAACGCTTAAAGAATTTCTCAGAAATCACACTTTCAGGTTCAGCATGTAGGAGAACCCTAAATGCTCATCCCTAAAAAAGGTAAGTTAACCCTAAACGCTTAAAGAATTTCTCTGAAATCACACTTTCAGGTTAGGTTAGGTAGGACCCCGACCCACACTACCACAACCCCGAAGTAACCCCCGGCCTCAAAGCCCCCCGGCCCCCCAAAGACCCTCCGGACCCCGCAATACTTTTCAAAAGGCTTTATTATATCTTTTAAGAACAAGTTCTTTTCTTAATATCCTTCCTAAACCCATTTTATAAGTTGAAGTACCCATATTTTTTACCCACAACTTTACTTTACAGCTTTTGAATGCTCCAACACCAAGCAATACTTTTCAAATGGCATTTCAGAACAAGTTATTTTCTTAATGTCATTCCTAAACCCATTTTACAAGTTGAAGTTCCCATCCTTTTTACCCACAACTTTACTTTACAGCTTTTTGAATGCTCCAACTCCAAGCAATACTTTTCAAAAGGCATTCCACAACCAGTTCCTTTTCTTAATGTCCCTCCTAAGCCCATTTTACAAATTGAAGTACCCATCCTTTTCACCCACAACATTACTTCACAGCTCTTGAAGGCCAAAACACCAAGCAATACTTTTCAATGCATTTCACAACAAGTTATTTTCTTAATGTCCCTCCTAAACCCATTTTACAAGTTGAAGTACCCATCCTTTTCAACCCACAACATTACTTTACAGCTTTTGAATGCCCCAACACATAGCAATACTTTTCAAATGGCATTTCAGAACAAGTTATTTTCTTAATGTCCCTCCTAAACCCATTTTACAAGTTTAAGTACCCACCCTTTCACCCTCAACTTTACTATACTGCCTTTTTGAATGCTCCAACACCAAGCAATACTTTTCAAATGACATTTCAGAACAAGTTATTTTCTTAATGTCCTTCCTAAACCCATTTTACAAGTTGAAGTTACCATCCTTTTCACCCACAACTTTACTTTACAGCTTTTTGGATGCCACAACACCAAGCAATACTTTTCAAAAGGCATTTCAGAGCAATTTCCTTTCTTAATGTCCATTCTAAACCCATTTTCTAACTTGAAGTACCCATTCTTTTCACCCACAACTTTACTTTACAGCTTTTTGTATACCTCAACACCAAGAAATACTTTTCAAAAAGCATTTCAGGGCAAGTTCCTTTCTTAATGTCCCTTCTAAACCATTTTCCAAGTTGAAGTACCCATTCTTTTCACCCACAACTTTACTTTACAGCTTTTTGGATAACTCAACACCAAGAAATACCGTTCAAAAGGCATTTCAGAGCAAGTTTCTTTCTTAATGTCCCTTCTAAACCCATTTTCCAACTTGAAGCATTCATCCTTCTCATCCACAACTTTACTTTACAGCTTTTTGGATACCTCAACACCAAGAAATACTTTTCAAAAGGCATTTCAGAGCAAGTTCCTTTCTTAATATCCCTTCTAAACCCATTTTCAAACATGAAGTATCCATCCGATTCACCCTCAACTTTACTTTACAGCTTTTTGGATATCTCAACACCAGGAAATACATTTCAAAAGACATTTCAGAGCAAGTTCCTTTCTTAATGTCCCTTCTAAACCCATTTTCCAACTTGAAGTACCCATCCTTCTCAACCACAACTTTACTTTACAGCTTTTTGGTTACCTCAACACCAAGAAATACTTTTCAAAAGACATTTCAGAGCAAGTTTCTTTCTTAATGTCCCTTCTAAACCCATTTTCCAACTTGAAGTACCCATCCTTCTGACCCACAACTTTACTTTACAGCTTTTTGGATACCTCAACACCAAGAAATACTTTTCAAAAGGCATTTCAGAGCAAGTTCCTTTCTTAATACCTCTTCTAAACCCATTTTCCAACTTGAAGCACCAATCCTTTTCACCCCCCAACTTTACTTTACAGCTTTTTGGATACCTCAACACCAAGAAATACTTTTCAAAAGGCATTTCAGAGCAATTTTTTCTTAATGTCCCTTCTAAACCCATTTTCCAACTTGAAGTACCCATTCTTTTCACCCACAACTTTACATTACAGCTTTTTGGATACCTCAACACCAAGAAATACTTTTCAAAAGACGTGTCAGAGCAAGTTCCTTTCTTAATGTCCCTTCTAAGCCCATTTTCCAACTTGAGGTATCCATATTTTTCACCCACAACTATACTTTACAGGTTTTGGATACCTCAACACCAAGAAATACTTTTCAAAAGGCATTTCAGATCAAGTTCCATTCTTAATACCTCTTCTAAACCCATTTTACAAGTTGAAGCATCAATCCTTTTCACCCCCCCCCAACTTTACTTTACACCTTTTTGGATGCCTCAACACCATGAAATACCTTTCAAAAGGCATTTCAGAGCAATTTTTTCTTATTGTCCCTCCTAAACCCATTTTACAACTTGAAGAATCCATCCTGTTCGCCCACAACTTTACTTTACAGCTTTTTGGATACATCAACACAAAGAAATACTTTCAAAAGACATTTCAGAGCAAGTTACTTCTTAATGATCCTCCTAAACCCATTTTAAAAGTTGAAGTACTTATCTTTTTCACCCAAAACTATACTTTACAGCTTTTAGGATACCTCAACACCAAGAAATACTATTCAAAGACCAATTCAGAGCAAGTTACTTTCTTAATGTCTCTTCTAAACCCATTTTAATAGTTGAAGTACTTATCTTTTTCATCCAAAACTATACTTTACAGCTTTTTGGATACCTCAACACCAAGAAATACTTTTCAAAGACCATTTCAGAATAAGTTCCTTTTCTTATTGTCCCTCCTAAACCCATTTTACAAGTTGAAGTACTTATCTTTTTCACCCAAAACTATACTTTACAGCTTTTAGGATACCCCAACGCCAAGAAATACTTTTCAATGGCGTTTCAGAACAATTTCTTTTCTTAATGTCCCTCCTAAACCCATTTTACAAGTTAAAGAACTTATATTTTTCACCCAGAACTATACTATACCGCTTTTAGGATACCTCAACACCAAGAAGTACTTTTCAAAGACCATTTCAGAGCAAGTTACTTTCTCAATATTCCTTCTAAACCCATTTTACATGTTGAAGGACTTATTTTTTTCACCAAAAATTTTACTTTAAAGCCTTCACGGTACCTCAACACCAGGAAATACTTTTAAAATACCATTTCAGAGAAAGTTACTTTCTTAATGTCCCTCCTAAACCCATTTTACAAGTTGAAGTACTTATCTTTTTCACCCAAAACGAGACTTTACAGCTTTTAGGACACCTCGAAACCAAGAAATACTTTTCAAAGACCATTTCAGAACAAGTTACTTTCTTAATGTCCCTCCTAAACCCATTTTACAAGTTGAAGTACTTATCTTTTTCACCCAAAACTATACTTTACTGCTTTTAGGATACCTCAACACCAAGAAATACTTTTCAAAGACCAATTCTTATCACATTTTTCTAGTAAGAGTTTATCAGTTGGCACGTTTCCCTTAACATAAACAGCTTGCACACCGAAAAAACTGCATATTTCCTGAATTTCCTCTTGTATATGTTTTATTTCATAGCCATTTTCATTATGTGGTCGTATGGTTTTAGCGTAAAAGCCATTTCGATTTATAAAATTTAGTGTTGGACTCCATCGGTTTTTCTCGTACTTATACATATTGCATCTGATGTTCCATTTATAGCAATGAATTTCACGTCGTTGATTGTCTAGGAGTAAGAAAGCTGCTTCGAAAATAATGCCAGTTGAGGAATATTTCAGACCAATATATTCTGTGTCAATCCCACCAAACATTATTATATCTGAAAAAAAAAGTGTTTAAATTAAATAAATATGTAATGTTTCTGAAACTCTAACAAATACAGCTCACTTTCATAGGATAAACTGAGAAGGAGGGAGTGTCTTCAAAGATCACAACTTGAAAACTGTGAAAATGATTGGCAAATAAGTAACGTTTTACATTTCAGCACCCGCTAATCCGAGTAAATATTTGGAGGGGTCAATTTTCTGAGGAATAACTCAAAGCATTGTTATACGAACATTCAGTTTGAATACGTAAAAAGAGATTGAAGCAGGATGTAGTAGCTTCTATCGCATTTAGAAGGGCCATGGATCAATCACCATGTGGAAATTTGTCGTATGTAAAGAGAAATCTTTGTCGAAAGCAACCTAAACTCTGAAAATCATACCTTTTATTCAAATGCTATAGTTAAAATCGCTAAAATGTCAAAGAGAAATGGTTCGCACAACGAAGTAGAAAATAATTATGATAAAAACAATCTTTCATTTCTAGTTTGTCACTAATAAAAGCGCTAACCCCCTCCCCAACAAAAATCACGGATTCACGCCCCCTCCCCTAAATTTAGGAAAATTGTTATAGTTAAAATCGCTAAAATGTCAAATAAAAATGATTAAACACTGAAGTAAGAACCAATTATCTTTTAATTTCTATTTTGTCACTATTAAAAGTGCTAACCCCCTCCCCCACAAAAATCCTGGATTCACGCCCCACCCCTAAATTTAGGAAAATTGTTATAGCTAAAATCGCTAAATTTCGAAGAGAAATGGTTAGACACTGAAGTAAGAAACAATTATCTTTTCATTTCTCTTTTGTCACTATTAAAAGTGCTAACCCCCTCCCCATCAAAAATCACGGATTCACGCCCCTCCCCTAAATTTAGGAAAATTGTTATAGCTAAAATCGCTAAATTTCGAAGAGAAATGGTTAGACACTGAAGTAAGAAACTATTATCTTTTCATTTCTATTTTGTCACTATTAAAAGTGCTATCCCCCTCCCCAACAAAAATCACGGATTCACGCCCCCTCCCCTAAATTTAGGAACATTGACCCACCCTAGGTCTATCGCTAATTTGCAGACAAAATTAGTTGACCGCTATTTTCAGACAAACACTGAATTACGTAAAAGCACTGAAAACCTCGATTGCCTATCTTTCTAGCCTTGCACAGTTTGTTTTCATTTCACACTGATGGCGGTAGAATTGAGACATTGCCCCCTCCCTTTTACACAATTTACTTACAACGAAGCTGTTAGAAGAGAGACGTGTCCCACTCTTCTCTCTTTTATTTAATTTACTTACAAAAAAGCGTTTAGAATTGGGGCGCTGCTCCCTCTCCCCCCTGTGACGTAACATCCTAAATAAAGTGTTAGACATTTATTTGAAAAGAATCCGTTTCATTTCTCCATAATAGAGCATTTCGTCTGTGCTTAATTATTGCATCATTGTGTTATAATTTTGACGGAAGAATAGTTCCTTTGACTTTGGCCACCGCGTTTGTAAACACAGATGGAAATGGGTGACTGCTAATTTTAACCACGCACTGGAGTCTTGTGTCAAAACAGAACGGCATTTTCATTAAAAATTGAGAGAAGTCAGTGGTCGCTTTAGCTGGAAATATAGAAGGAAGGAATTTAACGAAATGAGAATTATTTCTTTTTGCGAGAATTTGGTTGTAAAATAATGGGGGGGGGGGGGTAGGTTTTGAGGGTAAAAGAATATATTTTACATTTTCCATCGAGTATAAAGATTGCAAGGTGGTTAGGTTTGAGGGGGGGGGCTACATACATAAATATACTGGAGGGTGACCAAGGAAAATAATTTTATTTTGAAAATAAAGACGGAGCTTACATGGTAAATTGAAGTTGCCATGGCTTCTAATTCATCAAATTTATCAACTATGTCAAAAGTATTTCTGATAATTTAATTACATTGCATGCCCGTTATATACGAAATCTCAAAGGGCGAATTGTTATGTAAGCAAGCCCTCTGATTGGCTGAGAAGGAAACACGTGATCTAACGGTTTCCGGGAAACTCATAACATTTGGCTCGAGCAACAACAACAAATACTATTTCTGGATCATAAAATTTGCATCGAGCAACAACAAGAAGGAAGTGTCATTGACCTGCTCCCATTAGACTCAATAATCCATTAAAGTGAGAAAGTTCCTGTTTTTCCATTCTCACTGACAAAAACCATAAAAACAGACATAAATGTGAGAAAGCTCCTGTCTTTCATTCTCACTGACAAAAACCATAAAAACATCCATAAAAGTGTGAAAATTCCTGTTTTTCAAGTGAGAAAAATACTGTTTTTTCATTCTCACTGACAAAAACCATAAAACATCCATAAATTACTATTGACATCCATGAAAAACATCAAATAAATTGACCAACACCCATAACCATCCAAGAAAACTTCCATAAATATGACAAAGTTCCTGTTTTTTCATTCTCACTGACAAAAACCATAAACCACGTGGTTCTATGCCCATATATGGTGTGGTGACAGAGTTAGACTAAATTGTAGATGGCAGCAGGGGTGAGGGATGGGAGTAGCACCCCCCCTTCTACTTGTGTTTGGGGGATGGTGGGCGTGAGAGGGGGATTAGTAACCCTCCAATCACTTTCAACTATGAAAAAGGGCAATAGCCCTCTCAATTTCCATTTGAATGAGAGTAGGGAGGGGTCAGGAGGTACGGGACGAACATAATTTATTCATGTTTTTATGGTTTTTGTCACTGAGAATGAAAAAACAGGATTTTTCTCACTTTGATGTATTTTCATGGTTTATTGATTCTAACGAGTCAATGACACCTCTTTCAAGGTCAATTGATTTGTTGTTCGTCTAAGTGTAATGACACTGGGGTTAAGTTTGCACATGCGCGTTGACGGGGGAGAGATATATTGAACTAGGACAAGAGGGGGAAGTCGATTTCCGAGAACTTGATTTACATAAATGAAGGGGAGATGATTTCCGAGAAATTGATTGCATAATCGAAGAGGAAGTGGATTTCTGAGAAAGAAGTGACGTCAGATTATTGATTCAATAATGAGACACATGTCTCTTTCTAAGCCAATACTACGAGTACATAATTATCGATCGAGTCTAATGGGGTCAAGGTCGAATTATTTGTTGTTTCCAAGTGTAATGACTCAGGATTACACATAATTTATTCAAGGATTATCGATCGAGTCTAATGGGGTCAAGGTCGATTGCAGCCCTAATATCTCCGGATTACACATAATTTATTCAAGGATTATCGATCCACGAAGGGGGACAGATTTCTGAGACATCGATTTACAAAAGCGAAGGGGAGAGGATTTCCGAGAAATTGATTACATAAAAGAAGGGAAACTAAATTTTTGAAAAATTAATTTGCATAATCGAGGGGAATTACTGATCCACGAAAGAGGAATTGAGAAACATTATGGCTTCTTTGATCTTTAGGTCTGAGGGATAAATGGTCTTTAGTGACAGAGATAAATTAATATTCTATTTTTAAATATGGCTTCTCCGATCTTTAGGTCAGAGTGATAAATTGATATTCTATCGAAACCATAAAAGTGTAGCTAGGAACATCTTAGAAATGAAGAGATTGACGCGGGAAAGGGTTTCCTAGGAATTTCAAATGTGACAGCGCAGGGATGCCAAAACAAAAGGAACACGCAGAAATTACTTTTAGTGGATTATTTGGGCGAAACCGTTTGAGACATTTTAGAAGATGATTTGGGTGAAACAGTTTGAGACATTTTAGAAGCTGATTTTAAAAGATGATTTAGAAGATGATTTGGGGTGAAACTCTGTGGTCGTTATAATACACAAGTTCCATTTGAATAGTGTTGTGAGGTGTCTTTCTCTGTTTGTGTGTTTGATTCTATTTGTTTGCATGTCTGGGTTGGTGTTTCCATGTCCAAAAATTTGTCATTGTTGGTTTGAATGTCTAAAGTGTCTGTCTTCCTCTGTTTGTGTGTCTGATTCTATTTGTTTGTATGTCTGGGATGGTGTTTGCAAGTCCAAGAATTTGTCTTTGTTGGTTTGGATGTCTAAAGCGTCTGTCTTTTTCTGTGTGTATGTCTGAATCTATTTGTTGGCATGTCTGGGTTGGTGTTTGCAAGTCCAACTATTTGTCTTTGTTGGTTTGTATGTCTAAAGTGTCTGTCTTCCTCTGTTTGTGTGTCTGATTCTATTTGTTTGCATGTCTGGGTTGGTGTTTGCAAGTCCAAGAATTTGTCTTTATTGGTTTGAATGTCTAAAGTGTCTGTCTTTCTCTGTTTGTGTTTTTGATTCTATTTGTTTGCATGTCTGGGCTGGTGTTTGCAATTCCAAGTATTTGTCTTTGTTGGTTCGAATGTCTAAAATGTCTGTCTTTCTCTGTTTGTGTGTCTGAGTCTATTTGTTTGCATATCTGGGTTGGTGTTTGCAAGTCCAAGTATTTTTCTTTGTTGTTTTGAATGTCAAAAGTGTCTGTCTTTCTCTCTTTGTGTGTTTGATTCTATTTGTTTGCATGTCTAGGTTGGTGTTTGCAAGTCCAAGAATTTGTCTTTGTTGGTTTGAATGTCTAAAGTGTCTGTCTTTCTCTGTTTGTGTGTCTGATTCTATTTATTGGCATGTCTGGGTTGGTGTTTGCAAGTCCAAGTATTTGTCTTTGTTGGTTTGAATGTCTAAAGTATCTGTCTTTCTCTGTTTGTGTGTTTGATTCTATTTGTTTGCATGTCTGGGTGGTGTTTGCAAGTCTAAGTATTTGTCTTTGTCGGTTTGAATGTCTGAAGTGTCTTACGTGCGCGTACACACGGAAACATCAAAACCATGGGGTTCTCCGACATGCTGAATATGAAATTGTAATTTCCAAGGAGATTCTTTAACCTTTTAGAGTTGTCTTTGTCAGTTTGAATGTCAAAAGTGTCTGTCTTTCTCTGTTTGTGAGTCTGATTCTATTTGTTGGCATGTCCGGGTTGGGGTTTGCAAGTCCAAGTATTTGTCTTTGTTGATTTAAATGTCTAAAGTGTCTGTCTTTCTCTGTTTGTGTGTCTAATTCTATTTGTTTGCATTTCTGGGTTGGTGTTTGCAAGTCCAAGAATTTGTCTTTGTTGGTTTGAATGCCTAAAGTGTCTGTCTTTCTCTGTTTGGGTGTTTGATTCTATTTGTTTGCATGTCTGGGTTGGTGTTTGCAAGTCCAAGAATTTGTCTGTGTTGCTTTGAATGTTTAAAGTGTCTATCTTTCTCTGTTTGTGTGTCTGATACTATTTGTTTGCATATCTGGGTTGGTGTTTGCAAGTCCAAGAATTTGTCTTTGTTGGTTTGAATGTCTAAAAAGTCTGTCTTTCTCTGTTTGTGTGTCTGATTCTATTTGTTTGCATGTCTGGGTTGGTGTTTGAAAGTCCAAGTATTTGTTTTTGTTGGTTTCAATGTCTAAAGTGCCTGTCTTTCTCTGTTTGTTTGTCTAATTCTATTTTTTGGCATGTCTGGGTTGGTGTTTGCAAGTCCAAGAATTTGTCTTTATTGGTTTGAAAGTCTAAAGTGTCTGTCTTTCTCTATTTGTGTGTCTGATTCAATTTGTTTGCATGTCTGAGTTGATGTTTGTAAGTCCAAGAATTTGTCTTTGTTGGTTTGAATGTCTAAAGTGTCTGTCTTTCTCTGTTTATGTGTCTGATTCTATTTGTTTGCATGTCTGGGTTGGTGTTTGCAATTCCAAGAATTTGTCTTTGTTGGTTTGAATGTCTAAAGTGCCTGTCTTTCTCTGTTTTTAGGTCTTATTCTATTTTTTGGCATGTCTGGGTTGGTGTTTGCAAGTTGAAGAATTTGTCTTTATTGGTTGGGATGTCTAAAGTGTCTGTCTTTCTCTGTTTGTGTGTCTGATTCTATTTGTTTGCATGTCTGGGTTGGTGTTTGCAAGTCCAACTATTTGTCTTTGTTGGTTTGAATGTCTAAAGTGTCTGTCTTTCTCTGTTTTTGTGTCTGATTCTATTTGAATGCATGTCTGGGTTGGTGTTTGGAAGCCTAAGAATTTGTCTTTGTTGGTTTGAATGTCTAAAGTGTCTGTCTTTCTCTGTTTGTGTGTTTGATTCTATTTGTTTGCATATCTGGGTTGGTGTTTGCATGTCCAAGAATTTGCCTTTGTTGGTTTGAATGTCTAAAGTGTCTGTCTTTCTCTGTTTGTGTGTCTGATTCTATTTGTTTACATGTCTCGGCTGGTGTTTGCAAGTCCAAGAATTTGTCTTTGTTGGTTTGAATGTCTAAAGTGTCTGTCTTTCTTTGTTTGTGTGTCTGATACTAGTTGTTTGCATGTCTGGGTTGGTGTTTGCAAGTCCGAATATTTGTCTTTGTTGGTTTGAATGTCTAATGTGTCAGTCTTTCTCTGTTTGTGTATCTGATTCTATTTGTTTGCATGTCTAGGTTGGTGTTTACAAGTCTAAGTATTTGTCTTTGTTGGTTTGAATGTCTAAAGTGTCTGTCTTTCTCTGTTTGTGTGTCTGATTCTATTTGTTGACATGTCTGGGTTGGTGTTTGCAAGTCCAAGAATTTGTCTTTGTTGGTTTGAATGTCTAAAGTGGCTTTCTTTTTCTGTTTGGTTGTCTGATTCTATTTGTATGCATGTCTGGGTTGGTGTTTGCATGTCTAAGTATTTCTCTTTGTTGGTTTGAATGTCTAAAGTGTCTGTCTTTCTCTGTTTGTGTGTCTGATTCTATTTGTTAGCATGTCTGGGTTGGTGTTTGCAAGTCCTAGAATATGTCTTTGTTGGTTTGAATGTCTAAAGTGTCTGTCATTCTCTGTTTGTGTGTCTGATTCTATTTGTTTGCATGTCTGGGATAGTCTTTACAAGTCCAAGTATTTGTCTTTGTCGGTTTGAATGTCTAAAGTGTCTGTCTTCTCTGTTTATGTGTCTGATTCTATTTGGTTGCACGTCTTGGTTAGTGCTTGCAGGTCCAAGTATTTGTCTTTGTTGGTTTGAATGTCTAAAGTTTCTGTCTTTCTCTGTTTGTGTGTTTGATTCTATTTGTTTGCATGTCTGGGTTGACGTTTGCAAGTCCAAGAATTTTTCTTTGTTGGTTTGAATATCTAAAGTGTCTGTCTTTCTCTGTTTGTGTGTTTGATTCTATTTGTATGCATGTCTGGGTTGACGTTTGCAAGTCCAAGAATTTGTCTTTGTTGGTTTGAATGTCTAAAGTGTCTGTCTTTCTCTGTTTGTATGTCTGATTTTTTTTTTTTTGCATGTCTGAGTTGGTGTTTGCAAGTTCAAGTATTTGTCTTTGTTGGTTTGAATGTCTAAAGTATCTGTCTTTCTCTGTTTGTGTGTCTGATTCTATCTGTTTGTATGTTTGGGTTGGTGTTTGCAAGTCCAAGAATTTGTCTTTGTTGGTTTGAATGTCTAAAGTGTCTGTCTTTCTCTGTTTATGTGTCTGATTCTATTTGTTTGCATGTCTGGGTCGGTGTTTGCAAGTCCAAGAATTTTTTCTTTGTTGGTTTGAATGTCTAATGTGTCTGTCTTTCTCTATTTGTGTGTCTGATTCTATTTGTTTGCATGTCTGGGTTGGTGTTTGCAAGTCCAAGAATTTGTCTTTCTTGGTTTGAATGTCTAAAGTGTCTGTCTTTCTCTATTTGTGTGTCTGATTCTATTTGTTTGCATGTCTGGGTTGGCGTTTGCAAGTCCAAGTATTTGTCTTTGTCAGTAACTGCATTCACGTTAGGTTCATTTAGGTTCACTTAACGTGGCGCGCCATGCTAAGTGAACCTAAATGAACTTAACGTGAATGCAGTTACTGTAACCTAGTGTAACCTAACCTAACCAATGCTCGTAACCTAGTATAAATTAACCCCAAAGGTCAAATAATCTCCATGAAAATTACACTTTCAGGGTCAGCATTTCGGAGAACACACTTTCAGGTTCAGTATGTTGGAAAACCCTAAAAGGTCAACCCTAAAAAGAGTAAGTTAACTCTAAAAGGTTAAAGAATCTCCTTGGAAATTACAATTTCATATTCAGCATGTCGGAGAACCCCATGGTTTTGATGTTTCCGTGTGTACGCGCACGTAAGACACTTTAGACATTCAAACCGACAAAGACAAATACTTGGGCTTGCAAACACCAACCCAGACATGCAAACAAATACAATGAGACACACAAACAGAGAAAGACAGACACTTTAGACATTCAAACCAACAATGACAAATTCTTGGACTTGCAAACAACAACCCAGACATGCAAACAAATAGACTCAGACATACAAACAGAAGAAGACAAACACTTTAGACATTCAAATCAACAAAGACAAATATTTGGACTTGCAAACACCAACCCAGACATGCAAACAAATAGAATCATAAAAACAAACAGATAAACACATAAAATTTAGACATTCAAAACTACAAATACATATTCTTGGACTTGCAAACACCAAACCAGACATGCAAACAAATAGATTCATACACAGAAACAGTGAAATACAGACACTTTAGACATTCAAACCAACAAAGACAAATTCTTGGAATTGCAAACACCAACCCAAACATGCAAACAAATAGAATCAGACACACAAACAGAGAAAGACAGACACTTTAGACATTCAAACAACCAAAAACAAATTTTTGGACTTGCAAACACCAACCCAGACATTCAAACAAATAAAATCAGATACACAAACAGAGAAAGAAAGACACTTTAGACATTCAAACCAACAAAGACAAATACTTGGACTTGCAAACACCAACCCAAACATGCAAACAAATAGAATCAGACACACAAACAGAGAAAGACAGACACTTTAGACATTCAAACCACCAAAGACAAATACTTGTACTTGCAAACACCAACCCAGACTTGCAAACAAATAGAATAAGATACACAAACAGAGAAAGACAGACACTTTAGACATTCAAACCAACAAAGACAAATACTAGGACTTGCAAACATCAACTCGGACATGCAAACAAATAGAATCAGACATACAAACAGAGAAAAACAGACACTTTAGACATTCAAACCAACAAAGACAAATTCTTGGACTTGCAAATATCAACCCAGACATGCAAACAAATAGAATCAGACACAAAAACAGAGAAAGACAGACACTTTAGACATTCAAACCGACAAAGACAAATTATTGGACTTGCAACCACCAACTCAAACATGCAAATAAATGGAATCAGACATACAAACCGAGAAAGACAGGCACTTTAGACATTCAAATCAACACAGAAAAATACTTGAACTTGCAAACACCAACCCAGGGATGTAACCATACAGATCGAGACAAGCAAACAGAATAGGAGAGACATTTTAGACACACAAACTAGTATAGAAACCTTCTTAGACTTGCAAACACAAACCCAGACATGCCAACAAATAGAATAAGACACACAAACAGAGACAGACAGACACTTTAGACATTCAAACCAACAAACACAAATTCTTGGACTTGCAAACATCAGCCCAGACATGCAAACAAATAAATTCAGACATACAAACAGAAAAGGACAGACACTTTAGACATTCAAATCAACAAAGACAAATATTTGGACTTGCAAACACCAACCCAGACATGCAAACAAATAGAATCCGACACACAAACAGAGAAAGACAGACACTTTAGACATTCAAACCAACAAAAACAAGTACTTTGACTTGCAATAACAAACCCAGACATGCAAACATATTGAATCAGAAACACAAACGCAGAAAGACATAAACTTCAGACAAACATACAAACAAAAACATATACTTGGAATTGCAAAAACCAACCCTGACATGCAAACAAATAGAATCAGACACACAAACAGAGACAGACAGATACTTTAGACATTCAAACAAACAAAAACAAATACTTGGACTTGCAAACACCAACCCATACATGCAAACAAATATAATCAGATACACAAACAGATAAAGACAGACACTTTAGACATTCAAAACAACAAAGACAAATACTTGGACTTGCAAACACCAACCCAAACATGCAAACAAATAGAATCAGACACACAAACAGAGAAAGACAGACACTTTAGACATTCAAAGTAACAAAGACAAATTCCTGGACTTGCAAACACCAACTCAGACATGCAAACAAATAGAATGAGACACACAAACAGAGAAAGACAGACACTTTAGACATTCAAATCAACAAAGAAAAATTCTTATACTTGCAAACATCAACCCAGACATGCAAACAAGTAGAATCAGACACAAAAACAGAGAAAGACAGACAGTTTAGACATTCAACCCAACAAAGACAAATACTTGGACTTGCAAACACCAACCCAGACATGCAAACAAATAGAATCAGACACACAAACAGAGAAAGACAGACACTTTAGACATTCAAATTAATAAAGACAAATTCTTGGACTTGCAAACACCAACCCAGACTTGTAAACAAATAGAATCAGACACACATACAGAGAAAGACAGACACTTTAGACATTCAAACCAACAAAGACAAATTCTTGGACTTGCAAACACCATCCCAGACATGCAAACAAATAGAATCAGACACACAAACAGAGAAAGACAGACACTTTAGACATTCAAACCAACAAAGACAAATAGTTGGACTTGCAAACACCAACCCAGACATGCCAACATATAGAATCAGACCTACAAACAGAGAAAGACAGAAACTTTAGACATTCAAACCAACAAAGACAAATTCTTGGACTTGCAAACACCAACCCAGACAAGTAAACAAATAGAATCAGACACACAAACAGAGAAAGACAGACACTTTAAACATTCAAACCAACAATAACAAATACTTGGACTTGCAAACACCTACCCAGACGTGCAAACAAATAGAATCAGACACATAAACAGAGAAAGACAGAGATTTTAGACATTCAAACCATCAAAGACAAATTCTTGGACTTGCAAACACCAGCCCAGACATGCAACCAAATAGAACCAGACACACAAACAGAGAAAGACAGACACTTTAGACATTCAAACCAACAAAGACAAATACTTGGACTTGTAAATACTAGCTCAGACATGCAAACAAATAGAATCAGACACACAAACATAGAAAGACAGACACTTAAGACATTCAAACCAACAAAAACAAATTCTAGGACTTGCAATCACCAACCCAGACATACAAACAAATTGATTCAGACACACAGCCAGAGAAAGACAGACACTTTAGACATTCAACCTACAAAGACAAATACTTGGACTTGCAAACACCAACCCAGACATGCAAAAAAATAGAATCAGACACACAAACAGAGAAAGACAGACACTTTAGACATTCAAACCAACAAAGACATATACTTGGACTTGCAAACACCAATCCAGACATGCAAACAAATAGAATCAGACACACAAACAGAGAAAGAGAGATACTTTAGACATTCAAACCAACAAAGACAAATTCTTGGACTTGCAAACACCAACCCAGACATGTAAACAGATAGAATCAGACACACAAACAAAGACAGACACTTTAGACATTCAAACCAACAAAAAACAAATTCTTGGACTTGCAAACACCAACCCAGACATGCAAACAAATAGAATCAGACACACAAACCGAGAAAGACAGACACTTCAGACATTCAAACCAGCAAAGACAAATTCTTGGACTTGCAAACACCAACCCAGACATGCAAACAAATAGAATCAGACACACAAACAAAGAAAGACAGACACTTTAGACATTCAAACCAACAAAGACAAATAGTTGGACTTGCAAACACCAACCCAGACATACAAACAAATAGAATCAGACACACAAACAGAGAAAGACAGACACTTTAGACATTCAAATCAACAAAGACAAATACTTGGACTTGCAAACACTCTAACCCAGACATGCCAACAAATAGAATCAGACACACAAAAAGAGAAAGACAGACACTTTAGACATTCAAACCAACAAAGACAAATTCTTGGACTTGCAAACACCAACCCAGACATGTAAAAAAATAGAATCAAACACATAAACAGAGAAAGACAGACACTTTAGACATTCAAACCAACATAGACGAATTCTTGGAATTGCAAACACCAACCCAGATGTGCAAACAAATAGAATCAGACACACAAACAGAGAAAGACAGACACTTTAGACATTCAAATCAACAAAGACAAATACTTGGACTTGCAAACACCAACCCAGACATGCCAACAAATAGGATCAGACATACAAACAGAGAAAGACACAAACTTTAGACATTGAAACCAACAAAGACAAATTCTTGGACTTGCAAACACCAGCCCAGACATTCAAACAAATAGAATCAGAAACACAAACCGAGAAAGACAGACACTTTAGACATTCAAACCCACAAAGACAACTTCTTGGACATGGAAACACCAACACAGACATGTAAAAAAATTGAATAAAACACACAAACAGAAAAAGACAGGAACTTCATACATTCCAACCAACAAAGACAAATTCTAGGAATTGCAAACACAAACCCAGATATGCAAACAAATAGAATCAAAAATGTTAAACAAATGTGAGGGCCCGGGGGCACTTGGGGGCCAGGGGGCCCGGGGACCCTTTGGGGGCTCGGGGGGCCCCGGGAGGAGGGGGCCCTTTGGTGGCTCGTGGGGCCTTTGGGGCCCGGGGGGCCCTTTGGGGTTGGGGTAGGGGACCTTACAACACTGTTCAAATGGAACTAGTGTATTATAACGACCACAGAGTTTCATCCCAAATCCTCTTCTAAATCATCTTCTAAAATCATCTTCTAAAATCTCTCAATCTGTTTCGCCTATATCATCTTCAAAAATTTCTCAAACGGTTTCGCCCAAATAATCCCCTAAAAGTAATTTCTGCGTGTTCCTTTTTTTTGCCATCCCTGCGCTGTCACATTTGAAATTCCTAGGAAACCGTTTCCCGCGTTAATATATTCATCTCCAAGGTGTTCCTAGCTATATTTTTGAGGTTTTGATAGAATATCAATTTATCTCTCTGCCCTAAGGATCAGAGAAGCCTTTTTTAAAAGTGGAATATTAGTTTATCTCTTTCACTAAAGACCATTTATCCCTCAGACCTAAAGATCAAAGAAGCCATAATATCTCTATTCCCCTTTCGTGGATCAGTACATTCCCCTCGATTATGCAAATCAATTTCTCGGAAATTTAGTTTCCCTTCTTTTATGTAATCAATTTCTGGGAAATCCTCTCCCCTTCGCTTTTGTAAATCGATGTCTCAGAAATCTGTCCCCCTTCGTGGATCGATAATCCTTGAATAAATTATGTGTAATCCGGAGATATTAGGGCTGCAATCGACCTTGACCCCATTAGACTCGATCGATAATCCTTGAGTAAATTATGTGTAATCCGGAGTCATTACACTTGGAAACAACAAATAAATCGACCTTGACCCCATTAGACTCGATCGATAATCCTTGAATAAATTATGTACTCGTAGTATTGGCTTAGAAAGAGACATGTGTCTCATTATTGAATCAATAATCTGACGTCACTTCTTTCTCAGAAATCCACTTCCTCTTCATTACGGCAATCAATTTCTCGGAAATCCTCTCCCTTTCATTTATGTAAATCAAGTTCTCAGAAATCCACTTCCCCCTCTTGTTCTAGATCAATACATCTCTCCCCCGTCAATGCGCATGTTCAAACTTCACCCTGGTGTCATCACACCTAGACAAACAACAAATCAATTGACCTTGAAAGAGGTGTCATTGACCCGTTAGAATCAATAAACCATGAAAATACATCAAAGTGAGGAATCCTGTTTTTTCATTCTCAGTGACAAAAACCATAAAAACATTCATAAATTATTTTCGTCCCGTACCTCCTGACCCTCCCTACTAATGAGCTTCTTTTGAAATTTTTACGGCAACTCTATCTATAAAAACCTTATATGCCCCCAGGGCATAACTTACAACCTTTGCTATAAGGGCTCTTGGGGGTTTGTCATCCTTAAATGCATAATTTCCATACTTTCAACTACTTTGAACAAAATGGCTATCTCTAAACTTTAATTGAATGTGTTTGGGGAAATAGTGTTTGGGGAAATCACTTTCGACTATTAAAAAGGGCAATTTCAGTTTCGAATCAAATGAGCCCCTTTTGTCTACAACAACTTTCTATATAAACCTTATATGCCCCCAGGGCATAACTTACAACCCTTGCAATAAGGACTCTGATAGGGTTATCATCCTAAAAGACCTAATTTCCAGAACTTTCGACTACGTTGAACAAAATAGATATCTCAAAATTTTGATTGGATGTGTTTGGGGAAAGGGTGGGCACGAGAAGGGGGTTAGTTGCCCTTCAATCACTTTGTACTATTAAAAGGGCACTAGCCCTTTCAATTTCCAATCGAATGAGCCATTTTTCAAGTTTCTACGACAAAGATTTCAATAAAAACTTATATTCCCCCAGGGTATAACTTATAACCCTTGACATGAAGACTGTGAGGGGAGTGTTCTAATCGAAGGTATAATTTCCTGAGCTTTAAACTGCGTGGAACAAAATGGCTCTCAAAATTTTAATTGGATGTTTTTGGGCAAATGGTGGGTGTGGAAGGGGTGTTAGTTGCCTTCCAATCACTTTCGATTATTAAAAAGGGCACTATCCATTTTAATTTCCAATCGAACGAGCCCTTTTTCAAGTTTCTACGACAAACATTTCAATAAAAACTTATGTGCCCCCAGGGCATAACTTATAACCCTTGCTCTGAAGACTGTGGGGGGAGTGCCCTGCTCAAAGGTGTAATTTCCTGAACTTCAAACTGCGCGGAACAAAAAGGCTATCTCAAAATTTCGATTGGATGAGTTTGGGAAATGGTGAGCGTGGAAAGGGTGTTAGTTGCCCTCAAATCACTTTCGACTATTCAAAAGAGCACTAGCCATTTCAATTTCCAATCGAATGAGCCCTTTTTGAAGTTTCTACGACAACGCATTCTATAAAAACCTTTTATACCCCCAGGGCATAACTTACAACCCTTGCCCGGAGGGCTGTGGGGGGGGGGGTTATCATCCTCAAAGACCTAATTTCCAGAACTTTCAACTACATTGAACAAAATGGCTATCTTAAAATGTTGATTGCATGTGTTTGGTGAAAAAGTGGGCGTGAGAGGGGGGTTAGTTGCCCTCGAATCACTTTCAAGTATTAAAAAGGGCACTAGCCCTTTGAGTTTCCAATAGAATGAGCCTTTTTTGAAGTTTCTGCGACAACGCTTTCTATAAAAACCTTATATAACCCCAGGGCATAACTTACAACCCTTGCCCTGAGGGCTTTGGGGAGTGTCCTCCTCAAAAACATAATTTCTATCTGGAAATAAACTACGCTGAAAAAAAGGCTATCTCAGAATTTAATTGGATGTGTTTCGTGAAATCGTGGGCGTCGAAGGGGTGTTAGTTGCCTTCCATTCACTTTCGACTATTAAAAATGACACAAGCCACTCCGATTTCCGATTGAATTAGCCCTTTTCGAAGTTGCTACGACAACTTCTTCGATACGAAGTGCCCTGGTCTAAAGGAAAAAAAATAATACATTGTGCCAACATCGTTCTTATATACCCCCAGGGCATAACATAAAACCCTTGCCCTGAGGGTTGTGGGGGATTGACCTCCTCATAAACATATTTTCTATCTGGAAATCAACTACGCTGAACAAAATGACTATCTAAAAAAACGCGTTCTATAAAAACCTTATATGCCACCAGGGCTTAACTTACAACCCTTGCCCTGAGGGCAGTGAGGGGGGTATCATCCTCAAAGACCTAGTTTACAGAATTTAAAACTACGTTAAATAAAATGGCTATCTCAAAATTCTGATGGCATGAAGGTGGGCGTGAGAGGGGGGTAGTTGCCCTACCATCACTTTCGACTGTTAAGAAGGTCACTAGCCCTTTGAATTTCCAATCGAATGAGCCATTTTTGAAGCTTCTACGACAGCGCCTTCTATAAAAACCTTATATTCCCCCAGGGCATAACTTACAACCCTTACCCTGAAGGCTGTGGGGTGTGTCCTCCTCAAAAACATAATTTATATCTGGAAATCAACTACGCTGAATAAAATGGCTATCTTAAAATTTTGATTGGATCTGTTTGGGTAAAGGATGGGTGTGGATGGGGTGTTATTCGCCTTCTAATCAATTTCACTATTAAAAAGGCCACAATCCACTCCAATTTTCAATTGAATGAGCCTTTTTCGAAGTTTCTACGACAACTTCTTCGATACGAAGTACCCTGCTCTAAAGGAAAAAACTAATAAATAATACATTGTGCCAACATCGTTCTTATATGCCCTTTAGGGCATAACTTAAAACCCTTGCTCCAAGGGTTGTGGGGGAGTGTCCTCCTCAAAAATATATTTGCTATCTGGGACTCAACTACGCTGAACAAAATGGCTATCTCAAAATTTTAATTGGATGTGTTTGGGGGAATAATAGGCGTGGGGGGGCTAGTTGCCCTCCAATCACTTTAGACTATTAAAAAGGGCACTAGCCCTTTGAATATCCAATCGAATAAGCATTTTTTGAAGTTTCTACGACAAAGCCTTCTACAACCTTATATACCCCCAGGGCATAACTTACAACCCTTGCCCTGAAGGCTGTGAGGGAGTGTCCTCCTCAAAACCATAATTTCTATCTGGAGATCAACTACACTGAACAAAGTGGCTATCTCAAAATTTTGACTGGACGTGTTGAGGGAAATGGTGGACGTGGAAGGGGTGTTACTTGCCTTCCAATCGCTTTAGACTATTACAAAGGGCACAAACCACTCCAATTTCCAATTGAATGAGCCCTTTTCGAAGTTTCTATGACAACTTCTTAGATACGAAGTGCCCTGCTCTAAAGGAAAAAATAATAAATAATACATTGTGCCAACATCGTTCTTATATGCCCTCAGGGCATCACTGAAAACCCTTACTCTGAGGGTTGTGGGGGAGTGTCCTCCTGAAAAATATATTTTCTATCTGGAAATCAGCTACGCTGAACAAAATGGATATCTCAAAATTTTAATTGGATGTGTTTGGGGGAATGATGGCCGTGGGGGGAGGGGTTAGTTGGCCTCCAATCACTTTTGACTATTAAAAAGGGCACTAACCGCTCCAGTTTCCAATTGAATGAGCCCTTTTCAAAGTTTCTACGACAACTCCTTCGATACGAAGTGCCCGGGTATGGAAACAAAAAAAAAATAGTACATTGTGCCAACATCGTTCTTTACTTAGCGCAATTAACAAAAAAAAAACTTAACTTAATCAAAAAGAGACTGATCCTCTTCTGAAGTTAAACAACCATCCCTTTCATAAGAACCTTTAATACCCTTGTCATAACTTACAACCCTTGCCTCTTGTCTCTGGGGTTAGTTTCAATTCCAAAAGCCTTGTTATATGATATTTAGACTATTTTGAATAACATGGCTATCTCAAAATTTCTATCAGATACATTTCGGGATAACATGACGTGTGTGTAGGGGGGAAAGGGTAGCTGCCCTCTGATCACTTTGACTCTTAAAGAGGGCACTAGAGCGTCTGATTACCAATCCAATGAGCCCCCTTTCAAGTTTATCTGACCACACTTTCTACAAAAACCCTATATGTCCCCAGGGTAAATCTTACAACCCTTGCCCTGAGGGTTGTGGGGAGGGGGACTGTCATTCTCAAAGAACTAATTTCCAGAACGCTCAACTACATTGAAAAAAGTTTTGATTGGATGTGTTTGGGGAAATTGTGGGCGTGAGAGGGGGGTTAGTTGTTCTTCAATCATTTTCGACTATTAAATAGGGCTCTAGCCCTTTTAATTTTCAATCGAATGAGCCCTTTTTAAAGTTTCTATGACTACTCCTTCTACAAAAACCTCATATGCCCCCCGGGCATAACTTAAAACCCTTGCCCTGAGGGCTGTGGGGGGGGTGCCATCCTCAAAGACATAATTTCCAGAACTTTCAACTACGCTGAAAAAATGGCCATCTCAGAATTTTGATTGTGTGTGTTTGGGGAAATGGTGGGCGTGAGAGGGGGGTTAGTTGCCCTCCGATCACTTTCGACTATTAAAAGGGCACTAGCCATTTCAATTTCTAATCGAATAAGCCCTTTTTCAAGTTTCTACGACAAAGCTATCAATAAAAACCTTATATGCCCCCAGGGCACAACTTATAATTTCAAAAATTTTCAACAACATTGAACAAAATTACTATCTCAAAATTTTGATTGTATGTGTTTGGAGAAATGGTGGGCGTGAGAGAGAGTTAGTTGCCTTCCAATCACTTTCGACTTTTAAAAAGGGCACTAGCCATTTCAATTTCCAACCGAATGAGCCCATTTGAAAGTTTCTACGACAACACCTTCTATGAAAACCTTATATGCCCCCAGGGTATAACTTATAACCCTTACCCTGATCCTCAAAGACCTTATTTTCAGAACTTTCAACTACGTTGAACAAAATGACTATCTCAAAATTTTGATTGGAGGTGTTTGGGGAAAAGATGGGCGTGAGAGGGGGTTAGTTGCCCTTCAGTCACTTTTAACTATTAAAAAGGGCACTAGCCCTTTGCCCTGAGGATTGTGGGCATAGGCAGCGCTATTGCGCTGCCTATGAAAAATGATTTTGAACTTTCAATGTCCAATCAAATGAACCCTCTCTGAAGTTTATACGAGCATCCCTTTCATAAGTGTCCTTGGGCACAACTTACAACACCTGCCCCCCGGGCCCTGCGGGGTTGTGTTGACCCCTTAGTTTTTGTTATCTGACTTTTGAAGAATTTTTAACTTAATGGCTACCGCAAACTTTTTATTGGATGGATTTGGGGAAAAGGGGGCGTGGGGGAGGAGACTGGTTGCCCTCCAATCTCTTTTGACTCTCAAAAACTGAACTAGAACTTTCAATTTCCAATCAAATGAGCCAATCGAAGTGCTTACGAGCATCCCTTCCATAAGAACCATATATTCCCCCAGGACATAACTTACGACGCCTGACCTCGGGCCCTGGGGGGCTGTGTTGACCCTGCAGTTTTCGTTATACGGTCTTTAAATTATAAAAAAAAATGGCTATCTCAAAGTTCTTATCAGATACGTTTGAGGAAAAAAGGGCGTGAAGGGGGGGGAGGGCTAGGTGTCCTCCACAATTCATTCAGATGGAATTAAAATATTTACAGACAAGCTTTTAAAGCTAGTCTCGCCTTCTTGGAAGCCAGCCTAGAAGGTCTATTCGTAATTGGTTGAGTGGAGTTATTTACTGGTTTTTTAATATAATTAGTCAAATCATTTTTAATTAAATTTGTGTATAGGGCATTAAGCGAATATTCCCCCAAATCTCTATTTAAAGAAATATTACTATTTATTTTGATTTTAATTTCAATTGCCTCTCGAACAACCTGTTTTATGCCTAAATCATTGCCCCCTCTCTGGCGTGTAACTGGGGTTATATCTTTACCAGAATTTAAGAAATCCATGATTTTAAAATTATTTGTAAATACGACATAAAAATTATTTTGTGTGCAAACTTTTTTTAAACTTGTAGTGACTTTTGGAATATATGGAAGGTAAATTATATTTGAGGGTTTGACGGGAACTTCACATTGCAAAAGAACCTTAATTTTACGGGAGTGTCTTGCCAATCTTCGGCTAATTGTATTGTTAATAAAGACAATAGGATAACCGTTTCCAAAAAGTATGTCTCTAATAAAATTTAGTTCATCTGTGATGTAAGATTTAGAGCAAATGTTTAGGTTGCAAAAATTTCCCTGTTGTTCAACTTATTTGTTTATGATGGAAAGGCAGTGTGGTCTTCGTCGCTATTTGCCCCCAGGGCATAATTTACAATGCCTGCCCCCGAGCCCTGGGGGGTTGTGTCGACACCGAAGTTTTTGTTATATGATCTTTGAACTATTTTTAACAAAATAGCTATCTCAGAACTTGATCAGATGCATTTGGGAAAAAAGGGTGGGTGGAGGGGGGGCTGGCTATCTTCCGATATCTTTTGACGCTTAAAAAGTGAACTAGAACTTTCAATTTCCAATCGAATGAGCCATCTTTGAAGTTTATAGAAGCATTCCTTCAATAAGAACCAAATATGCCCCCAGTGTAAAATTTATTACCCTTGCCCTGAAGATTGTGGGGGGAGTGACCTGCTCAAAGATATAATTTCCAGAACTTTTAACTATGTTGAACAAAATGAATATCTCAAAATCTTGATTGGATCTGTTTGGGAAAAAGGTGGGCGTGGAAGAGGTATTAGCTGCCTTCCAATCACTTTAGACTATTGAAAAGGGCAATAGCCATTCAAATTTCCAATTCAATTAGCCCTTTTTTTTGAAGATTCTACGATAACACTTTCTATAAAAACCTTATATGCCCCCAGGGCATGGATTAAAACCCTTACCCTGAGGGCTGTGGGGGGGTAGTCATCCTAAAAGGCCTAATTTCCAGAATTTCCAACTACGTTGAACAAAATGGTTATCTCAAAATTTTTGTTGGATGTGTTTGGGGAAAAGGTGGGCGTGAGAGGGGGGTTAGTTGCCCTCCAATCACTTTTGACTATTAAAAAGGGCACTAGCCCTTTGAATTTCCAATCGAATGAGCCCTTTTTGAAGTTTCTATGACAAAGCTTTCTATAAAAAGCTTATATGCCCCCAAGGGCATAACTTACAACCCTTTCCCTGAGGGCTGTGAGAGGAGTGTCCTCCTCAAAAACATAATTTTTTTTGGAAATCAAGTACGTAGAACAAAATGGCTTTCTCAAAATTTTGATTGGATGTGTTTGGGGAAATGGTGGGAGTGGACAATAATAAATAATAAAACATTGGAGCCGTATGGCCTTTGCAATAGTCAACCCTATAGCGTTGCCTCTGATTTACATTCCGCTGCATGTTGTTGCGCTGCATGGTACTGTGCAAATAGAACAAGGAGCTTGTAAGAGTTGGACCTTAGGAGATGTAAAGTTGTAAGGTAGGGATTAAAGACTAACCACTATTGTCGATGTAGCGTCTGGTGACGTCAATAAAAAAGTGAGATATTTCGAATCCGCCGAAACTCAATTTTCTGCCGAAATCTGTTTTTTAGTTTTTATTACTCTTTTTAAGTTTGGAAGTGAACATAATCGTTTTCCTATATTTATTTTTTATTCTTTTATCCTATTTTTTTCCTTTATCTAGTCCTAAATGTTGAAGTGGTTTCCTTGAAAGTAACCCCCCCCCCCATATATAACAAATGTATTCAAGTTTTTTTCTGAAAACTGATTATTCCTCTGACCGTTCTTAAAAATTGCAAACCGTCATGTTTACGTAATAAGCTAAGAAAACAAAATTACGCACCAAATACGCACCGTTACGCAACCTTTTGAGGTGCACATTTATCTGAAAATTCACATGTACATCAATTACGACGCTAGTTGCCCTAGAAAGAAAACTCATCAGACAACTCAAAGTCCGCGAAAATCAAATTTTACTGTTTCTGTTTGAACTTTAGAATGCCCTTAAGCATCATCATCACTTAACTCGACCCTAGCTGTGCAACAGGACAAAAAGTGGCAGAGATGAAAAATTAGGGGGAGGGCGGGAGGGAAAATCGAAGAGCTATTTACGGTTCCATTGTAACTGAACCCCAAGTAACTGAACCACTGTAACTGAACCCCCGTATAACCGAGCCCCCGTACAACTGAATCCCCGTGCAACTAAACCCCGTGCAACTGAACCCTCGTGCCACTGAACCCTCATGCAACAGAACCCCCTTTAACTGAACCCTCGTGCAACAGAACCCCCGTGCAACTCAACCACATTTAACTAAACCCCCGTGTAGATGAATCCCCATGTAACCGAATCCCCGTGCAACTGAACCCTCGTATAACCAAACCCCCGTGCAACTGAACCCCCTTTAACTGAACCCTCGTGCAACTCAACCCCCGTGCAACTCAACCCCATTTAACTAAACCCCCGTGTAACTGAACCCCCCCATGTAACTGAACCCCCATGTAACTGAACCCCCGTGCAACTGAACCCCCCTATAACCAAACCCACGTGCAACTCACCCCCCCTGCAACTGAACCCACGTGCGACTGAACCCTCCTGCAAATAACCCCGTTTAACTGAACCCTCGTGCAACTCAACCCCCGTGCAACTCAACCCCATTTAACTAAACCCCCGTGTAACTGAACCTCCATGTAACGGAACCCCCGTGCAACTGAACCCCCGTATAACCGAATCCCCGTGCAACTGAGCCCCCTTTAACTGAACCCACGAGCAAATCAACCCCCGTGCAACGCAACCCCATTTAACTAAACCCCCGTGTAACTGAACGCCCCATGTAACTGAACCCCCATGTAACTGAACCCCCTTTCAACTTAACCCCCGTATAACCGAACCCACGGGCAACTGAACCCCCGTGCAAGTAGACAGGGGGGTCCGACTCCAACGAGAACACCCTGCTGCCACCTACAACTTTTTTACATAATTTATGCATGTTTTTATGGTTTTTGTCAGTGAGAATGAAAAAACAGTATTTTTCTCACTTGAAAAAACATGAATTTTCTCACTTTTATGGTTATTTTCTTGGATGGTTATGTGTGTTTGTCAATTTATTTGATGTTTTTCATTGATGTTAACAGCAATTCATGTTCCTGTTTTATGGTTCGTTGTCAGTGAGAATGAAAAAACACGAACTTTCTCGCATTTATGGATGTCAACAGCAATTCATGTCTGTTTTATGGTTTTTGTCAGTGAGAATGAAAAAACAGGAACTTTCTCACATTTATGGATGTCAACAGCAATTTATGTCTGTTTTTTGTCTTTAGGCGAACCTAACCTGAGAAATTGATTTACATAATCGGCGGGGGAATTATTGATTCACGAAGGGGAATTAAGAAACAAACATGGCTTCTTTGATCTTTAGGCTAACCTAACCTGAGAAATTGATTTACATAATCGTTAGGGGAATATATTGATTCACGAAGGGGGAATTAAGAAACATTATGGCTTTCTTTAATCTTAGGTCTGAGGGATAAACGTTCTTTAGGTCAGAGAGAAAAATTAATATTCTATTTTTAAACAGGGCTTCATTGATCTCTACTGTCAGGAATTAGAAATGACATCACTTGTTATCTTGGAATTATGCGGGAGTCTAAAGAGATAGAAATTCTATTTTAAAATACGGCTTCACTGAGCTTTAAGTCGGAGAGATAAATTGATATTCTAACGAAACCATAATAGTGCAGCTAGGAACATTTATGAGATGAAGAGATTAACGTAGGAAAGGGTTTCCTAGAAATTTGAAATGTGACTGCACAGAGATGCCAAAAACAAAAGGAACACACTGAGATTACTTTTAGGGGATTATTTGGGTGAAACGGTTTTAGACATTTTAGGGAATTATTTCGGCGAAACAGTTAGAGACATTTTAAAAGATGATTTTAGAAAAGGTTTAGAAGAGGTTTTGAGTGTGGTCGTTATAGTAAACAAGTTCTGTTTGAACAGTGTCGTGAGGTCCTCTACCCCAACCCCAAAAGGCCCCCATACCCCTACCCCGATCCCAAGGGCTCCGAACCCCCTAACCCCAAACCCAAGGCCCCCCCCCGGCCCCCAAGGTTACCCCGGCTCCCACCCGGCCCCCCAGACCCCCAAAGGCCCTCCCCGGGCCCCCAAAGAGTCCCCTCCATATTTTTTAATACTTTTTTAAGGCTTTATTATATCTTTTTCAGAACAAGTTATTTTCTTAATTTCCATCCTAAACCCATTTTACAAGTTGAAATGGGCGAAACCGTTTTAGGCATTTTAGGGAATTATTTCGGCGAAACAGTTAGAGACATTTTAAACGAGGATTTTAGAAGAGGATTTGAGGGTGAAACTCTGTGGTCGTTATAATACACAAGTTTCATTTGAACAGTGTCGTGAGGTCCCCTACCCCAATCCCAACGGCCCCCGGTCCCCCTAATGCACATCGAGCCCCCAAAGACCACCGGAACCCCACCCCCCCCCATTATTTAAAAATAATTTTTGAATGTTTTTAACATGGTATTTTTTATATCAACCCTTTTCCAACTTGAAGTACTTATCTTTTTCACTCACAACTATACTTTACAGCTTTTTGGATACCTCAACACCAAGAAATACTTTTCAAAGACCATTTCAGAGCAAGTTACTTTCTTAATCTTCCTCATAGACCGATTTTTCAACTTGAAGTACTTATTTTTTTCACCCACAACTATACTTTACAGCTTTTTAAGTGTCCCAACACCAAGAACTACTTTTCAAAGACCATTTCAGAGCAAGTTACATTCTTAATGTCCCTCCTAAACCCATTTTAAAACTTGAATTACTTAACTTTTTCACCCACAACTATACTTTACTGCTTTTGGATACCTCAACACCAAGAAATACTTTTCAAAGACCATTTCAGAGCAAGTTACTTTCTTAATGTCCCTCCTAAACCCATTTGTAACTTGAAGTACTTATCTTTTTCCCCCACAACTATACTTTACAGCTTTTTGAATGTCCCAACACCAAGAAATACTTTTCAAAGACCACTTCAGAGCAAGTTATTTTCTTAATGTTCCTCCTAAACACAATTTCCATCTCGAAGTGCTGGTCTTTGTCACCTAAAAATCGAACTTCCGGCATTTTGGTTGCCTCAAAACACTTAAAAAAACTCCATAGACAATACAAGAGAAAGTACCTTTCCAGCTATCCCACAAAAACACATAATTCACCTAGAAGTGCATCAAATTATCCCCCAAAACTAAATATTACAGCTTTATCAATACCTCAACACCAAGAAATACATTTCAAAGACCATTTCAGAGCAAGTTACTTTCTTAATGTCCCTCCTACACCCATTTTGCAACTTAAAGTACTTATCTTTTTCACCCACAACTATACTTTACAACTTTTTGGATACCTCAACACCAAGAAATACCTTTCAAAAGGCATTTCAGAGCAAGTTAATTTCTGAATATCCCTCCTAAGCCCATTTTCCAACTTGAAGTACTTATCTTTTTCATCCACAACTATACTTTACAGCTTTTTGGATACCTCAACACCAAGAAATACATTTCAAAGACCATTTCAGAGCAAGTTACTTTCTTAATGTCCTTCCTAAGCCCATTTTGCAACTTCAAGTACTTATCTTTTTCACCCACACCTATACTTTACATCTTTTTGGATACTTCAAAACAAAGAAATACTTTTCAAAGACTATTTCAGAGCAAGTTACTTTCTTATATGTCCCTCCTGTAACCTTTTTACAACTTGAAGAGCTTATCTTTTTCACTCACAACTATACTTTACAGCTTTTTGGATACCTCAACACCAAGAAATACTTTTCAAAGACCATTTCAGAGCATGTTACATTCTTAATGTCCCTCCTAAAACCATTTTCCAACTTGAAGTACTTATCTTTTTCACTCACAACTACACTTTACAGCTTTTTGGATACCTCAACACCAAGAAATACTTTTCAAAGACCATTTCAGAGCAGGTTACTTTCTTAGTGCTCCTCCTAAACCCATTTTCCAACTTAAAGTACTTATATTTTTCACCCACAACTATACTTTACAGCATTTTGAATGCTCCAACACCAAGAAATACTTTTCAAAGGCATTTCAGAACAAGGTTTTTTCTTTATATGCTTCATAAACCCATTTTACAAACTCTAAATTGTTTCATAGTAGATAGAAAAATCTAGATCATAGCTGTGAATATTTTCTCGAAAGATAAGCAGTTCTATTTCAATTTTAAATTTTCTCAATGAAGTGAAGAAAAGTTCAAGTTCTCTTCTGATTTTTCTCAATGAAAAAGAAATTAGTTTTTATTCAATTCTATTTGTTTCACAAAGACATAAGGAAATTTAAAGTTCAATTCTAATTTTTCGGTGGAAGATAGAAAAGTAATACCAAACTTGTGAATATTTTCACGGAAGATAAAAAGTTCTAGTTCAATTTAAAATTCTCTCAACGAAGTCAAGGACAGTTCAAGTTCTCTTCTGAATTTTCTCAACGAAAAAGTAATTAGTTATTGATCATTTCTATTATTACAAAATATATAAAAATTTTCCACTTTAGTTCAGATCTGTCTCGAAGAGATGAAAAATTTAAAATGCTGTTCCAAATTTTTCACAGAAGATAAAAAAGTTCAAGTTCTCTTCTGAATTTTATCAAAGAACACAATTCAATTCTAATTTCTCCAGAGAAAACAAAAATCTTCCACTTCAGTTCTTTATTTCACAAAGACATAAAGAAATTTAAAGTTCAATTCTAAATTTTTCGGTGGAAGATGGAAAAAGTAATACCATACTTGTGAATATTTTCACGAAAGATAAAAGTTCTAGTTCAATTTAAAATTTTCTCAACAAAGTGAAGAAAAGTTCAAGTTCTCATCTGAACTCTACCAAAGAACACACTTCAATTCTAATTTCTCCAGAGAAAACAAAAATCTTTCACTTTAGTTCTTTATTTCACAAAAACATAAAAAAATTTAAAGTTCAATTCTAATTTTTCGGTGGAAGATAGAAAAAGTAATACCATACTTGTGAATATTTTTACGGAAAATAAAAAGTTCTAGTTCAATTTTACATTTTCTCAACGAAGTGAAGAATAGTTCAAGTTCTCTTCTGAACTTTACCAAAGAACACACTTCAATTCTAATTTCTCCAGAGAAAACAAAAATCTTCCACTTCAGTTCATTATTTCACAAAGACATAAAGAAATTTAAAGTTTAATTCTAATTTTTCGGTGGAAGATGGAAAAAGTAATGCTATACTAGTGAATATTTTCACGGAAGATAAAAAGTTCTAGTTCAATTTAAAATTTTCTCAACGAAGTCAAGGAAAGTTCAGGTTCTCTTCTGAATTTTCTCAATGAAAAAGAAATTAGTCATTGATCATTTCTATTTTTCCAAATAACATAATAATTTTCCACTTTAGTTCAGATCTGTCTCGAAGAGATAAAAAATCTAAAATACTGTTCCAAATTTTCTCAACGAAGCGAAGAAAAGTTCAAGTTCTCTTCGTAATTTTAGCAAAGAACACACTTCAATTCAATTTTCTCCAGAGAAAATAAAAATCTTACACTTCAGTTCTTTATTTCACAAAGACATAAAGAAATTTAAAGTTCAATTCTAAATTTTTCGGTGGAAGATAGAAAAAGTAATACCATACTTGTGAATATTTTCATGGAAGATAAAAAGTTCAAGTTCAATTTAAAATTTTCTCAACAAAGTGAAGAAAAGTTAAAGTTCCTATTCTGAACTTTACCAAAGAACACACTTCAATTCTAATTTCTCCAGAGAAAACAAAATCTTCCACTTCAGTTCATTATTTCACAAAGACATAAAAAAATTTAGAGTTCAATTCTAATTTTTCGGTGGAAGATGGAAAAAGTAATAACATACTTGTGAATATTTTCACGGAAGATAAAAAGTTCTAGTTCAATTTAAAATTTTCTCAACGAAGTCAAGGAAAGTTCAAGTTCTCTTCTGAATTTTCTCAATGAAAAAGAAATTAGTCATTGATCATTCCTATTTTTTCCAAATAATATAAAAATTTTCCACTTTAGTTCAGATCTGTCTCGAAGAGATGAAAAATTTAAAATACTGTTCTAAATTTTTCACAGAAGATAAAAAAGTTCAAGTTCTCTTCGGAATTTTATCAAAGAACACAATTCAATTCTAATTTCTCCAGAGAAAATAAAAATCTTCCACTTCAGTTCATTATTTCACAAAGACATAAAGAAATTTAAAGTTCAATTCTAATTTTTCGGGGGAAGATAGAAAAAGTAATACCATACTTGTGAATATTTTCACGGAAGATAAAAAGTTCTAGTTCAATTTAAAATTTTCTCAACGAAGTCAAGGAAAGCTCAAGTTCTCCTCTGAACTTTACCAAAGAACACACTTCAATTCTAATTTCTCCAGAGAAAACAAAAATCTTCCACTTCAGTTCTTTATTTCACAAAGACATAAAGAAATTTAAAGTTCAATTCTAAATTTTTCGGTGGAGATAGAAAAATTAATACTATACTTGTGATTATTTTCACGGAAGATAAAAAGTTCTAGTTCAATTTTAAATTTTCTCAATGAAGTGAAGAAAAGTTCATGTTCTTTACTGAATTTTACCAAAGAACACAATTCAATTCTAATTTCTACAGAGAAAATAAAAATCTTCCACTTAAGTTCTTTATTTCACAAAGACATAATGAAATTTAAAGTTCAATTCTAAATTTTTCGGTAGAAGATAGAAAAAGTAATACCATACTTGTGAATATTGTCCCGGAAAATAAAAAGTTCTAGCTCAACTTAAAATTTTCTCAACGAATTGAAGGAAAGTCCAAGTTCTCTTATGAATTTTAAAAAGGAACACAATTTATTTATAATATCACCAGAGAAAATAAAAATTTTCCACTGCAGTTCTTTCTTTCACAAAAGATATAAAGAAATTTAAAGTTCAATTCTAAATTTTTCGGTGGAAGATAGAAAAAGTAATATCATACTTGTGAATATTTTCCCGGAAGATTAAAAGTTCTAGTTCAATTTAAAATTTTCTCAACGAAGTGAAGAAAAGTTCAAGTTCTCTTTCTGAACTTTACCAAAGAGCAAACTTCAATTCTAATTTCTCCAGAGAAAATAAAAATCTTCCACCTCAGTTTTAAGTTCCCCAAAGAAATAAAGAAATTTAAAGTTCTATTCTAAATTTTTAGATGGAAGATAGAAAAAGTAATACTGTGACTTTGATTGTTTTCCATGAACATCAGAAGTTTCACTTTATTTATAATTTTTCTTAAATTCAGTTCTGATTTTTCTCAAAGAGATGAAAAATTTAAAGTTCTGTTCCAAATTTTTCATAGAAGATAGAAAAAGTTATACATTGATTGTGAATATTCAACATGAAGATATGGAACTCCACTTTAATTCTGAGTTTCCTCAAAGAAGTACAAATTGTTCAAGTTCTCTTCTGAATTTTCTTAAAGAAGAGAAAAAAGTTAACTCAATTCTGAATTTTACCAATGAAAATGAAAAAACCTTCCACTTCAGTTCTTCATTTCTCAAAGACATAAAAAATTTAAAGTTCAGTTCTAAATTTTTCTGTAGAAGATGGGAAAAGTTATACTACGATTGTGATTATTTTCCAGTGAAGATAAAAAGTTTCACTTTAATTCTAATTTTCTTAAGTTCACTTCCGATTTTTTGCAGAAATGAAAAATTTAAAGTTCTGTTCCAAATTTTTCATAGAAGATAGAAAAAGTTATACATTGATTTGAATATTCGACATGAAGATATGGAGCATCACTTTATTTCTGAGTTTTCTCGAAGAATTGCAAAATGTTCAAGTTCTCTTCTGAATTTTCTTAAAGAAGTAAAAAAAGTTAGCTCAATTCTGAATTTTACCAATGAAAATGAAAAAAACTTCCACTTCAGTTCTTAATTCCTCAAATACATAAAAAATTCAAAGTTCTCTTCTAATTTTTCCAAGAAAATAAAAAGGCTCCACTTCAGTTCTGGTTTTTTCTCAAAGAGATGAAAAATTTAAAGTTCTATTCTAATTTTAAATTAAATTTTGGCTCCATTGTCTTATGGATTTACCCATCAAATTTTTAAATTAGAAAATGAGTGACTCGTTCTATTATTAAAGACAATCGTTCAAACTCCTTCATCTAACCTCCAAAACAATAGGTTAGGTTAAGTATAAATAAATATTAATAAATAAATAGAAACATTTCTACATGTTTAAGTTAGGTTAGGTTAGGTTAACTTATCATGAGTGCTCATGATAAGTTAACCTAACCTTTTCCGGCGAGTATGGTTAGGTTAGGTTAGGCTAGATTAAGTTAGGTTAGATCAGGTTAGGTTAAGTTAGGTTAGCCTACGGACGCTTCACTTAGGTTAGCTTAGGTGAGGTGAGAGACAGGCAAAAAGTTAGGTGTATGATTAGGTTAGGTTAGATTAAGTTAGGTTAGGTTAGGTTAGGCTAGGTTAGCCTACGTACGCGCGCGTACGTAGGCTAACCTAACCTAACCTAACTTAACCTAACCTAACTTAATCTAACCTCACCTAATCATACACCTAACTTTTTGCCTGTCTCTCACCTAACCTAAGCTAACCTAAGTGAAGCGCCCGTAGGCTAACCTAACCTAACTTAACCTAATCTGATCTAACCTAACTTAATCTAGCCTAACCTAACCATACTCTCCGGAAAAGTTTAGGTTAACTTATCATCAGAACTCATGATAAGTTAACCTAACCTAACTTAAACATGTAAAAATGTTTCAATTTATTTATTAATATTTATTTATACTTAACCTAACCTATTGTTTTGGAGGTTAGATGAAGGAGTTTGACCATTTCAGAGCAGGTTACTTTCTTAGTGCTCCTCCTAAACCCATTTTCCAACTTGAAGTACTTATCTTTTTCACCCACAGTTATACTTTACAGCGTTTTGAATGCTCCAACACCAAGAAATACTTTTCAAAAGCATTTTAGGACAAGTTCTTTTCTTAATATGCTTCTTGAACCCATTTCACACATTCTAAACTTTTACATAGTAGATAGAAAAATCTATATCATAGCTGTGAATATTTTCACGAAAGATAGGCAGTTCTATTTCAATTTTAAATTTTCTCAATGAAGTGAAGAAAAGTTCAAGTTCTCTTCTGAATTTTCTCAATGAAAAAGAAATTAGTTTTTATTCAATTCTATTTATTTCACAAAGACATAAAGAAATTTAAAGTTCAATTCTAATTTTTCGGTGAAAGATAGAAAAAGTAATACCATACTTGTGAATATTTTCACGGAAGATAAAAAGTTCTAGTTCAATTTAAAATTTTCTCAACGAAGTCAAGGAAAGTTCAAGTTCTTTTCTGAGTTTTCTCAATGAATAAGAAATTAGTCATTGATCATTTCTATTTTTCCAAATAATATAAAAATTTTTCACTTTAGTTCAGATCTGTCTCGAAAAGATGAAAAATTTAAAATACTGTTCCAAATTTTTCACAGAAGATAAAAAAGTTCAAGTTCTCTTCGGAATTTTACCAAAGAACACAATTGAATTCTAATTTCTCCAGAGAAAACAAAAATCTTCCACTTCAGTTCTTTATTTCACAAAGACATAAAGAAATTTAAAGTTCAATTCTAAATTTTTCGGTGGAAGATAAAAAAAGGAATACCATACTTGTGAATATTTTCACGAAAGATAAAAAGTTCTAGTTCAATTTAAAATTTTCTCAACAAAGTGAAGAAAAGTTCAAGTTCTCTTCTGAACTTTACCAAAGAACACACTTCAATTCTAATTTCTCCAGAGAAAACAAAAATCTTCCACTTCAGTTCTTTATTTCACAAAAACATAAAGAAATTTAAAGTTCAATTCTAAATTTTCGGTGGAAGATAGAAAAAGTAATACCATACTTGTGAATATTTTTATGGAAGATAAAAAGTTCTAGTTCAATTTTACATTTTCTCAACGAAGTGAAGAATAGTTCAAGTTCTCTTCTGAACTTTACCAAAGAACACACTTCAATTCTAATTTCTCCAGAGAAAACAAAAATCTTCCACTTCAGTTCATTATTTCACAAAGACATATAGAAATTTAAAGTTCAATTCTAATTTTTCGGTGGAAGATGGAAAAAGTAATACCATACTTGTGAATATTTTCACGGAAGATAAAAAGTTCTAGTTCAATTTAAAATTTTCTCAACGAAGTCAAGGAAAGTTCAGGTTCTCTTCTGAATTTTCTCAATGAAAAAGAAATTAGTCATTGATCATTTCTATTTTTCCAAATAATATAAAAATTTCCACTTTAGTTCAGATCTGTCTCGAAGAGATGAAAAATCTAAAATACTGTTCCAAATTTTCTCAACGGAGCATAGAAAATTTCAAGTTCTCTTCGGAATTTTACCAAAGAACACACTTCAATTCTAATTTCTCCAGAGAAAATAAAAATCTTCCACTTCAGTTCTTTATTTCACAAAGACATGAAGAAATTTAAAGTTCAATTCTAAAATTTTCGGTGGAAGATAGAAAAAGTAATACCATACTTGTGAATATTTTCATGGAAGATAAAAAGTTCTAGTTCGATTTAAAATTTTCTCAACAAAGTGAAGAAAAGTTCAAGTTCCTATTCTGAACTTTACCAAAGAACACACTTCAATTCTAATTTCTCCAGAGAAAACAAAATCTTCCACTTCAGTTCATTATTTCACAAAGACATAAAGAAATTTAAAGTTCAATTCTAATTTTTCAGTGGAAGATGGAAAAAGTAATATCATACTTGTGAATATTTTCACGGAAGATAAAAAGTTCTAGTTCAATTTAAAATTTTATCAACGAAGTCAAGGAAAGTTCAAGTTCTCTTCTGAATTTTCTCAATGAAAAAGAAATTAGTCATTGCTCATTTCTATTTTTCCAAATAATATAAAAATTTTCCACTTTAGTTCAGATCTGTCTCGAAGAGATGAAAAATTTAAAATACTGTTCCAAATTTTTCACAGAAGATATAAAAGTTCAAATTCTCTTCGGAATTTTATCAAAGAACACAATTCAATTCTAATTTCTCCAGAGAAAATAAAAATCTTCCACTTCAGTTCATTATTTCACAAACACATAAAGAAATTTAAAGTACAATTCTAATTTTTCGGGGGAAGATAGAAAAAGTAATACCATACTTGTGAATATTTTCCCGGAAGATAAAAAGTTCTAGTTCAATTTACAATTTTCTCAACGAAGTCAAGGAAAGCTCAAGTTCTCCTCTGAACTTTACCAAAGAACACACTTCAATTCTAATTTCTCCAGAGAAAACAAAAACCTTCCACTTCAGTTCTTTATTTCACAAAGACATAAAGAAATTTAAAGTTCAATTCTAAATTTTTCGGTGGAGATAGAAAAATTAATACTATACTTGTGATTATTTTCACGGAAGATAAAAAGTTCTAGTTCAATTTAAAATTTTCTCAATGAATTGAAGAAAATTTCGTTTTCTTTACTGAATTTTATCAAAGAACACCATTAAATTCTAATTTATACAGAGAAAATAAAAATCTCCCACTCAAGTTATTTATTTCACAAAGAAATAATGATAATTAAAGTTCAATTCTAAATTTTTAGGTGGAAGATAAAAAACGTAATAACAAACTTGTGAATATTTTCCCGGAAGATACAAAGTTCTAGTTCAACTTAAAATTTTCTCAACGAAGTGAAGAAAAGTTCAAGTTCTCTTCTGAATTTTACTAAAGAGCACAAGTCATTTCTAATTTCACCAGAGAAAATAAAAATCTTACATTTCAGTTCTTTATTTCACAAAACACATAAAGAAATTTAAAGTTCAATTCTAAATTTTTCGGTGGAAGATAGAAAAAGTAATATCATACTTGTGAATATTTTCCCGGAAGATAAAAAGTTCTAGTTCAATTTAAAATTTTCTCAACGAAGTGAAGAAAAGTTCAAGTTCTCTTTCTGAACTTTACCAAAGAACAAACTTCAATTCTAATTTCTCCAGAGAAAATAAAAATCTTCCACCTCAGTTTGAAGTTCCCCAAAGAAATAAAGAAATTTAAAGTTGTATTCTAAATTTTTAGATGGAAGATAGAAAAAGTAATACTATGACTGTGATTGTTTTCCATGAAGATCAAAAGTTTCACTTTATTTATAACTTTTCTTAAATTCAGTTCTGATTTTTCTCAAAGAGATGAAAAATTTATAGTTCTGTTCCAAATTTTTCATAGAATATAGAAAAAGTTATACATTGATTGTGAATATTCGACATGATGATATGTAACTCCACTTTAATTCTGAGCTTTCTCAAAGAAGTACAAATTGTTCAAGTTCTCCTTTGAATTTTCTTAAAGAAGAGAAAAAAGTTAACTCAATTCTGAATTTTAGCAATGAAAATGAAAAAAACCTTCCACTTCAGTTCTTCATTTCATAAAGACATAAAGAAATTTAAAGTTCAATTCTAATTTTTTTGTAGAAGATAGGAAAAGTTATACTACGATTGTGATTATTTTCCAGTGAAGATAAAAAGTTTCACTTTAATTCTAATTTTCTTAAGTTCACTTCCGATTTTTTGCAGAAATGAAAAATTTAAAGTTCTGTTCCAAATTTTTCATAGAAGATAGAAAAAGTTATACATTGATTTGAATATTCGACATGAAGATAAGGAGCATCACTTTAATTCTGAGTTTTCTCGAAGAATTGCAAAATGTTCAAGTTCTCTTCTGAATTTTCTTAAAGAAGTAAAAAAAAGTTAGCGCAATTCTGAATTTTACCAATGAAAATGAAAAAAGCTTCCACTTCAGTTCTTAATTCCTCAAAGACATAAAAGATTCAAAGTTCTCTTCTAATTTTTCCAAGAAAATAAAAAGGCTCCACTTCAGTTCTGGTTTTTTCTCAAAGAGATGAAAAATTTAAAGTTCTATTCTAATTTTAAATTAAATTTTGGCTCCATTGTCTTATGGATTTACCCATCAAATTTTTAAATTAGAAAATGAGTGACTCGTTCTATTATTAAAGACAATCGTTCAAACTCCTTCATCTAACCTCCAAAACAATAGGTTAGGTTAAGTATAAATAAATATTAATAAATAAATAAAAACATTTCTACATGTTTAAGTTAGGTTAGGTTAGGTTAACTTATCATGAGTGCTCACGATAAGTTAACCTAACCTTTTCCGGCGAGTATGGTTAGGTTAGGTTAGGCTAGATTAAGTTAGGTTAGATCAGATTAGGTTAAGTTAGGTTAGCCTACGGACGCTTCACTTAGGTTAGCTTAGGTTAGGTGAGAGACAGGCAAAACGTTAGGTGTATGATTAGGTTAGGTTAGCTTAAGTTAGGTTAAGTTAAGTTAGGCTAGGTTAGCCTACGTTCGCGCGCGTACGTAGGCTTACCTAGCCTCACCTAACTTAACCTAACCGAACTTAATCTAACCTAACCATACACCTAACGTTTTGCCTGTCTCTCACCTAACCTAAGCGAACCTAAGTGAAGCGCCCGTAGGCTAACCTAACCTAACTTAACCTAATCTGATCTAACCTAACTTAATCTAGCCTAACCTAACCATACTCGCCGGAAAAGGTTAGGTTAACTTATCATGAGCACTCATGATAAGTTAACCTAACCTAACTTAAACATGTAGAAATGTTTCTATTTATTTATTAATATTTATTTATACTTAACCTAACCTATTGTTTTGGATGTTAGATGAATGAGTTTGAACGATTGTCTTTAATAATAGAACGAGTCACTCATTTTCTAATTTAAAAATTTGATGGGTAAATCCATAAGACAAAGGAGCCAAAATTTAATTTAAAATTAAAATAGAACTTTAAATTTTTCATCTCTTTGAGAAAAAAACCAGAACTGAAGTGGAGCCTTTTTATTTTCTTGGAAAAATTAGAAGAGAACTTTGAATTTTTTATGTCTTTGAGGAATTAAGAACTGAAGTGGAAGCCTTTTTCATTTTCATTGGTAAAATTCAGAATTGAGCTAACTTTTTTTTACTTCTTTAAGAAAATTCAGAAGAGAACTTGAACATTTTGCAATTCTTCGAGAAAACTCAGAATTAAAGTGATGCTCCTTATCTTCATGTCGAATATTCAAATCTATGTATAACTTTTTCTATCTTCTATGAAAAATTTGGAACAGAAGTTTAAATTTTTCATCTCTTTGCAAAAAATAAGAAGTGAACTTAAGAAAATTAGAATTAAAGTGAAACTATTTTTATTCACTATAGAATAATTACAGTCAGAGTTTAACTTCCCATCTTCTACAGAAAAATTTTGAACTGAAATAAACGTTTTTTATGTCTTTGAGACATTAAGACCTGAGGTAGAAGGTTTTTTCATTTTCATTGGTAAAATTCAGAATTGAGTTAACTTTTTCTCTTCTTTAAGAAAATTCAGAAGAGAACTTGAACAATTTGCACTTCTTCGAGAAAACTCAGAATTAAATTGGAGTTCCTTATCTTCATGTTGAATATTCACAATCAATATATAACTTTTTCTATGTTCTATGAAAAATTTGGAACAGAACTTTAAATTTTTCATCTCTTTGAGAAAAATCAGAACTGAATTTAAGAAAAATTATAAATAAAGTGAAACTTTTGATCTTCATGGAAAACAATCACAGTCATAGTATTACTTTTTCTATCTTCCATCTAAAAATTTAGAATAGAACTTTAAATTTCTTTATTTCTTTGGGGAACTTAAAACTGAGGTGGAAGATTTTTATTTTCTCTGGAGAAATTAGAATTGAAGTTTGCTCTTTGGTAAAGTTCAGAAGAGAACTTGAACTTCTCTCCACTTCATTGAGAAAATTTTAAATTTGACTAGAACTTTTTATCTTCTGGGAAAATTTTCACAAGTATGATATCGCTTTTTCTATCTTCCACCGGACAATTTGGAATTGAACTTTAAATTTCCTTGTGTCTTTTGTGAAATAAATAACTGAAGTTTAAGATTTTTATAGTCTCTGGTGAAATTAGAAAATTATTTTGTTCCTTAGTAAAATTCATAAGAGAACTTGACCTATTCTTAACTTAGTTGAGAAAATTTTAAGTTGACCTAGAACTGTTTATCTTCAAGGAAAATATTCACAAGTATGGTATTACTTTTTCTATCTTCCACCGAAAAATTTAGAATTGAACTTTAAATTTCATTATGTCTTTGTGAAATAAAGAACTTAAGTGGAAGATTTTTATTTTTGTGAAATAATGAACTGAAGTGGAAGATTTTTGTTTTCTCTGGAGAAATTAGAATTGAAGTGTGTTCTTTGGTAAAGTTCAGAAGAGAACTTGAACTATTCTTCACTTCATTGAGAAAATTTAAAATTGAACTAGAACTTTTTATCTTCCATGAAAATATTCACAAGTATGGTATTACTTTTTCTATCTTCCATCGAAAAATTAGAATTGAACTTTAAATTTCCTTATGTCTTTGTGAAATAAAGAACTGAAGTTGAAGAGTTTCGTTTTCTCTGGAGAAATTAGAATTGAAGTGTGTTCTTTGGTAAACTTCAGAAGAGAACTTGAACTTTTCTTCACTTCGTTGAGAAAATTTTAAAATGAACTAGAACTTTTTATCTTTCGTGAAAATATTCACAAGTATGGTATTACTTTTTCTATCTTCCACCGAAAGATTTAGAATTGAACTTAAAATTTCTTTATGTCTTTGTGAAATAAAGAATTGAAGTGGAAGATTTTTGTTTTCTCTGGAGAAATTATAATTCAATTGTGTTATTTGGTAAAATTCCGAAGATAACTTGAACTTTTTTATCTTCTGTGAAAAATTTGGAACAGTATTTAAAATTTTTCATCTCTTCGAGACAGATCTGAACTAAAGTGGAAAATTTTTATATTATTTGGTAAAATAGAAATTATCAATGACTAATTTCTTATTCATTGAGAAAATTCAGAAGGGATCTTTAAATTTCATTGAATTTTTTGAGAAAATTTTAAATTGAACTATAACTTTTTATCTTCCGTGAAAATATTCACAATTATTGTATTAATTTTTCTATCTTCCACCAAAAAATTAGAATTGAACTTTAAATTTCTTTATGTCTTTGGGAAATAAATGGAATTGAATAAAAACTAATTTCTTTTTCATTGAGAAAATTCAGAAGAGAACTTGAATTTTTCTTCACTTCATTGAGAAAATTTAAAATTTAAATAGAACTGCTTATCTTTCGTGAAAATATTCACAGCTATGATATAGATTTTTCTATCTACTATGGAAAAATTTAGAATTTGTAAAATTGGTTCAAGAAGCATATTAAGAAAAGAACTTGTTCTGAAATGCCATTGAAAAGTATTTCTTGGTGTTGGAGCATTCAAAGAGCTGTAAAGTATAGTTGTGGGTGAAAAAGATAAGTACTTCAAGTTGGAAAATGGGTTTAGGAGGAGCATTAAGAAAGTAACTTGCTCTGAAATGGTCTTTGAAAAGTATTTCTTGATGTTGAGGTATCCAAAAACCTGTAAAGTATAGTTGTGGGTGAAAATTATCAGTACTTCAAGCTGGAAAATGGGTTTAGGAGGGACATTAAGAAAGTAACCTGCTCTGAAATGGTCTTTGAAAAGTATTTTTTGGTGTTGAGGTATCCAGAAAGATGTAAAGTACAGTTGTGGGTGAAAAAGATAAGTACTTTAAGTTGCAAAATGGGCTTAGGAAGGACATTAAGAAAGTAACTTGCTCTGAAATGGTCTTTGAAAGGTATTTCTTGGTGTTGAGGTATCCAAAAAACTGTAAAGTATAGTTGTGGGTAAAAAATATAAGTACTTCAAGTTGGAAAATGTGTTTAGTAGGGACATTCATAAATTACCTTGCTCTGAAATGCCTTTTGAAAGGTATTTCTTGATGTTGAGGTATCCAAAAAGCTGTAAAGTATGGTTGTGGGTGAAAAAGATAAGTACTTCAAGTTGGAAAATGGGTTTAGGAGGGAAATTAAGAAAGTAACTTGCTCTGAAATGGTCTTTTATAGTTATTTATTTTATGTTATTCAAACATAAATCTGTAAAGTTAAGTTGTGTGTGAAATATATACTTACTACAAGATGCAACATGGGTTTAGGAGGGACATTAAGAAAGTAAATTTCTCTGAAATGGTAATTGAAAAGTATTTCTTGGTGTTGAGGTATCCAAAAAGCTGTAAAGTATAGTTGTGAGTGAAAAAGATAAGTACTTCAAGTTGGAAAATGGGTTTAAAAGGGACATTCAGAAACTAACTTGCTCTGAAATGGTCTTTGAAAAGTATTTCTTTGTGTTGCGGTATCCAAAAAGCTGTAAAGTATAGTTGTGGGTGAAAAAGATAAGTACTTCAAGTTGCAAAATGGGTTTAGGATGAACATTAAGAATGTAACTTGCTCTGAAATGGTCTTTGAAAAGTATTTCTTGGTGTTGGGACATTCAAAAGGCTGTAAAGTATAGTTGTGGGGGAAAAAGATAAGTACTTCAAGTTGCAAATGGGTTTAGGAGGGGCATTAAGAAAGTAACTTGCTCTGAAATGGTCTTTGAAAAGTATTTCTTGGTGTTGAGGTATTAAAAAGCTGTAAAGTATAGTTGTGGGTGAAAAAGATAATTACTTCAAGTTGGAAAATGGGTTTAGGAGGGACATTAAGAAAGTAACTTGCTCTGAATAGGTCTTTGAAAAGTATTTCTTGGTGTTGGGACACTCAAAAAGCTGTAAAGGATAGTTGTGGGTGAAAAAGATAAGTACTTCAAGATGAAAAATGGGTTTAGGAGGAATATTAAGAAAGTAACTTGCTCTGAAATGGTCTTTGAAAAGTATTTCTTGGTGTTGAGGTATCCAAAAAGCTGTAAAGTATAGTTGTGAGTGAAAAAGATAAGTACTTCAAGTTGGAAAAGGGTTGATATAAAAAATACCATGTTAAAAAAATTCGAAAATTAATTTTTTAAAAAATGGGGGGGGGGGGGGTTCCGGTGGTCTTTGGGGGCTCGATGTATATTAGGGGGACCGGGGGCCGTTGGGATTGGGGTAGGGGACCTCACGACACTGTTCAAATGGAACTTGTGTATTATAACGACCACAGAGTTTCACCCTCAAATCCTCTTCTAAAACATCTTCTAAAATCATCTTTTAAAATGTCTCTAAATGTTTCGCCGAAATAATTCCCTAAAATGCCTAAAACAGTTTTGCCCATTTCAACTTGTAAAATGGGTTTAGGATGGACATTAAGAAAATAACTTGTTCTGAAAAGATATAATAAAGCCTTAAAAAAAGTATTAAAAATATGGAGGGGACTCTATGGGGGCCCGGGGAGGGCCTTTGGGGGTCTGGGGGGGCGGGGTGGGAGCCCGGGGAACCTTTGGGGACCGGGAGGCTCCTTGGGGATTGGGGTATGGGGATCGGAGCCCTTTGGATCGGGGTAGGACGATCAGGGCCCTGTGGGGTTGGGGTAGAGGACCTCACGACACTGTTCAAACAGAACTTGTTTACTATAACGACCACACTCAAAACCTCTTCTAAACCTCTTCTAAAATCATCTTTTAAAATGTCTCTAACTGTTTCGCCGAAATAATTCCCTAAAATTTCTAAAACCCTTTCACCCAAATAATCCCCTAAAAGTAATCTCAGCGTGTTCCTTTTGTTTTTGGCATTCCTGTGCTTTCACATTTCAAATTTCTAGGAAACCCTTTCCTACGTTAATCTCTTCATCTCCTAAATGTTTCTAGCTACACTATTAAGGTTTCGTTAGAATATCAATTTATCTCTCCGACTCAAAGCTCAGTGAAGCCGTATTTAAAAATATAATTTCTATCTCTTTAGACTCCCGCATAATTCCAAGATAACAAGTGATGTCATTTCTAATTCCTGACAGTAAAGATCAATGACGCCCTATTTAAAAATAGAATATTAATTTTTCTCTCTGACCTAAAGAACGTTTATCCCTCAGACCTAAGATTAAAGAAAGCCATAATGGTTCTTAATTCCCCCTTCGTGAATCAATATATTCCCATAGCGATTATGTAAATCAATTTCTCAGGTTAGGTTAGCCTAAAGATCAAAGAAGCCATGTTTGTTTCTTAATTCCCCTTCGTGAATCAATAATTCCCCCGCCGATTATGTAAATCAATTTCTCAGGTTAGGTTCGCCTAAAGACATAAAACAGACATAAATTGCTGTTGACATCCATAAATGTGAGAAAGTTCCTGTTTTTTCATTCTCACTGACAAAAACCATAAAACAGACATAAATTGCTGTTTACATCCATAAATGTGAGAAAGTTCGTGTTTTTTCATTCTCACTGACAACGAACCATAAAACAGGAACATAAATTGCTGTTAACATCAATGAAAAACATCAAATAAATTGACCAACACACAACCATCCAAGAAAATAACCATAAAAGTGAGAAAATTCATGTTTTTTCAAGTGAGAAAAATACTGTTTTTTCATTCTCACTGACAAAAACCATAAAAACATGCATAAATTATGTAAAAAAGTTGTAGGTGGCAGCAGGGTGTTCTCGTGGGAGTCGGACCCCCCTTTCTACTCGTGCAACTGAACCTTTCGCTACTGAACCCTCATGAAACTAACCCCCTTTAACTGAACCCTCGTAAAACTCAGCCCCCGTGCAACTCAACCCCATTTAACTAAACCCCCGTGTAACTGAACCCCCATGTAACTGTGTGTAACCATGCAACCATGTAACTTTGTGTTAAACAGAACACAACTGATGAACAAAAAGTAATGAAAGAGTGGGGTAATAACGAACTCTTAGGTACCATTCTTGGGAGACATATGACAGTTTATAAGTGACCATGGAATTCCTGTCTTGTTTTAAAGTTACTTTTCCGTGAATAGGCAGCGTGGTCGTAGAGTGTACCTGGTAACGATAAATCACATCAGTGAAGTTTTTGTCAGGAAGAAATTACTCAGTGATAATTTATTGCTCCCGCTAGCATTATGCGCTTCTAGGTCCGAGCCTAGGGTTCTAGTGGTAAATCCAGGCCTGAGCGTGCACATATTTCCTTTTGGTGAATTGACTTTCCCTTTAAGCACTCTCTGAAAGTTCCAACTTAATACTCAAATCCCTTTTTGAGATATGCCATTTTGAAAATCTGCATGCACATAGTGTCTTTTGATTTAGTTCAAGTTCCACGTCAAATACCTCATTCTGTCAAATTTTCAACTCGATATGCATAGCCTTAATAGTGCTAGTTGAATAGTAGCAAAGGTCGTAGTAGGAGCAGTAGAAGTAACAATAGTGTTGAATTATTAGTAGTAGTAGCAGTATTAATAGCAGTAGTAGCAGGTAGATTCCCCAGAAGTTTCATCTTGATACGCTAAGCTGTTCCAAAGAAAATTGCTGATACACCTGTATCAGCAATCTGTATGTTGATGCAATTACAAGTTACCAATTGTTAAAATTTAAGGTTTTCATAGAAGGGATGATCGTAAAAATTCTGAAGATGGTTCTTTGGATTGGAAATGTAAATTTAAATCTAATTTTCGAATAATCAAAGTTAAACACAGGCCAATCAGCCTATCCCTCTTCACTGTCACCCCCCCCCCCCCAAATACAACTCCAAAAAAAAAAAAAAAAAAATTTGTTCAAAAAATTATTAAGATAAAAAAAACATTCCGTTTGGGTTAAAAAACCCACCAGCAGCATCTGGGGCAAGGGCTGTAAGTCAAGCTAGTTGCTCATTGCTAACACATAAGGTTTTTATAGAAAAAATGTTTTATTAACTTTGGGGGGGGGGGGGGCGCATTCAAATGGAAAACTAAATGTCCAGGGCACTTTTTCAGAGTTGAAAGTGATTGGAGGGCGTCCACCCCGCACTATTTTTCCCCAAAAAAAACAGACCTAGATTTTGGGACGGCCATTTTATTTAAAACAGTTCAGAGGTTAAATAACTATACCATAGTTAAATAACTATGGTTCATAACCCTATTGTGTTTTACCCAATATAAGTACGGTGGTTGAGTTGCACGAGGGTTCAGTTGCATGGGGGTTCAGTTGCACGGGGGTTCAGTTGCACGAGGGTTGAGTTGCACGGGGTTCAGGTACCTGGGGGTTCAGTTACACGGGGGTATAGTTAAATGGGGTTAAGTTGCACGGGGGTTGAGTTGTACGAGGGTTCAGTTAAAGGGGGTTTAGTTGCATGAGGGTTCAGTAGCACGAGGGTTCAGTTGCACGGTGGTTCAGTTGCATGGGGGTTCAGTTGCTTGGGATTCAGTTACACGGGGGTTCAGTTACACGCACACCGTTATTTACGTAACTTTATTTTGTTTTAGGTTTTGAATTCAGATATAAAGTTAAGGGAAGCGAAGCGAGAAATATAAAGTGTTGTTTCCTTAAATGCCGCTGTGTCGAATGGATACTCGTGTGAGAATACTTGAAGTAGCTGAGGAAAACTATTAACGCTAAAAAAAAAAAAAAAAAAAAAAAAAAAAAAAAAAAAAAAAAAAAAAAATCAGAATTTGAAATTGACAGAAGTTGAGCAGTGTAGCCAAATTTAAGACAAGCATAATTTGCAATGAATGAAGAACTCGTCTCCCCCTTAAGCCCACATAGCACTTTAGTGTCACACGTGCTTTCAGAAAACAGGAGTTTCCAAAAAATCTCGATCAATGACTATTTGTTGCAGTTTAATTATTACGGTGTGCGTGTAACTGAACCCCCGTATAATTGAACCCTAAGCAACTGAACCCCTGTAACTGAACCACCGTGTAACTGAACCCCCATGTAACTAAACCACCGTGCAACTGAACCCCCGTATAACCGAACCGCCGTGCAACTGAACCCCCGTCCAACTGAACCCCCATGCAACTGAACCCTCGTGTTACTGAATCCTCATGCAACTGAACCCTCGTGCGACTCAACCCCCGTGCAACTGAACCCCATTTAACCAACCCCCCATGTTACTGAACACCCCTGTAACTGAACCCCCGTGTAACTGAAGTCCCATGCAACAGAACCCTCGTGTAACTTAACCCTCGTGCTACTGAACCCTCGTGCAGCTCAAACACCGTACTTACATTGGGTAAAACACAATAGGGTTATGAACCATAGTTATTTAACTATGGTGTAGTTATTTAACCTTTAAAATGTTTTAAATAAAATGGCCGTCCCAAAATTTAGATCGGATGTATTTGGGGGAAAATAGGGCGGGGGTGGAAGCCCTCCGATCACTTTTAACTCTGAAAAAGTGCACTGGAAATTTAGATTTCCAATTGAATGAGCCCCCCCCCCCAAAGTTCATACAACATTTTTTTTACAAAAACCTTATGTGTTAGCAATGAGCAACTAGCTTAACTTACAGCTTATGCCCAAGATACTACTGTTGGGGTTGTTAATCCCAAAGACAGGGTTATTTTATTTTCAGACTATTTTGAACAAAATGTTTCTTTTTATTTTGATCGGATGTATTTTTTTTTGGGGGGGGGGATGTCGGTAAAGAGGGAAAGGCTGATTGTCCTGTGATTACCTTTGATTCTTCGAAATTGAACTAACTTTCAATTTCCAATCAAATGAGCCTCCTTCAAAGTTTTTACGATCATCCCTTCTATAAAAACCTTAAATTTTAACAATTGGTAACTTGCAATAACATACAGATTGATGATACAGGTGTATCAGCAATTTTTTTTGGAACAGCTTTTTCTGCTACTACTACTACTAATTCAACACTATTATTACTTCTACTGCTCCTACTACAACCTCTGCTACTATTTAATTAGCACTATTAAGGCTACACATATCAAGTTGAAAATTTGACTGAATGAGGTATTTGAGGTGGAACTTGAACTAAATCAAAAGACACTATGTGCATGCAGATTTTCAAAATGGCTTATCTCAAAAAGGGATTTGTGTATTAAGTTGGAACTTTCAGAGAATGCTCAAAGGGAGAGTCAATTCACCAAAAGGAAATATGTGCCCGCTCAGGCCTGGATTTACCACTAGGTCCCTAGGCCCGGACCTAGAAGCGCATAATGCTAGCGGGAGCAATAGATTATCACTGAGTAATTTTTTCCTGACAAAAACTGGACTGATGTTTATTAATTATCGTCGCCAGGTGCACTCTCCCGCCACGCTGCCTATTCACGGAAAAGTGACTTTAAAACAACACAGGAATTCCATGATCACTTATAAACTGTCAGATGTCTCCCAAGAATGGTAGCTGAGAGTTCGCTATTACCCCTCTCTTTCATCACTTTTTGCTCATCAGTTGTGTTCTGTTAACACACAGTTACATGGTTACACACAGTTACAGTTACACGGGGATTTAGTTAAATAAGGTTGAGTCGCACGGGGGCTGAGTTGGACGAGGGTTCAGTTAAAGGGGGTTCAGTTGCATGAGGGTTCAGTAGCACGAGGGTTCAGTTGTACGGGGGTTCAGTTGCACCAGGGTTCGGTTACACGGGGTCTTAGTTGCACGGGGGCTCAGGTACACGGGGGTTTTGTTAAATGGGGTTGAGTTGACTGTGCGTTGAGATGCACGGGTGTTCAGTTATACAAGGGTGAGTTCCAGGAGGATTTAGTAGCATGAGGGTCCAGTTGTACGGAGATTCGATTACACGGGGGTTCAGTTGCCCGGTGGTTTGGTTATACGGGGGTCCAGTTGCTTGGGGTTCAGTTACAATGGAACCAATTATTACATAACAACATGTATTTTACTAATTATTAAGATTCAAACTTTAGAAAAACCATTAGTATACTTTCGAAATTGCCATAATTTTAATTTCCCCGTTCCTAAACAGAACAAGAACACTCAGGACACTCTACGATTAAAACGATTACCATTACTGTAACTGACATTTACACATTAGACCTTTATATAAATTTTCGAATGCCTTTGAAATTTAAGTTATTTTTTGAGAAGAAACTAATTCATTGTGTTTCATTCATTTCAAAAAATGATTTTAGGCTACGTGTAATTCAATTATGTGATTGCTAATTTTTAAAAAATGACAAAATTGTTTAATTGGAATTTTCCAAGTATTTCCTTATTCAATTTTCACAACGATTTATGCTTTTTCTCGAAAATGACGGATAAATCAAGAACTATTTGAAAGCAATATGCCAACCCGCCTTGCTTTACTCCAACCTTCAACCCCAATTCAACTTTTGGGTAACCAGAGACATGGGAAACTCAATCTAAACCATTTTGTTATCTTATGTTTATTCCTACCATATCAAATGTCAAAACGTTATGATTAAGGGACAAGAGGTTGTTTCACTAAATAACATCTCATTTAGCAGTATATGTGTTCACAAGTGTCAAGAGACATCTAATTTTTTAATGAGAACAGGGCAGAAAATCAAGTTTTCCAGCGAAGGGGGGGGGGGGGCAAATATGTTGTAAAAACCACACATATACAAAATTACCATGATGGTATTCCCGTCACTTACATACTTTTGGGCCTCAAGAAGGTTTGGCCCTCAGGTCAATCCCTAATAGTGTTCCAGCATATGATGGTTGGAAGGGTAATTTTCCAGTTTATCTGAAAATTACTGTAAAAAAAAGGGAAAAGGAAAAACAAAAAAGCAACAACCTAAAAATTTCGAGGTTCAAGCACGGTACTCCCCCCCCTCCCCTCTTTGAATACGGCCAGTAAAGATAAAGAATAAGGGAGGTAGTAATCGATGTATATCATAGGCAGCTTAAAAAGTTTGTTTGCTTAGGCCGGGGCACTTCGTATCGAAGGAGTTGTAGAAACTTAGAAAAGGGCTCATTCGATTGGAAATTGAAAGGGCTAGCGCCCTTTTTATTAGTCGAAAATGATCAGAGTGGAAATGCCCATCCCCACGCCCATCATGCCTCCAAACTCTTCCAATGAAAATTTTGAGAAATCCATTTTGTTCAACGTAGTTGAAAAGTCAGGAAATTGTGTCTTTGAGGATGACAATCCCCCCCCCAGAGTCCTCAAGGCAAGGGCTGTAAGTTATGCCCTTGGAGCATATAAGGTTTTTGTAGAAAGCATTGTCGTAGAAACCTCAAAAAGGCTCAGTCGATTGGAAATTGAGAGGACTTGTACCCTTTTTATTAGTAGAAAGTGATTGGAGGGCAAATACCCCTCCCCACGCCCATCATTTCTCCAAACACTTCCAATCAAAATTTTGAGATATCCATTTTGTTTAACGTAGTTAAAAGGTCCAGAAATGATGTCTTTGGGGATGACAACCCCCCAGCCCTTAGGGCAAGGGTTGTAAGTTATGCCCTGGGGGTATATGTTTTTTTTATAGAAAGTGTGGTCGTATAAACTTCAGAGGGGCCTCATTGGATTGGTAATCAGAAGCACTAGTGCCCGTTTTAAGAGTCAAAGTGATCGAAGGACATCTACTCCCCCACCACTCCCGCACACACACACACGTCGTATTGTCTGAAATGCATCTAATAGAAATTTTGAGATAGCCCTTTTATTCAAAATAGTCCAAATACCATATAACAAGGCTTTTGGGGTTGAAAAGTTCCCCCGGAGCCTGAGGCAAGGGTTGTAAGTTATGCCCGGCGGCATTTAATGTTTTAATGGAAGGGATAGCTGTATAAACTTTAGAGGAGGCTCATTTGGTTGAAAATTGGAAGTTATAATTCCCAATTAAGTCAAAAGTGATGGAGGACAGCTAGCTCACCTCCCCTCCCCCCGACTACCCCTCTTCATTAAACGGATCTTATTAAGATTGTGAGACGGCGATTTTGCTCAAAATAGTCTAAAGAACATATAATAATGCCTCTAAGATTTACACAGCCCCCCAGTGCCCTGGGGGCATATTATGTTTTTATGGAATGGGTGGTCGTATAAACTTCAGACGGGGCTCATTTGATTTGAAATTGAACGTTATAATTCTATTTTTAAGAGTCAAAGTGATTTGTGACCAACCAGCCCCCCCCCCCCGGAAAAAAATAAATTTTAAATGTTTTCACTTTTATAACTTTAATAAATCAAATATCATTAAACTTTTATGGAACAAGCATCAGCATATGTGTAATAAACTGACAATGCACAGTCATTTGTATTTTTTTTTTCATTAAAGTGCAATTTATGTTCTGGCCTTGGGAAGGCATAGGGGTTTTGAGCCCTACTCATGTTAATTTCTGCCCGTTTTGAGTTTGGTAGATTATTTGATTTTATCTTTGCTCATTTTTAGTTTAATGAAGTTCTTTACTTTTCTTTGAAAAACTTATTTTGAGGAAAATTTGGTTTTAATTAATATGCATAAAAAAGGAAGTTCCAGGTAAAAATGTAAACTAGGCAGGTTCCATGTGAAGACATTTTTTTTCATCGGATGCACGAAACAACCCGCTACCCCACTCCTGTCTGAGCCTGCCTTGATACTTACCTAAGAGGACGAACAGCTAAACAACGAAATTTACAACTTAAAAAAAATACTAGAACAGCTAATTTTTTTTTTTTTTTTTTTTAGTGTAACAAGTATATATATATATATATATATATATATATATATATATATATATATATATATATATATATATATATATATATATATATATCGATAATTTACAATTATCCTCCAATGGGCAGCAATGGATCTGTGCGTCCCTAAAAAAATCTCAAGAATTACAGTTTTCTCATTAATTTCCCGTATTTGGTACACATCTCTTCATTTTTCGAGCTCTTGGACGGGGAATTTTTCTGCACCTGTTTATTGCCAAAAGTTGTGCACTTTTATACGATATTACCCCGTTTTTGGAGGAGAGGGTCATAATCAATAATTTTACGATTTTCTTAGTCGTAATCATGAATAATAGTAACTGTAACTGATATCTATTCGATCCCGTCCAACCACAAATCAACTCCACAAAACTCAACCAGACAAATATTTTTATTGAATAAAAAATGGGGCCGTCATAGAAAATTTTGACTCGAGTCAAGGTATATAAAAAACCTGAAAGTTATCTGGCAGGACCAACCGCTAAAAAATACAAACAAAACTGCATTATACAATTTTTATTTGACTTTAAAAAGTGTTATAAAGACAGAGCCCTGAACACAAGACGAAATCATCACTTCAAGTTACAATCATCCCTCGATGGCTTGTTACGTAAACACTTAAGGTTATATTTAAGAAGAACAAGACTAGACCCGGTCCTTACGTCGACAGTCATAAATATTTATGAAATGGTTGCACCCTCAGCACGTATCCTGACTTTCATTTGAATCTCTATTAATCCTGAGTATTGGCGCGTTTAGAAGAATAAGGGGAACCCGGACACCTCTCAGCATTTCGAATATTGCCAATAAGTTCCATTAATTACATATATTTCTGGATTACGACTAATAAAACACTTTTAGGTCATAGCATAGCCCCTGCCCCCTCCATCCCCTTAGCAGTCCGCAAAAAGTATTGCAGGGATTTTCGGAGGCGAATCAGTACAAGATAGTAAATTAAGTATAAATCAAGAAAAAGTGTGTAACCCAGCCTAAGGGCCAACTACCTTTTCCTGGGAAACTTTAATCCCAGTGCGTCACACTCAATCAGCAAAATAAGAGCAAAGTTAAGCAAAGAGTAATACCACTTTTTGAGTTTTTGGAGTTTCACAGCCAAAAACAGAACACTTGTTAAAACATTAAAAGTGGGAATTCTACACTTTCTTCAACTTAAATACCAGAAAAAGAAAACAAAGCATCTAAGAACATAATTGCGCTCAAGGGCGTATCCAGAATTTTTGTTCTGGGGGGGGGGGGGCTGGTTTACAAAACTTTAAAAAACGCAACAAAATTTGTTTACATGTATTTTTGTTACATTTTTACAAGTCGGACAAAATTTTCTGGGTTAATACACGGTACCCCCCTCCCTGGATACGGCCTTGATAGCGCTATATTCTGTTGCCTCTTTTTGATATGAAGTTTCTAAAGAAGTCAAAAGTGACGGCTATCCCCTTTCTATGCCTTAGGATACATTTCTCAAGATACAACCTTAGATAAATAAAAAAAAGTCCAAAGATAAGTAATCATAGTGCAACCATTTCAAACAAAACTAGCAAATGAGGCTCTCAATTCACAACGCGCAAGTTTGTTTTTGCAATAAAAAATAATAATGTTTTGCAAATTTACCAATCACAGTCGGTTACCTCTAAGATTATTCAAAAATTCCTGTGAGGTCTGCAAAATAATTACTCGGGACTGAAATCAAAAATACTTTTTTAATAGCTAAATAGCAATAAAATTAGAAGATATATTTTTAAACTCATGTTTCCATAACAATTTAAAATTGCATTTGACAATCGCATACTTCCCTTACTATTTAGTTATTAGAACAAATATTTTAGTTTCACAAATTGACAACATAAATCACTACTGCTTGAGAATACAATTTTCCCCCTGTCAGGTCAGTCATAATAATCCCGAGGGGTTGCCCACTTCTCATCACCTGATGTACATGCTCGGAGCGCCACATGCGGCGCATAGTTCTATCACGCATGGCACGCGCCACTTAGTGCAAGTGATTTCTGAAGATCAGCAACCCCTCGAATAATCCCTAGGTTAAGACAATCGTTTCATAAGAAACAAAACACAATAATACCATTCAATTTAATCGTCAGCTATAAGCCATGGACCCTGATTTAAATTTTCGGTGTATTTGGAAAAGCATTGTATGATAACATTAGAGCATCACTTTCATCATTTGAATCTTTAAGCATGCAGTGTTTATTTAAAAGGCCGTATTTACATTCTTGTTCAACTGATATATAATTCTCTAAAACTCGACATGTTCAACCGGTTTGTTCAACATGCTTCCAATATTCTTCGTTGAATTAAATTATTTATTCTATTATTATTATTACTTAGTTTTCTCATGTTTCTTTAAATTGTGCGTTGTCTAATACACCATCATTTTGAATTTCCGTTACATGCATTATTCGAGGGAACAAATTGAGGGGATAAGAATTAGATAGTATGTCCGTATAATTGTCAAGTAGGGATAACACACTATTTCAAAATAAAAGCTGTATCTAAAATATAACCTATTTTAAAAATAAAACAGAAAAAAACAACCTTCCATCACTTAAGGGACAAATCATACGTGGTTGATTCCGAGTACTTCTGGGCTAATTGCCCGATGTACACGTGGGCAATTTATAATTATTTCTTTTCTGCTTTATTATACTATTCGATAACTGAATAGGAAAAGTTAAGTTATATATGTTTAAGTGACGTGAATTTCCCACCCAGAAATGTTCACCGATACTGCTCCGTCTCAAGAAAGAGATGAAATCCGTCACGGTTTTGGCCTCTCTCGCACCCAGGGCAAAACTTTTATTAGCCCCCCTCCCCCATGTCTCCCAAAAATTTTCAAGCTTTCTACTAAATGCGCCTTCTACTTTATTAACCGCGCCTTCTACTTCATTTTAATAAAAATAAATTTCGGAAATTACAAAATGATTATAACCATTAGATTATTTATTTGAAAAATTTCTGCGCCCGGGGCAAGTGCCCCCTCTGTCCCTTTCCAAAAATTCAATCTGGATGCACTCTAAAGAAATAGAGTAAAATAGAAGAAACTAGACTGTTTGAATATCACATTTTTTACAAGAATGAAACCCGCCCCATGAAAGATGCTCTATTCCTGTATCAAACTCATAAAAACAAAGAGGGCAACATCTGATTTTAGTAATCATTCATCACAATTTTGCTTACTCGCCTACATCTATAAAAGACAATAAAAATATAAACTGGAAATTGTTAATGCAGTAGCAGGTAGCCAATTGAGCAAATTACTATAGGATTACCACAAAGATATAATAAAACATTGAATTAATATCGAAAAAGCAACAGAAACGATGTCTTAACAACGGGTAATTCCTATGAGAACTTATTTTTGGCACAAGTTTTGAAGCAACGCAACACAGACCTTATAAGGTAAATTCCTTTTTTTGATTCATTTAAACCAGAGTTGCCACCAACTATCTCCGAAAAGTTACACAAAATCCAGTAAAGACTAGTTTATTAAGTTGGTTGGTTTTGAGACTTTCCTTTCTCCTCAGTCTCTTTGCGCTCGTTCACCTAATTTGGAATGCTTAAATATTTCTTAAAACATGGCATACACTCTTTTCTTTCTTAATATTGGCTTAATTCTGTCTGAAACCAAAACTAGAAGTTTTAAAATGTACACCTTCGACAGAAGTAATCCCCAAAGGGCCCCTGTTTTAAATCCTTCAAACCAGGGGTGTGCTCCACAACGCAAATATTATTTGTCAGACTATAGCCCTACATAAAAGGGGCTAACATTATAGTCCGTTCTGCGCTTAGAGTAACCCAAATTGCATAGAATTTTGAGTTATACGTTGTCTCCCCAGGTCCTGGCTTGGCGCAGGAGTGTTAGAAATGTAACTCAGCAAGCTCAGCCAGGGTGTGGAGGTAATGGACCTTTGAGGCCTGAGCCTCGATTGGGTCCACCCCATCACAAACTAATTAAATTCAATCCTTTGTCTTGGAACGAAAATAATAACGATAATTATCATTAATTAATTTGAGTTCTGGAACACATATAAGATTTGCCATCCAATTCTTATGAAGTGCCCACGGCCAGCTATAAAAGTTATGTAAATGAAAGTAAAAAGTCTTGGAGCATGTCCTCTAGTTTTGTGGTTTTTAAATTGAAATTTTGCTTTCTGTTGTCTAAATGCGACGTAAATTTCTAAAGCTTGATATTAGTATTTAATTTCTAATGAACAGATTTTCAGTAAAAACTCCCATAACCTGGAGTCATACAGCTGTGCTTTCGCACGAAAACCAATGTTTTTAAATCAAGTGTCATGGTTTATCTGTTTTCTTTCAAACTGATGCGGCAGAATGGTTCACTGGCGGCGTTGCAACATTTTTAGTCGGCTGCTGCATTTTAAAACGGAATTTGATAGATACAACGTAGAGGTGGCAACTCTGTTTAAAAGCTAAGCTTATCTCAAGGACAATTTCAGTCAAAGCAGAAAGGGGAAAAAAGTATGCGTGACAAGCATTACAAAGGATGCCTAGTGGTTACAAATGAATGTAATTATTCTTCTTCCCTAAAAGCAAAAACAACTACGCCACAAGAAAGCTAATGAAAACTAAAAAATAGAATTAGTGACAAACACCACGCTGGCAATTACTAAAACACAAAACCAAAGCAACTGTGAAAAGTTGTTCATTTGTCGTGAAAACAAAAAACACACACAATATACTTGACAATGAAAACTTAAATTCCCAACATCTTCACACGATAATATCGTAAGTATTCATTTTTCTTTCATTTTGATGCATAACCAATCAAAGATATTACTATAGCTGCGTTTTCGTTTACTTATCCTGACATCTTTTGGCCAACAGCAGCAAATGAAAACGGAGATTTGGGTCATTGATCAATATTAAAACAAATTTTAAAAGTCCATGAGGAAGCAATTTCGATTGTGTCATGAATAATTAAAACACACAGATAATACTTAATTCAGTTTAACCTACCTTTCATATTAATAACCTAACTTCACATCAGGTTGTCTTACGTATACTAGCATTTTGGATTAAAGCCATTATAATTATCATTAGTTGACAAGCTTTTTTAAATCATTCAATTCCTGAGCGGGCGAGTAAAGTAGATTATGAAATTTTAGCAAGGTCCGTTGATGAAGATAAACAAAAAGAATTAAACTATAATACCCATAAAACATTAGTTAAGTTTTAAGTCATCCTAAATTTTTAAATCCACAAGTTTTATACATTTTCGGTAAATGTCATTTCGACAGCTTGAAGAATCTTTCACTTTAGTAATCTCAAATTGTAATATTTTTTTAAGGTTGCAGTTTACGACTAAAATACGTTTTACCCTAATAAAATCTAAAGTGGGTACCCTCTAGATCTGTTTTGTAAGTGTCAGCTCAAGCTTTAGACTGCAATTGTTTCATGTCATTTTCTCAGGATTGGATGGTTTTGTGCAGGGAATTTTTTTTTTTAAGTTATTCTGTAAAGCTAGAAATTCCAACCAACCTTTTCTTTTAAACTTGACAGCTTCCGTTGTCAATTTCCAACAATCCCAAGAGTTGACAAGAAAAACTATGACGAATATAGGGGGACGCAAAAGTGTGGCATTGAAATAAGGGCAAGCAGTTTGAATACCCCAAAAAAGAAGGGCTTGCCTTTGATTAGTTTGTAACAATGCCTTAGCTTGAATCATGAATACGAGCACAGTGCTTTCTTTTTTCGTAACTTAAATGTTTTTCATTCAATAGGTATATTTCTTCTGCTTTCATAAATTCATATAATAAAACAAGAAGAAGAAGGTTACATGGCCGAGAATTGCACGGATATCCCACACTGGCGTCTCCAGATTATCAAACAAAAAGAGGATGAAGAATAAAAATATAGAGTGTAATTGGTTCGTGTAGGTCAAAAGTCTGCCAGGTTTATCATATAAACTTAACAGCACAAAGTTAATTTGGCTGCCCTAATGACAATAAATGGATGTAACTCAATAAGCTATAACAATTCTTTGCAATAAGGGCACAGAAATACAGTCCAAGAAAGCAAAAGGAAAATACATACATCCTTTAGTTAACGGATCTTAATTAACACCTACTTAAAATGTTTAATCCATGCAAGATGAAACAATTCATCTTGCATGGAAAATTCTAACAACACAATTTACTTTCTATAATTTCAGATCTTAGAATTTGCAAAAGGCTCGAATGATTGAATATCACCTCAGACAAAAAGCAAATGTTCAATATAACTTACAACAACAGATATGGTTCCATATTTATTCCATATCTCATTTGTATTTTGTTAATCTTCATTAGCTTTATATTTAATTTTTAAGCTTATATTCCTTTGCCAAATTGTATATTCGGCCACTTTATGGCTTGGGAGAAGTAATGATTCTACAACATAATGATTATGATATCAACATAATGAAGTTATTCAATACTACCAACGGACATGGGAAAGTAGTTTAATAGACTTAACCTACGATATTGAGAACATGATTCTGCTTTCGCATTATTTTAAAATACATAAAAAAACAAGAATGCAACAGTTTTGGATCGAGCAAAGTCGCCAAACGCAAGATGGGGTTGTAGATGTTTCTTTCCGACACTAGCGCCAGTTTACACTCGATAATTGTCCCATTCTCTTTGGTTACTACTGTCAGATCAAAATTAAAAGTAAATTGGCTTTACAAACACAGCACAGAGTTCTTGAAAAAAAAGAAAGAAATTGCAAACATACTGGCCAATAAATACACGTTGTTTTTTTGCTTTGTTTTATCCATGCTACGGACCTGTATAAAGGATTGGATAGACGTAGCTTTTCTAAAAATGAAAACGACCGTATTTATTAAGGGTGTATTTCATGCCAGCTTTCGAACTAGCATTCAATTTTATGTCAATGTTCATTTTGGGCTTTGAAGTTTGAGATTTTCTCTGTATTTTAGAATACAGAATTTGTTTAATTCACTTCGATGCTAATGCATGGCTTAGCAATGCATATTGTCTTCGTCGAGTAACCATTTTTTAGAAATTTAAAATAATTTGTCAAGAACACGCTATCTTTTCTACAAAAAAAACAGCTATTCGCGTTTAAAAAAACGCGCACGCTTTTGAAATGCTACGTCTGTCAAGCCTTTAACACTTACTCTAATACTCGGTCCTATGAATATAATATGTGCATTTTTTTTTTTTTTTTTACCAAGTAAAGACACAAATAAGCCAATAAGATCAGTCACAACTAAATACACATTTTTTCTCAATCTTGAATAAATTTCTACGTTGCTTTCAATAAAATGCTGATAATTTTGATTCAATAAATTAGTATAACTAAGGAATCTGAAATTCTGATACAATAAAGGGGTTTTAATAGTAACTGTTTCCTAATGGCCCTTAGGGTGGATTCATACATGCAGGTAAAACGGTCTTTCAGCATGTAAAACGGTGTAATGTTCCCGCTGTAATAAAAGATTATTATTAAATACTGAATTAACATAAATAATTAACAAAGTAATAAAAGTAAATTAATAACTTTAAACTTAAACGTATATTAATAAATATTAGTAATAAGAATATTATAGTAAATGATAGAATGAAAGAATATTCAAAAACTGGTTGACATTAACGACAAAATTGGAAGAAGAATATGTCAGCCAACTTTTTTTTTACTTCTAAATAAAAAATAAAATAAAAACTGCTGTTACATAAAAACAACTGCTGTTACAGGCTGAGAGATTGTTTTCCTGCATTGTCTGAAACCATCATTACAGCTAAAAAGGGAAATTATTGCTTATTATAAGTCTCTACTTTACGGAAGAAACAATACAATTAACTAAAAACTAATTTTAACAAAAATACTAAATTAAGACATACATATTCTAAGCTAGTGATTGGGTATTGGGTGGATTCATAAATTAGAGTCATTCTTCATGGGCAGTTTCCCCTCAATAATTTAAATAAAAAATTTCAATTAAGAGATGTTTTATCACATCATATAATCGAAAACAAAGGAACTCTACGCAACTTTCATAGAACATCATTTGTGAATTAATCCAATAATTCGGAACATGGTGTCCCACCCCTATAAGGAGGTAAACAGAAGAGCCTGAACTATTTTTTACGTATTTTCTGGATTATATTGGGTAATGAAGGTATTTATTTATTATCCAGTAAACACGCGAGAAAGACCGCATCGAAATCTCAAACATGCTATATGAAAAACAGGTTTTCGCTGCCTAGTGAGGTACTGCTCACTCCGCGACAGATTTAAACTTTAGTTTTTTGGGGTTGAAGAGACAAAAAAGGGTACGTAAGTTAGGTTACGTATTTAATATCTGCTATGCTTTACCCCCCCCCCCCCTAATGTGCAAATATATTGCCCAAATCTGTTTCTGAACTGTTATATTTCTATCATACTTTGTTTTATTTCATTGGCGTTAACCAAACTTCACTTCTCGCGTGTTTACTAGATACTAAATAAGTACCTTATATTTTTCTGCTCAATCGGTCACTAGAGCCCATTTGTCTTTATTCTTTCAACTGAACAAGCTCAAGAGGGGATGCAATTTTCGCCAAGGGACTTCACTTTGACATCTTTCTTATTTTCCAAATTATTTTAATTAATTTAAAATTTATCGCAATAGACACATATAACGCAAATGTTTAAATTACGTTATACGCATTTTTTGGATAAAATTTGCGTGCTCATCTTGATAAGTAAAGCGCCCTGAAGTTTATCACCTAACGTATTTTTGATATTTTCCTTCTTTTTAAAAAATTATTTTGAATTTCATCATTAAAATGTAGATACAAAAGACCATAAAAACGGTTTCCCCACATTTTGAGGGTTTTATGATACCCATCGAAAGAATATCCCAAAGTTTTCCTGTTTTTTTTTTTTCGATGAGCGGTAGAATTTGCATTAAAACATTTGTCCCCTTACAGCATAAACCGGGCTTTGTTGTTACAGAGACTGGAGACAACTCAATATATGTTAAAATAACACACTTATTGGAGGACAAACTTTTGAAAAACTAGTATCATTTTATTTTATTACGTCTATTTAATTAGTCAGATCATTAATTAAACATTTGAGTCATTCTCTTACTCTGTTTTAGATGCGTATATAGATATATTAAATAGTTATAATAATCGTTATAGTAATAGTAATTAAATATTTATAATAATCCTTTATTCAAGAGTAGAATTGTAACTACATCTCCCTCACAACTTTAAATGAAGAGGATAAAAAAAAATGGTCTCAAGGAGCATTGATGGCGCATAGGTAGGGCTGCCACCCGGCGAAAAAAAAGAAATCACTAGATTTTAGTGATTTTTTTGGTTGATTTAGTGATTTTAACGCAACCTTAAGGTTCTGAGAGGAGTCTTCTTTTCTAAATGATAAATAAAACATTTGGAAGTAATATTTTTTCCGCTTCTGATCTAGTGTCACGTGATCACTAATTAATTTCCTTGAATACAGCTTGAAAATGTTTAATTTCCTTTTGAACTATTATTACTATTTTTCCTACGTTGTACGAGCTTTCCAAGAATCTAAGATAAAGTGTGGTGAGTTTCAGTAGCTATAACACCAGCTATTGGAGGAACGTATCTTCGTAACAGAATAGCTGTTGAAAAAAAAATCGAAACTGCGACAGAATAATCCAATAATCACCCACAGAATAACACCCCATAACACCCAATAACACCCCCAGAATAATCAAACTCACCAGGCTGCAAGAACTTTCAACCTTAACTGATCAATTTTTTTTTTCGTTTTTTCTTTAAAATTCAAGTTTAAAATCTGTATTGGATTACGAAAACATACAACACTAAGTAGGTTTTGGTTAGATTCTGAGTTATCGCAAACCAGGCAGAAAAACAAATAATTTTGAATCCGCACCTAGACATTTGTTAGAAGTAAATATTGTTATTTTTCCAGTTAGCCATAAAAAGGCATCAACTTTAAACAAATTTTCAGTCTTAACTTGGTCAGAATAGACTATATTATAAATCACACTGTTTCAATCATAACAAGAGATTAGAATTACATCCTTTTTTCTTCAATGAAATACAATGTTTGTGGCAGCCAACACTCAGCCCGTACAATTCTTAAGACAAAAGGCCTTCGGCGACGTCGAAACCCAACGAGTACTTAGTATAGGCTACATTCTCAGACAAATCCTTAGAAACATTCAAAGATTTGACCCTCTACCCACCCATCCGTAGTTGTTCAAACAGAGAGAATAGACTCTTATGTATCAGCCAGATCTCACGACTTTCTAAGAACAGACTTTGGAGCTACACAAGGACAGGGTATAAGCTGGAAGACCAAATAATATTCACTCGAATCTTTGAAGCCCTAATGGAAGAGATTAATGTGATTTCTCAGTCTCGATGAACGACACGTGCGGTAGAATTGGAACTGTTGTTACTTAAAGTCGTTCAAAGGACCCTAAGGGTCCCATCCTGTAATGGTGCCTGATGATGATGAGTTCTTCCAATATCCGTAATAGTTTTCGTGGATTAGCAAAAATTCCAGTAGCCAATGATTTCGGTAGTGTAGTAGGTCTAAAACTAGACTCATTACCAGGCCAAGCAAGAGAGAGCAAGCTCTTACCCATAAAGCCTATTATTAGGCTGGATAAAAAAGAACTTTCGAGTCACACAAGGACAGCGTATAAGCAAGAAGACAATGAATACTCACGGGGCTCATTGAACCAATAACAGGAGGGATTAGCAACATTCCTCAGTTGGGTAATGAGCAGATCATGCGAAACAGAACCTTGTACCTCGAGAAATTTCTACATTTCATAACAATGCCATCTTGAACCCACGGGAAGAAAAAAGAGGGGCGGAAGGAGGGTGAATCCTAATAATCCAACATTGTGTTTCAGATAAAATAAACGGAATTGAAGTTCTATTCAGTTCAGTCAAAACACAGAAGCAGACCTTACGAGATCTTTTTTTATTGGGTTACCCGATTTGAATATACAGGTTTGAATCGGGACGAGGTTATTAAATTCCCCCCCCCCCAAAAAAAATACGATCTGTAGCCGCAATTTCGTAACCTTCGTCAAAGATTTAGTCAGTTGGATGGATATTCTGGACTGACAGAAATCTTTTTTTTAAGTGATCCTTTGCTCTGTTACTGTGGTGTTTTTGCCCCTGCAGAAATTTGTTCTAACTAGATGACTTTTTTTGTGATCAGTGATCTGAAGAGATACAAACTCAAAATTTCCCCTTGGTATGAGAATCATGAAACTGGTGAGAAAAGCTCCAATGAAACTTGTAAAATTTCCAGTAGCTATCCAGAAAAAAAATATAACCGTTTTTTCCTCATGTTGTACATAGCACCAAACAAAACTATACTAACTGGGAAAGTGAATGTATTCAGAACCATTGTATATTGTACTCCTGCAAAACTTTGAGTTTTCTCTCTGAGAACCAGAATTCCAAATATCTTCTAGATTTTTTGGAAATAATTCTGGAAGCGTTGAACTCAAATGCCAAATACATATTTCGGGATGATTTTCTGAAATTTTTGATTTTAATGAACGTTTGTAAAAGAAGAGTAAGCAATACAGTTTGTAAGAAAACCAAATTTCCTCTATCGCTGTATTTAACATCTCTAATATATAATCTCTAGAGTCGAATTCGTATTTTTCTTTTTCTCTTCCCCTTTTTGCGTATTAACTATTTATTTCTTTGTCTTTTTTATAAACTATATAATCAATCATTCTTCTCCTTTATTAATGTGCAAAGTTTGAATATTTAGTTCACTCAAGCTTTATTTCTCAAGTTTTCGTTTCATTGATTTTTTTTTTACACAACTAAATTAATGACCCCTACCTCAATTAATAAATTTTTAATGTATAATTAATATTAATTATTAATATTAAATTTATTGATATTAGACAGTTAATTAATATTTAATAAGTTTCATGGGAATACATGCACTGAAGTGAAGATAGAATGTTGTTATTTTGGTTTTAAAAAGTTTTTAAAATCATAAAAATTGGGCAATTCAATTTTAACAAAAAAAAGGAGTAAGATGACATATAAACGCGCTTCTTGAGTGGTCACGATTTGAAAAAAGAAAATGAAAGAAACAATAAACGCAGAGAAACAACTGTATTAATAATACTTATTATATAATATTAATAATATCATTATTATATAATAATAATAATATTATATTATAATATGAAGACCGTATTAATACTTATTATATAGTTTCACTGTTCAAAGCTCTCCTGTTCAGGGTAAAAGGAACTAATGCATCCAATTTGGCTGATAATCTTTAAAATTAAAATGCTAATTACATCCCCCCAGCTCAAGGCCCTATCCAGGGGAGGGGGGTGTTACCCGGTTTGACCCCCCCCCCCCGAAATGTTCGTTTGACTCGTAAAAACGTAACAAAAATGGACATAAACAAATTTTGTATGCGTTTTTCTGAGGTTTTTATGTAACCCCCCCCCCCCCAAAAAAAAAAAAAATCCTGGATGCGCTTCTGCCCCAGCTTCTAATTTCACTATTCAAAGCTCCTCTGTTCAGGATAATAAAAAATTGTAATTTCAATTCAGCTCATCAAACTTAAAAAGGCGAAGTACATACCCTCAGCTTCTATGAAAGTGCCATGCGTACGTTCAAATAACTATAAATGACCATCTAGAATTGATAAAAATGAACTTTATATTTTTTTAACAGAACCAAGACAGCTGTTAGAATCAAAGAAGCAAATAAAGCACAACTTGCATTAACAGTTAAAAATTCCATTCAGGAATACTAGAATATCATTTGAAAAATGTATGTATACGTTGCTACGAAAGTAGGGCAGCCGAGTTTCAACATAGGTGCTATCCTAACATATTTAACAAATCAGAAAGGTCCATGTCCTTTGGTAATCTAACAGTAAGGAATTACAAAGCACAGGAAGCGAAACAAACTGATACTTCATCACCCTACTTCAAGACTGGCGTATGTCCAATTTTTTAAAAAATATTTTTCAGCAAAATCAAAACTAAATATTGTAATTTTTACATTTTTTTTTTTTGTATATTTGGATAGTTTTTTTTAGTAATTAGTTTTTTAAAGATAGTTTATGCTAAGCTCTAATCAGCTACCTAAAAGAACAGAAAAAAGTAACTCAATTGTTTATTAGAACTTCACTAAAAGTGCTGAAATATCCCATTCAAAAATTAGGACACACGACAGTTCTAAAGTAGGGCAGCAATGTCTCAACACGACAGTTAAAATTTTGTTTAACACAATTTGAAGAATTTGACTTATTTTGAAAATAAAAATAAGATTAAACCATCACTTCAGTGACAACGCTTTCATTTTGTACCCCACTTAATCGATAGTCAGTCCAAAACAAACACAAAAAAACGCGCATACCCTCACTTGTAGCGGGAATAGATAAATTTATGCTTCTGACTGGGGCTTCACAGAACCCTTAAATCCTTTAGAGCCATCTGGACCTCTTGGTTGTCTTATCACGTGAATTCGAGGGCCACATGCCACCTCATCAACGGATACGGCACGAAGGCGCTGAATCAGTCGGTCTGGCCTTTGAGAGTCCCTAGAATTTTATATTGGATATAATGTCAAGACGAAATCGGACTAGTCAAACCAAAACATATAAAATATATATCAAAAGAACATATTTGTTCAAATCTACTCTTTTTACATGAATTACCGATGGGTGTTGACGTATATCACGAGAATGGTAACGAGCCCCTCTAAGACGGGCATATTGAGGTTTCTAATTTGAATGAATGGGGTGGGGGGACTAAAATTGAAACTCGAGCTACTAACCAAATTAGAATCAAAGAAATTATTAAAAAAAAACATCTCAAGTAGGGTCACAACCATTGTTTTAAATCTCGGGGGGAGGGGGAGAGAGGGAAGAACTATTGTTTATAGCTGTTAAGTAACCAAAAACATAAATTTCTATGTAAGAGCTGAAAATTCGTGGAGAAGGTTAAACCTTCGAGCAGAACAAAAACCTGAATTTTGATTAAAGCTAGAGTTGAGGTCCCTTTTTTTTCATCGTAACTATAAACCATTTATTTGTATGTGACACATATCAAAAAGAAATATGTAAAGAATAGAATTTGTTTAAATCAACTCTTTTTACAGGAATCGCCGAGTGGTATAATCTTTTATTTTATACCACTAGTTTAAACCCACTTTTTTTCTTTTTTTTTCTCTTTTTTTGCTTGTTTTTTTTTTTTTTTTTGTTTTATTGTTGTTTTGTTTTCTTGTTGTTTTTTGTTGTTTTTCACTTGTTTTTTTTCTTGTTTTTTTTCTTGTTGTTTTTTGTTGTTTTTCACTTCTTTTTTTGCTTGTTTTTTGTTTTCTGAGGGAAATCCATTCATGAGCGACTTGTTTTGTAGTTTGGAGAATGGCCGCACAAGTCATAAAGCTTGTTGGCAAATATATATCTCTCTCTCAAACCACTACGAGCCATTTATGTTTATGTAAATGTTAAAATTTCAAGGGGGGAGGTCAAACTCAGAATCCTCCCCTCACTGTAAAAACTTAGCTACAAATGTCACAGCTACATTAGCTAAATTTATGGTCACATTGCACATACACACTGCACATTCTTAATTATAACTAATTAAGTCATTAATGCCATAATGACTTATATACTAATTAAGTCATTGAAACTAATTAAAGCATGTATTTTTTTTTGTGATGGTTGCAATTTCAGGGCGGGGGGGGGGTTAAACTGAGAAGTGTACACTTGTAGCAGCGACTAATTTTTTGTTGTTGTCGAAAAAAGAATTGTTGTTTTTGTCGAAACACAAATAGCTGTCAAAGTTAGAAAACAATGTAAATTCTCAGATAAAAAAATACTATTATGAACTAATATGTTCTATTATGATTATGAACTATTATGAATATTAGATATATTATTATGAACTATTTAGTCTAATAGATACTGGTTTCACTGTTACGAAGTACAGAAGTTGAAAATCTCTAAATATACTAGATCACTGTCTTGAATTCAGTACCAAAATAACTGATATACATTCTTATTTAATTCTTGCCTTTACTAACCTTTTAAACAACTTGGCATACACACTGGTTCACAGAATAGATTATATTCACTAAAATGTTCCAGTAAGCACGATGCTATTACATGATGGAATTATTCACTTCTACAATAACAAAAATCTCACTGGTGACCGGTTCATAATTTTTAATTTTTTTCCTAAACTAAAACCGCCTAAGACTAGCCAGGCTATTAAGTCCAGCCGTAAGCAGATATTGTAAGGATAACAAAGAAGTTATGGATTAGTTAGCGTTGGGTACTTTTTTCAGGTTGCCCTCTCTAGGTTGTTACATATCTCAACCGACCCACAGTTTGACGCATGAGCACTCATCTACCACAGAAAAAAACTCAGTTTTTTTTTCCTTTTTTTCACGCGAAAAACACTGCTTGACTGAAAATACTAACTGTCCTCATTAAGCGGTGTTATTAAAACTTTAGTGTTTATTTCTTCCGAAACTCGACAAGTTTTTAGAAAAAAAAGCAACAAGCTTTAATCATCTTCGAATAGTTTTTTTTTCGAACATTTTTTATTAAAAACAAAATTCGTTTATCTTCCGAAACTGAATTTCGACAAAACCCTGTAAATAAAACGCACACACACACACACACAAAGAAAAGAAAAGAAGACATATGGACCAACTCCACAACCTCAATAAAGAAAAAAGACACATCGATAGGATATATCGACGTTCGAAGTCAAAAGACATTCCCTTGAAAAAAGATATCGGAGATTATTCCTTATTCACAATCTTATAGGGGAGATGATTTTATTTAGGATCTCTATTACGCTGATATAATAAAGATGATATAATTAATTTGTCTGGTCGAAAAAGATAGGAATTGTCAGAAAAAAAAATCTATGTGCTCAAATTTGAAAAAAAAAACATTCGTCAGATGGGTCTGAGTTTTAAGTACCGCCATGGAATCAGTGCTAGCAAGAGACTAAAAAATTATATACGCTTAAAGAATTGACAAGCTTGAACCATGGAACTAGCAGTTCTCTAGTTAACAAGACTGATGGCATATCAGCAACAATGGAATGGAAAAAAAGATTTCCAATGGAAAAAATTTCCATTTCCAATGGAATTTTTTTTTTAATAACTTAGAACTATATAGCTGTTAATTTCCTAATTGCTAGGATTAATGGCATATCAGCAAGTTCTAAGCAGGTATCATCTAGTGGAAGATCTTGCAATGACAAGAATTTCAAGAACTGGAACCATGCACCCGGTGATTGGCTCTGATTGGCAAGACTAGTGGCACATCAATAAATGGCAATTTGGCAACGTAAAAAGGAGCTTAAAGAAATTGAACCAACCAGCTATTGGTTTTCTAATTACCAAGATTAATGATATATCAATAAGTTCTAAATGACTATCAGTAAGTGGCAATCATTCTGTAATGACTAAAAGTCTAGCCTTTTAATTAGTATTTAAAGTACTTGAGTTTTGAGTTGAGTATTTAAAATATGCGAGCATTTAGTACTTGAGTATTTAAGTTAGTATTTGAGTATTAAAAATACTCAGAGATTCTTTACAATAAAATATGCGCTTCCTATAACCCAAGACTAGGTCAACTATCATCAAACATTGACACTTTGTATAAAGAGATGAAGTGCCAAATTCCCTCCTAGGAAACTTGTGAAATTCGAGGAAATTTCCAAGAAAAGAAAAACTGAAAATGTAAACGACTTCGGATATTTGAGGTTCTAGAAATATTTTTTGGTCAGACTCCCCCCTCCAGACCCAATACTTCTTATATCCTCTAAATTGTGTACCGTTTCTACACGACATGCTTGAATAGAACTTACAGTTTGACAACATTGGAAGCAGAGCTCTTCCCCGTTTTTTGATTGGTTATCAGGTAAAACTCAACACCATCTCCTGGTTGAAGAGCGACATCATCTTTAACTTCTGATATGTGAAAAAACAACTTCTTGCCTTCTTCAGCTTCGTAATTTAAGAATCCATACTGACCTAAATTTTAACAGTTTAAATACTTTCTTGGCAAATTTAAGATCGTGCAGGTTACGCAAAAAAAAATTAGGAAGAGATTAAGACAGAGGTAGAGAAAAGGAAAGAGGTAGAGAGGTGAGAGAGGTAGAAAGAAAGAAAGAGAGAGAGAGAGAGAGAGAGAGAGAGAGAGAGAGAGAGAGAGAGGGAGAGTGGGAGAGAGAGAGGGAGGGAGAGAGAGGGGGACAGGGAGAGAGAGGGAGCGAGAGGGTGAGACAGGGAGAGAGACAGAGGGAGAGAGAAAGAGGGAGAGAAAAAGAGAGAGGGGGGAGGGAGAGGGAGGGAGGGGACAGAGAGGCAGAGGTGGAGAGAAAGGAAAAATAACGAGGGGCGGAGAGTGGAGCATAGGGAACAGAGGGAGAGGGTAGCAGTAAGGAAGAGTAGAGGGGAAAAGAGAGGAGGGGAGAGGGCAGATGGAGAAAGGGGGTGGAGAGAAAGAGGAAAGGAGGGTGAGATGGGAGGACGTTTGGCCACTTTAAATACTAAAACTTTCCTCAAGGAAAAAAAAATATCTTAGTTAAGTGTAAATTTTGAGCAAAAAATTGCAGAGTGTAGAAATGAAAATGATAAATGCACAATTTAATGCTATAGTAAGTTGAAAAAAAAATACAAAATTTATATTTGCTCTTTAGTCTACCTTTCTACTTTCCCTTTATGAAAATAAATTAGCCAAGACACACAATTATCCTAATCATAGGTGTAAATAGGTTGAACTCTTGGAGTGGGTGGGGGGATGTCAAGGGATTTTTCCTAGAAGGTAGAATGAAAAAACATGGGGAGGTTCATTTTTAAGTCGCCGTCTATTACGAGGATTCAGTACTTTAAACATCATTTTGTTAGCCTCAACGTCGGCTGACTATATCAAAGACAAAGTCCATGAGCGAATTCTCCCAGGGGACTACTTATCATTGAAACCTACTGAACCTTTGTGATTTGATTACAATATTTGATTGAAATGACAATAGAGTTCTGTCGGCAAAATTTTCAGTCGAAGCACGCTGCACCACAGAAAATTCAAAGAGCTGTCAAATTGATCAAATGACATTTCTTTTGAGGTGTTTTTGGGAATTTTCCTAGCAGGCATTCTAGAACGTTCTTAGGGACAACCCTTTCCTGAATTTTAAAGAGAAAATTCTGCTCCGTCTGCTCGATCAAAAAACAAAATGTACACTTTGCTAGTGATAAAAGTCTCTAAAACTAAATATATCCATCTCCAGTACAAAACAAGAGAAGTTGCAAAGTTTTTCTAACATTTCAGGATTTCAAGGAAAGTAGTTGTCGGCTTCTAGTTTTCTAGAAGTTTTCTTATTCTAGTTTTTTTATTCGGATTGGTTATTAAAGCTCTACAAGTTATGACAAGACCGTCCAATCAATTCTTAATAGTTAGGCCACACAAACTCAAAAACTGTATAATGGACTAGATAGGCTGATTCTTTATGGTATCGAATCTCCGTCTAATTTCTATGAGGTGTCCATCAAAACAACTGGAGAGGTTCCAGTCAATTACCTACATCTTCCAAGTATAATTAAAATTGCTTTAAATTCTCAACTATAGAAGCCTCCATCAGCTTACCTTTCATATGGTCCACAGTGGATCGGAGCTTTGTCCTCATTGCTTTAACATTGTTTGCTCTTAAGACACCCCCATCTTCTCCTTCAAGTTGAAACTGCACTAAATCTCCCTTTTGCAAAAAGTCTTTTTTGTTCGAGAGGCTTGTAACGCCAAATTCATATTCTTTACCATCGCCATCAGCTACAAAAAATAAATAGAATATAAATCAGAAGTCCTATCTCAACTGTCCAAGTTACTGACAGTTTTCAGTTAGATCGCGGCAATAAAATTGCTAACTAACAACAATATGCTAACAGCCCTGGGGAAGTTAGCGTTATACGAAAGGAATTTCAGATCCCAGGATGCCCGGTGAGGCAGGGAAACATCTAGTTCTGTTCCAAGATCAAGAAGAATCCGCGGAAACGCAATTTTTGGAATTTCAAAATAGACCTTCAAATGTAAACATAGGTCTAAAATTACTTTTCAAACTTCAAATCAACCGTTTATAGAACAGTAAGCTTTGTTCTAAAATGCTAAAAAAAAACTTGCTCCTTTCTTACAGTTGAAAAATTTGATCGTTTTCTTTTTTTCTGTTGTTGTTTTGGCTTGGGGGTATACGAAATAAAATTTCAGATCCCAGGATGCCAGGTGAGGCGGGGAAACACCTTTTTATGTTCCAAGGTCAAGAAGAATCCGCGGAAACACAATAATTGGATAGAGCAACAAGGAATTGGAAAGATTGCGCCAGGTCAAATTGCCAGATTTTAAATTAGAATTCTATAATACAAGGATGTCGCTGGTTCTTTGCTTTGGAACTGGGGTCAGTGGCGTGACTCTTCAAGCTCAGCCAGAGTCGACCCAGCACTAAATGGGTACCAGGAGAAAACTGGGGAAGGTAAAAAGGAGGGTATGCGAAAACACAGGATAGCTAGACCCCACCCCCATTGTACTTCCTGGATGATGGGCCACGAAACGAAGATCAGCACTGCCGGTAGGTTTACCGAATGAAATATGGACGAAAGTGTGCATGAATAGGCAATATAAGCAAAAATCATATTATATTATTTTATAATACATTACAATATAGCGTGCAATATACGCAAAAATAATATTTGCTTCATCTTTGATAGTCATACATCTTTCGATATAAGGTATCGCAGCAGTGTTGTCAAGTCTAGGAGGTATAATTGCCCGCATTGAAATAAAAAATTCAATTGTCTCTGCAAAAAAAAAGTTTTAAAGGTTTATGATGATGAGCCTGGAAATATGTATGAATACGCAATAGACCATAAGTAGCTTGCAAAAAAAAAAAAAAAAAAAAAAAAAAAAAAAAAGTAAAAAAAAAAAAAAAAAAAAAACGAAGAGAAAATTACAGGATACAACTAAAAAATAATCCGAGGCAAAATATAAAATGTAATTGTAAATGAAAATGGGTGAGTATCTACGGGGTTGTTGGCCTCTTCTGGAGGAAATAGGCTAGACAAATAAAAGTAGTACCATTAAATTTCTTATTTTAGGCTATTTTCAAATATCACGGCCACTTTTTTGACATTGCATTACTCTCCGCCCCCCCCCCTCACGGTCCCACACATAGCCCTAATAATACATAAAAAAAACTGTAGGCCACAATTCAGTAGGCCATAATAGTGAATCCAGGGGGACAGGGGGACCCCCCCCCCCAATTTTTTCTCTGGTGCCCTCAATCCTTTTTTTCCGTTTTCCACTATTTTTTTTAAATAGATTTGTCAATTTGGTCAATTATTGGCGCCCTTACCAATTCCCCCCCCCCCACAACACTTTGCTAATTGACAACCTTGATGAGTTTTCATACTACAATGAAAACTCATCACAGCTACTAATACATCAAAAAATTCAAATGAATTTACTGAAAAAAATGTGCCTTGTCAGTTTAATATACATATGCTGATATTTATTCCTTACAATCTTGATTTATTTTTGATTTCTCAAAGTTATAAAAGTGAAAACATTTAAAAGATCAAATTAAAAAGAGCAAATATCACGGCCATTTTTTTGACATTGCATTACTCTCCCCCCACCTCACGATCCCATACATAGCCCTAATAATGCAAAAAAAAAAAAATCAAAACGCGAAAACATTTAAATTCTTACTTAATTATATATAATTTATAACTTACTTTATAATTTATAATATATGTTTCTATTAATCAGATTATCATGTTGCTATTTTGTTTTTCACTTTTTTATATAATTTTAAATAATATTATGGTATATTTAGCTAATAGTCCAAAATTAATCTAGATCGCATCGAGTCGAGGCCGCAGAAGCCAGAAAACTCATTTCAGCAAAGAGCCTAATATATCATTAGGGATATATATGGAACCATCAGGATGAGAATAGGGATGGTGTGCAATGTAAACAAAACGGCGATGATACTAGGAAATAGGAAAAAAAAAATAAAGAATCTAATGGTATTACAGCAGCGGTTCTGGCCTCTCTTGCGCCGGGGCAAAATCTTGATTAGCTCCCCCCCCCCCTTGTCTCCCATACAATTTTCAGGCCAAGTTTTAACAAAATTTTCATTTATTATCAAAGTTGTTTTCAACTTATTGATAAATTAATAATTATTTTTTATTTATTATTCAAACTGTTTAATTATTAGTAATTATGTGAATTGATTATTTTAATTAATATTATTTAATTAAATCTATCTAACAGTTTTTCAATTTTTGTATTAATTAATTAATCATTTATTAATTATTTTCATTTATTAACAAAGCCCCCTACTTTATTTCAATAAAAATTAAACTTCAAAATTACAAACTGGTTATAAACATTAGATTATTTATTTGAAATTTTGGGTCCGGGGCAAATGCCCCCCTCGGTCACACTTCTAAAACCGCGTCTGTGGTATTAATTTTACTTGTTTAGCATGTTTCCTTCAGAAGAGGCCCACCACTGATTATTTATTTGAAAAAATTTATCTGTTACAGCGAATGTTTTAAATTCGTGAATGTCGACAATGTCCGAATGTCCGCTGAATGTCCGAAATACAATTTATTTTTTCTCCATAGATTTCGTCACTGTTGCCAGCCAACTTTTTCAATTTAATGCAAGGTACGATGATGACAGGTTAGCTTAGGTTTAGTTAGGTTAGCTTAGGGGTTTAACCCAGTTCTGATATTTATAACCAAATTTAACCTAACCTAAACTAACAAAATCTAACCCAATCTAACTTTTACCATCATAGCTTGTAAAAGACTGAAAAAGCTGATTGGCAAAGCTAATTGAATTCAAGCAGAAGAAAAAGAATTTCGAGCATTCACCGGTGAATATCGACATTAACCAGATTTCAAACTTTCCCAGGAAAATATAAAGGGTGTAGGAAAAGGCAATAAGCTGAAATTTACTGAAGTAAAAGATGTAATTTACTGAAATTTACTGAAGTAAAAGATGTAATTTAATGTATGTATTAATACATGAAACGTTGATGAATATGAGTCTGAAAAAGTATACAAATAGGCAACAAAACCGCAAGCAGCTTTAGCAAAAATACAAATAGGCAATCATAGGTCATTGACAAAAATGTCCAATAGAAAATAAAGGATTTAATAAAAAAAATCGCACTTACGTAGGCCTACTTTAACAATTCCAGCGTAATACGGCTGTTCAGGATTGCTTCCTCGCACAGGACGTAAAACAGTTCCGTAGTAAACCTGGCTGCCAGTTGGTGGGCGGGCAATGGAGCCTTTTGCCAACGGACGTACGTTCTCAGCTGACAATTTCCCTTGAGGCTGACCCTTCGATGTTATAGTATACTGTACTTCTTGACCAATGTCCAAATTTGAAAGGCTACCATCATAGTTGCTACAAACAAGAATTTTAATAAATTGTTACTAATTCAAACGAAATAAAAATATTTATAATTCTTAAGAAAAAACTCAAAATGTTACTTACGACTTGCTGCTTAAGCATAATTTACGAAGTACTTATTACTTAAAGTACAAAGGGTCACGAATCTAAAAATAAAGAGAGGCGACGATTGTTTAAACTAAATAACTAATTAGATTCCGAAAAATCAGAGACAATTGAATATTCAGGCAGAAAATTTAATTTTAATCAATTCTTAACCAAAAAAATTTATATTACCAAAATGTTAACTTGTAGACAGAATTTAAATAAATTTAATTATGTTGTCATTTTTCTAGTTAAGTTCAGCTTTAGACGGTTTAAAAAGCAGCAATTTTCATGAATAAGTTGCTATCTCTTACCTTCTTGTCAAAAACGAGGTTTTATCAGTAAATCGCTCCTTGGGTAACACCATAGGCCAGCCACAGGGTAGATTTAGTTTTTATTTATACTAGTGATTAGTAATAATACAAAAGACATTATCTAACACCAGGCTTTATCTACCAATGAAAATAAGAAGGAGAAGCAGTTAAAATAAGTCGACAAACTTTATGTCATTATTATTACCCCCTATAGAGGGGGCACTTGTCCCGGGCGCAGAAATTTTAGGGCGCAAGAGTTCAAACAAATAATCTAACAGTTATAATCATTGTCTGATTTTATTTTTATCAAAATAAAGCAGGAGACATAGTTAGTAAATGAGAATAATTAAAAATTATTAATTAATTAATGAATTAAAAAACAAAATAATTCAAAAATAATATTAGTTAGCTATTACTAACAACTCACCCCAGTACTAAGCCACCTGAGGTATACATATCTACGCATGCTCTTCCTCCACCCCACTATTCAGAGCTTCACTCCTTACACCTTTGACCAATTTCTCACTTTTTTTTATCTTTCAAATGATCTCAAGCCATTCGAAGTCATTCTACTTTTCATTTGGTCACAACTGGATTTAGGGGCGCCAGTTAACGAAACTGTAGAGGAAAAGGTGGGTAAAATGTATACATCTAATCTTAGGCGGAAGTATTTTTTCAATGAAAATATTAAAAGATATTTTTAAAATCTGGGGGGGGGATTTAGGGGCTGATGCCATTTTCTTTAAAGTTTTGTCTACATTTTTGAGCTTCGTTTAGGAACTTGCAGACATAGCTTAGTCTACCCCAGTGAAAATTAGCCCATTCTATTCGATAGATGCCATGGTTTTTTTTCAGAAACTACTTAAAGTTTATCAATAAACGAAAATAAAGACAAATGAGTATAACAACTGACAAGACTTCAAATTATGACAGTCAACTAAATCAAAATGATGCCTGAATATTTGCACCCAAATCCAGAAGCGATTATTAATTAAAAAAAAAAAAACAACTGAAGCATACAAGAAAATAACCATACAGGAAAACAAACATACAAGAATAAAGTAAAAAAAGGAAAAATTTTGTATAAAAAAAAAAGACCGAAAGACACATATCTGAAGAACTTTTACAGTTGCGGGCTGAATGTTGCTCTTAATGATGAAGACACTTATCTTTCATAAGCTCCTGCACAGATTGTTACCGCTAAATTATGGTCCGTGGCGAAGAGCAGTCAAGCGAATATTTTTGGGTAACTGGCTCTAAGTCCATTTTATCCAATCGATTTTTCACCTGAAGACAGTTTCATCCCAATGTATGCATTAGAGGCACAACTAATTACCAAACAGTTCCCTGTTTAGGACAGTTTTCAGAGTTTAACAAATACTGATCAAATCTGTTTCGCATGTGCACGTCTTGATGGGGGATAGACAAGACCATTTATAGTGTTGAACGTTCCCCTGGATCGCACTCTTGGCATTACGGTCCTCTGCATAAGGAATATGATTTTGGCTTTCAGGGTAAGCTTGAAAATAATTCCAGCGGGACCCGCTCTGGAGTTATAAAGGTAAACGGTTCCTCGTTAGTGAGTCTATCTGGTGTTACTCAATTATTCCGTTCAGCTTAGTCTCCAATAGGCAAACAATGTATAGGTTATATCGTACTATTTCTCCAGCTACAGACGTATAGCTTTTCAACATGCTATTGAGAATACATACCAGCATCCCATACAGATGCCACGAAAAATGTCAACTTACCATCTTGTTGAAGACGGTGTAGAACCTTCCAAGCGGTAATGTTGTTTTGATCTTATTTCTGTCTTTTTCAGGAAGTTTGACTAAAAGGCTCTCTGACTGCCAGCACTCAGTACTCAGCACTCAGCACTCAGATCTACCTGACTTAATTTTGATTATGAAGGAAGAATTGATGCCACCCGTCTTCCGCGGTAAGGCATCCTCTATGATTCGCCCTCGGACCCACAACCGTCTATGAGCCAGGAACGACGGTGCCGTGCATACCAAGCCTGCAAGTGCCAAATCAGTAGATGTATCACGTTTGGTTTCTCCTCGTTCAAAACACTATTCGCTGGAAGTCAATATATAAACCTGGAAGTTTAGACTGCAACAGCTTAAAATGTATTTATAACAGTGAATGCACCTTGGCCTTAAGACATTCCTGATGGCCAAACACAAGCTCAAACTTATAAAATGGAAAGTTTAGACACACAGGTAGATAAATGCATACATATTCATAGATTTTAGCTAAAAAGAAAGTGAATACATCACTTAATGCCTTTTTTATGCTCTTTCCAAATTCAATAATTGCTTCTGGGGCAAATTCTATTTCGAGCCCTTAATGGGGCCCGAAAAGACAACTTATTACTTTGTCCATAGTTTTTAGACTATGATGTAAAGTTAGAAAATTAGTTAAATTAGTTAAAAACTAATTAGATATAAAAATCAGCTTCTAAACGAGGCCTTAAACAAGTCTTCGTGGTGTTTCAATGCCCTATAAGCAACGAAGAAAAAAAATAAAGAGGACACATCAGTATAAAAATATAATTTACCTTGTTGTTGAGGGGGGGGGGGCTATAAGATTCCTCCTTAGGTTTTAACAGTGGTGATTCCAATGGTGTACTTTTTGTTTTGTTGTGATACCTTTTGCGCGGTTCCGTGCTCTTTTTAAAAATCTCTGCAAATTAGTTTTCAAAATAACATTTTACTATTAAGACTAGTGAAAATAATAATTACCATTCCTGAATCTGCTACAAATAGTAATTTTTTATTACTAGACAGTTCTTATAGAGCACATTTTAAAATTTTGTTTACTATGGGCTGTTTTGAGCCCCTTTAAGAGCTCTTTGGAAAGAGCATATTATTGAATTTGAAAAAAGGCATCAAGTGATGTATTCATTTTCTTCCTTGCTGAACTATGTGAATGCGTATAAATTTATCTGTGGGCAAATCTATAAAAAAAATAAATAGGATCAACACAATGATGATGGAATATTTAGAAATTCTCTAGTAGCAATAAACAATAAAAGCGTGGTTTACACAAAGGTCTACCGAAGACCTGAAAACTCCTCCGTGGGCGGGATCAACAACGGACCGCTAACAAAGGATGGTCTTATATGGTAAGAACAAGGAGGGAAAACAACCGGCTACAATTTGATACTTGAAAAAAAAGAACGGGCTAGAGGTTCAAAATAACCTGTTCTAACCGACTGGGAGGCCATCCTTTGCAGCTTAATAGAGAAAGAAGAGAATAAATTCACTCATATTACTTTCTGTCGCATTGACGTTGTTCTCTCCTACTTTACTAGTTTCCTATTTTACTATATCTAAACTAAAAATAAATGAACAGAGCTCAAATGGTTTTGTCCTTATATCATTGCAAATGCCTCAGAAACAGTAATATTTATTTCACTATTCAAGAATTTAATATATCCCCATTGTCCTATAAAAGAGAGAGAATGCCCCATACCATAAGCATAAAATTCAATTAATCTAGACCAAGACTATTCTAACGTACTGCAAGGTCGTTGGAATAGTTTTTCTTTTCAAATAGTTTTTTTTTTCAATTATTTCCCAGCTTAAATTGGGTAACACCATAGGCCACCCACAGGGTCGATTTAATTTTCATTTACACTAGAGCATAGTAATAATAAATGAAAATAATTATTAAAATATTAATTAATAAAATAAAAAGAAATTGAAAAATAATTAAATAATTTTAATTAAATAATAATAATTAAAATAATGAACTAACATAATTAGTATTAATTAAATAGTTTAAATAATCAATTAAAGGAGAAAAAATAAGCAATTACCTGAAATGGAAGAAAATCTCTCGATCATGCTCCAATGTTTCAATGAAACCGTAAGCATCTTTGATGGCAGCAACCCAGCCTTGATATGTCTGCTTCTCCTCTCGTTCCCTGGATCCATTTTGCATTTTGGCTCCGTTTTCAAATAGCTTTTCAGCCACTTTCTGCCTCTGAGGCTTCACTTCCGCTTTTTCAGAGGGGGGAGTGACTGCTCGTTGCTTGGGAACTACTCTTATATTAACGGCTATTAGCTCTTTATTCCGTTTTACTTGTGCCAAGTCAAATATTACCTAAAAATAAGAAAGTTTATTACTGGCGTGTCTCTACCATCAAAAGGAATAATATTTAGAAACAGTTTTTACTAATGAACACGTTTCTGAGAGTCAACAAAAAATTTTCGCTAACAATTATTGATGAATTTATGAGGTCTACATAAATAAAACAATATTGGAGAAAATTGTTGAAAGGTTTTGAACGGAAATATGGTGTCTGAAAACATAACTTGTAAATTATTTCATTGTGAAGCAAGTGTGGACTGATTTGTAAGAAGATTTAAATGCTATTTTAAATCTATGTTTACATTTAAGATTCTACTATTGTTTTTCTTTCCATTACTGTTTCACAACAAGCCATTGGTTTTTCAGTGATTGAGAACAACTTTTTCTTAGTCAACAATCCGTGTTTCAGTTTCAGGTTTTACCCCCCCCCCCCCCCCGAAATTATTGTCAGACTCATAAAACGTAACAAAAATGCATAAAAACAAATTTTTTGATGATTTTTTTAAGTTTCTGTACTCCTCCCCCTCCCCCCCCCCGAAAAAAATCCTGGATACGACCTTGTTCCCGGACAAACTAAAAGAATAAACATTCTTTCCAAAATAGGGCTAATTCCAAAATAGCCCTAAAATTCCAAAATAGGGCTATATCTATCAACCTAAAGCTGACCAGCCAACTACCTCAAAGATGGTTTTCAAGGTTTCACTTATTCAATACACGAAAGAATTTATCTATAAGTTTTCTTTAATTCAATAAAGGTCGACCTTCACCTAACAAAAAGTCATATCAAACTTAGTAGCAATTTTGTATTTTCAAAACAAAAATTCTTATTTAACTTCTTAATATATAGCATTTCCTGTAAAGCACTTATATTAGGTATAACCCTTCATGGAAGGAGAAGGTTAAAAAGGATATACACTGGAAAGTATTTCTGGGGATTGGAGTGGGTAGGGGAGCAAAAACAGCGAAAATTAATTTCCTAGTAAAACCTTTCCACTGTAAAGCTTAGCACTACTTGAATTACCAGAAGTAAGGTACGTGCAGCCCTTAATGCGTGCAGCCCTCAACTCTTAGAATAAACCCTTAGGACAAACATAGCTATACTTAGGCACTTTCTTCCAAACAATTTTAAGGACAAATCTTGCATGCAGGACAACCATGAATAGAAAAGATAGTACTTTTTAATGAATATACACAGAAAGAAAATTTAGGAACAGCTTACTTCTTCATATTAGTTTATTATCTATTTTATTTTACTCCATTTTTTATTATTATATTATCTTGTTATGCGTCATTATCGCTTACTTAGTCTAAAAAAGATTAGATTAAGATTTTTATGCAAAATCTGTTGTTCGTTTGGTAACTTTTTTGGTAATTTTTTACTATTTTGGTAATCTTTAGCAATATTACGTTTCAGCTGCATTGAGTCGGAGACGAAAAGCCACACATTGGTATTTCGACCATGGCTATTTCTATTGTAAGCTACATACGATACAACTTAGTTACTTTTTTTTATATACAATTTATATACAAGTCGAAGACCTTAATATTCTATACATACCAAACAAAGCCACTATATGCGTATTTTCTTCGCGACAGAATTTACTCTACATGGCCCTTATATTTATTTAGCTGATCGCCAATACACACAAAGCGAGTCGTGCACATTCTACTTACTAGAAATGAAAATCATCTCCGATTGTTAAATGTATTTTTATGACATTTTTAGCCTATTAATGTAAGGTCTTTGGTAGAAGTGAAAAGGGAACAGTGAGTGACAATCTGAGGAGGGTATAAACGGAGTGTTAATAACTTTAAAATACTTAAACGAACTTTTTAGAAGTTTCAGGTAAATTCACAAACGAGAATTTGAGAAGAATGTCTTCTTTTATAATAAAATTTTGTAAAAAAAAGCATCTAACTGAACTCAATTCATTAAGATTTAAACACTCTACAAAACCTTTTCGCAAACTTTTTTTGCTCCTTTTACGAGCATTGCTTCTACAAAAAATAAATCTTATGATTCTATGCCGTAAACATTGAATAGTTACAGCTTTAATAGACAAAGTAGAAAACAATTTCTTCGCCAGTCATGTAGAAATACCTGAACTTGAGATTTTTTCGTGAATTTTAGAGGCAAGTTAAAGTTTGTTTGTGTTCTATTTTTGCTAAGGCGGGGCTAAGGCGGGGGATGATTGACCCCTAACCGTATAGCTTAGCATTACATTTGGTTCTCTGGAAATTTCTGGAAGCTTAAGAGGCTATACTGTTCCCCTTTCTCACCCTAAGAATTTCGACAAAATTACCACGGTGTCTGAACATTCGCTTCATCCTCGATTTTAAAATCTGAATTTTGTGTTTGCCTGTTCGCTTTTCAAATGGTTATATTGCCAAGTTTATAAAAGAGAGCCGAACAGCAAAAAGCTGAAAAAACAAAAATAAGCAGAGGCTTTTGTATGGCATACCTCGTCCCCAAGTTTTGCTGGTACATTCCCATCCGAATCCTTTGATTGAAACGGAAAATGTTCAATGTTGCCATTTCTATGCGCCGATATTAGACCCGTTTCTTCTGCAGCTCGCTCCATCGCCTGAAACGTAAGTAATTACGTTAAGGAAAATGTTAAACAAGTAAGTAATTACGTAAGTAAAAACGAAGGTAATATTCCTACAAGATAGTAAGTTCATTTTAAGCCAAACCTGACAATGCATCATAGTATTTAATAATATAATATTATTATATTATTATTGTATTTAATAATATTATATTTATATTTAATATAAATATATTTTTATTATTTTTATTAATATTATTATAATATTTAATAATATTATATTTAATAATATTATAGCATTTAATATTATTATATTATAGTATTTAATAATAATAATAATATAATATAATAATAACAATGCATGGTTAAATAAAATAAAAAATTAATTAATCTTTAATCCCCCTCCCCGAAAAAGCTTAAATTTCTATCCTTTCCTCGCTACTTCATTAACATATTTAAAAACGTGAAAGATTGTCTTTTTCTTACAGTCGTCGACAGGATCCCTGGGAGCTTCTGGAATCCCTGGGATTATTGAGTATTCCTGCATAACTCATTACATATATCATATAGGAAGGTCCATTAGTCTATAGATTCTTGAGGCAGGTTATCTAGGGATCCAAGATTTATTCCTTATCATTTTATTCATTCAAAATTTGGGTCACAATAATATACATTATCAGATATTCATACAATACAATGTGTCACTAGACAATCTTTCAAGTGCATTCACGGTCTTGTCAGGTTCATAGTTATTTCATTTCACCTTGCATTCAAATCTTATTCTTTTTCTGTTTTTGCAAAACTAGAACAAGACTGTGGTTGAACCCCTTTGGGGATACTTAAAAGAAAATAATTATAAAAAAGGAAGCACGAAGGAGGGAAAAACTAATAAATTAAAAATTCTAAAGAGAAATTTCTAAACTCCAGAGAAATTACCACTATTTTTAGGACCACTTTTGAGATACCTAAATTATAGACAACTAAAAAGAGGTGCAGATAAAAATCCTAAAATTAAACACCATAAAGACACAGAGAGAAGGAAAGAAGAAAAACCAAACGAAGTCTAAGGAATTTACCACTTCTTTATTTATTTTTCTTGTACACCGCTGGAACAAGACTGTGGTGGAAATACTTAGGAAACACTTGAAAATAGACAACTAAGCAAAGGGGTGCAAAAAAAAAAAGAAATTAACCATAAAATTCAACACCATGGACAGAGAGAAGGAAAGAAGAAAAAAAACTATTCAAAGTCCTATTTATTTTTCTTGTACAACGCTGGAACAAGACTGTGGTGGGAATACTTAGGAAATATTTGAAAATAGACAACTAAGCAAAGAGGTGCAAAAAAAGAAATTAACCATAAAATTCAACACCATAGACAGAGAGAAGGAAAGAAAAATAACCAAAACAAAGTCCAAAGAATTTACCACTTTTTTATTTATTTTTCTTGTACAACGCTTAAACAAGACTGTGGTGGGACCATTTTGGAAATGCTTGAAAATAGACAACTAGGCAACGAGGTGCAAAAGAAAGAAATTAACCATAAAATTCAACACTATAGACAGAGAGAAGGAAAGAAGAAAAAACTAATCTAAGTCCAAAGAATTTACCACATTTTTATTTTATTTTTTCTTGTAAAACGCTGGAACAAGACTGTGATGGGACCACTTTGGAAACACTTGTAAATAGACAACTAAGCAACGAGGTGCAAAAAGAAAGAAATTTGTCATAAAATTCAACACTATAGACAGAGAGAAGGAAAGAAGAAAAAACTAATCTAAGTCCAAAGAATTTACCACATTTTTATTTTATTTTTTCTTGTAAAACACTGGAACAAGACTGTGATGGGACCACTTTGGAAACACTTGTAAATAGACAACTAAGCAACGAGGTGCAAAAAGAAAGAAATTTATCATAAAATTCAACACTATAGACAGAGAGAAGGAAAGAAGAAAAAACTAATCTAAGTCCCAAGAATTTACCACTTTTTTTTCTTGTACAACACTGGAACAAGACTGATGGGACCACTTTGGAAATACTTCAAACTGTATTCATAGTCATCTTATTTCGTTAGCCCGCGTGCAAACAAGGTGTCTGAAGTGCCTTATATTTCCCTTCTTTGGAGAGCCGATCTAGTCACCCTTAAGGAAAGGAGAGCAAAAATTGCCTTGGGTTTCGCTAACAATGGCCTCCATCAGGCACATACGCAAGAATTTGTTTGGGGGGCGGGGGGGGCACATTCTTCAAATCCCTTATTCTGAGAGAAGTATCAGAAAATTATGGATAAATAAAAAAATCATGAGATTTCGGGGGGCCCGGACCCCCCCCCCCCCTGCATACGTGCCAGGTCTTTATAACCCTCGGACAACTTCCCTTTTCCTTAGTCAGTATTCGTCCCTTGCGTCCCGCGTTCTGCTTCAACAAAAACCCCCTTTCTTACCCCAATAAAAGTTTCCACTGAAAGATATAGAAGAAATTTCATCCCGTACATAGTTAACATATTAAATCAGTAAATCTCCTCACCCCAAAGCCCTCACTCCCTTTTTACCTTGTAATTGTTTAATGTACATTATGTAAATTTTGATGTTTCTATTTCTTGGTCGCAAAACTAAATAGTCCTCATGTTAACATTTTTACGAGTTTAAATTGTTTTTGACATTTTTTTTTTTTTTATTATTTTTTCCCCGACCATCCATTTTTTTATGTGCTTGTTGTTTGAAATGTTGCTTTTCTAATTACTGAAAAGCGCGAATTCACCCCATTTGGGCTTGTGACAGCAATTTTTCAGTAATAAATTTTATCTTATTCAAATTCTCTTCTTTTTCTTTATTTACAATACTACGAAAGATTATGATTGGATCGGACAATTTAGTACGAGCCGTGATTTTAATTTAAGCTTACCTTTACGTACTTGCCTTACCTTTCAATTTAAGCTTACCTATTAGGCACTGCCTCTTTGTGAGAGTGGTTGTTTGAAAGAGGTCCATTTAATTCAGTCTATATTACACTTCCAAACTCCTCGTTAGTAAGCTTACCTTAATACTTCCTTTTGGTGAGGGTGGTTCTTTGGTAACAGCTCCATTCAATTCAGTCTGTATTACATTTTCAAACTGCACAGTGCCTGCTAAAAGACCTTTGATACGAATAGCACTCAGCTTTGATGAGACAATTGGGTCCTGTAAGGCAAATGAAATAGGTATATTTACTTGTTTAAGTTGTTTATAAGGATGGGACCAACGAAAAAGACAATTATAATTTGAAAAGTTAAATTAGATTTATCTTAAATTAAATTAAAACTAATTCGGATAAATTAGAAAAAATTAAATTAATTTTAGCTGAATTTTAAAGAAAAATCCAAAAGATAGTTTTTGAGCAATTTTGAGTTTAAGTAGAGCTTAAACTCAAAATTTGAGTTTAACTCAAAGTCTTTTTTGACTCAAAAAAGACTTTTGAGTTTAAGTGGGACTTATTTATACGGAAAATACTCAGTACGGTTTGTGGAAAATACTAGAAAAAATCATAAACAATTAGTAAAAAAACAGGAGTTCTATTTTTTATTAAAAAGACCTCCAAATGCAGTTATTTAGTTTTTGGCAGTACCGGGCACTAAATTTAGTTTAGGAAACATGAGTGAAAAATGAGGAGAAAATAAGCAAAAAAGCTACTAAAAGACTTAAGGTGTAGTTGTCTTTAGGAAACAATAGATTTTCAATATACAGATTTTACGAAGGAAAAAATTAATTTCATTCATTAGTTCTGGTTATTTATTTCCACGGCTCAACGTGGCAACACTGACTAAAAATGATTTTATTTCCTGAAAAACTGAATATTTTTGAACCAACAGCAAGGATAATCTTAAAAACACGGTTTTCAATTGTGAATAGACAAAGAATGTGTCCGGAGGTGGACTCACTGATGAGCTAAAATCTCATCAAAAATATTTTTCCACTCACTATTGCACACATTGGATACGCAGGCAGTATGCAAGTTATACAGAAATTAAAGGGGGGGGGGAGGAAATCGTGCAACTAAACCTCCTGGAAAATCTTAACCACCTTATAAAAATGAAAATACTGCTTTTAAAAATCACCTCATAAAAATCAAAAATTTTATTATTAAAGAAAAAGATCTCCAAATCGTCGGCTGGATATCAAATTTACGTGTCTCCATAATTGTTAATTTTCAGAGGAGCAGAAAAAAAACATCACAACTTTTTTATTTTCCGAGTGATAACCGTAGAACAGAAACAGATAGATATGTATTGATCATACATATGGATCCATTTTTGTTTTATGGTTTTTGGAGGGGAAATAAAAAAGTTATGAGGTTTCTTTGCTCTTCTGGAAATTTACAATTATGGAGATACGCAAATTTGAAATCCGACCGACAAAATGTAGTTATTCAGTTTTTGGTGATACCAGGTGCGCGAATGAAAAATCGCCAAATAATAAGAAAAAACGGCATTAAACAAATAAAGATGCAGTTGTCTTTAGGAAACAGCAAATTTGTAATTAACAAATCTTTACGAAGGAACAGCGTTGATCAATTTTACTAATTAGTTCTACTTATTTATTTCCACAGCTCAACGTGGCGACACTTCGTAAAAACTTCGTAATTATGAAAAGCCAAAAGGTAAATCTAAAAAATCACGGTTTTCGGTTATGACCTAACGGTATAAACCTAACGTGAGTTCAGAAGTGGACTAATCGATGAGATGAAAATCTCATCAACAATGTCATTCACTGCTCCATATGTATCGAATGAGCCGTATAAATTATACAAGAACTATAGGGAAAAATTGAACAAATGTGCATGTACCCAAACCTCTACGAAAATCATAAACAATTAGCAAAAATCAGGAATTCTGTTTTTAATGAAAAAGATCCCAATATCCAGTTATTTAGTTTTGGAGATACTAAATTTTATTTTAATTTTATTTAAATTTTGTTAAATTTAAAAACAGATACAGGAGTGAGAATCAGCCAATAATAAGCAGAAATAATCACTAAACAGCTTAAGAAGGTTTAGTTGTCTGGGTTTTCAGTATATAAATTTTTACCAAAAAAAAGCGTAGATAAATTTAACTAATTAGTTCTACTTAATTATTTCCACAACTTAACATGCTAACACTGACGAAAATGATGTACTTCCCTAAAAACCTCATGATTTTGAAACAACCAAAAAGAAAATATTTAAGAAACGTGATTTTTGGGTATGAATAAACCTAAGGTAGGACCAGGGGGGGGAACTTATCAATGAGATTTTTCATCTCATTGATAATGATGATTTTTACCATTTAATACATTTAAGTAGCTAGTTTAGCTGATTTATTTAACACTTACAAAAACATGGTATTTCCATAAAAACTTCATAATTTTGAAACAACGAAAAAGAAAATCTAAATAGACTAAAGATAGGTTCAGGGGAGAATAAATATTTTGACTTTGATGTCCTTGGTACTTGAGCTTTCAGAAACCATTTATGTGCCTGACCATACATTTAAGGTCTGAGTATCTGCATCACAATTAATATCATTAAAGTGAGATTATTGTTAGAAAAAAAATTACTAACAAGGTAACTAATATATATGGAATGCTTTTCCATAATTAATATGTAAGGAAATATTATGTATGAAATACTTTAGGATGTCTGACATACTATAGGAAGCTCCCATAACTAATAGATTTTTTCTGAAAAACAAATCACCTGAAGGATTGTAAATTCAACTTCATCTCCAACCTTCAAATCTTGATCAGGAGATATCCACTCATCAACAAGAAAAGGAAGAAGTGGCTCGCGCTCCGCACATTTGATTAGTCCACAGCCTTCTTTCAACGAGGCAACAACACCATTTTCACGTCGCTCACCGCTAAATGCGAAACTCTCATCAAGCAGTTCAATATTAGTTGCACGCTGTAACTTGTCACGTCGGTCTGTTGCAACGTTAAATTGAACCCAATCGCCGTGCCTGTGAAAATCAAAGCAAGACATATTAAGAATGGCATTTAACCTCACCTTAGCTATAAACATTTATGCGTAACATGGTTTTACACAGGGCCGTGGAGTCGTTATAAGTTATAACGAAATCCAGACATTTTCAACATACTGACTCTATTCAGCAAAAATTTACTAAAACTCTCGACTCCACAGACCTGTTTTAAAGCTCCGTTTAACTAGATTTTATAAGTTATAACTAACTCCAACTCCAAACATTTTCAATATCTCAACTCCACTCCGACTCCGATTTTCACAAGCGATAACCCGGGGTCAGAAGACAGGCTGCAGCAGTCGCTACGGAAAGATTCTTGACCAATTTAGTTTTTGAAAGCTCTAATTTTCTTCAGGTACTTATTGGGTTCGGTTTCATTTACTTGAAAATATTAGTATTAATTCTTTAATACTTTAATGATTCGAAAATATTAGTGTTCTATTCTTTTATATATACCTTCCCCATTTTTTAGTTTGCAGGGCTAAGAACGGCTTAGCGGATGTCTTTACCGAAATATGTTCTTTGTCTTTTCATGCTTTTTTTTGCACTGGTTGAAAATCAACCTCGTTTGTTTTTTTTGTTTTTTTGTCGAACATATGTAGGTCTAAGAACGCATTAAACAACAACCCTTAGTTTTTGTTTAAAAAGAAAAACAAACAAATGTTTTGAAAAAAAACAACTAACAAATGAGAAAAACTGTTTCGTTTAAAGGTGATTCAAGAATGATGAAATACACAACACAAGCGAAAAAATACAGCAACAAAACATAGATTGAGAAGAAACTAAAAATGATTATTGAAGAAAATCATCACGATACCTCATACCTACCCAAACGAACTTTCCAATATTATTTATATTCAAGTAACATCTACTTCTCAAAATTTCAAAAAACCTATCTCTCCCCCCAACCTCCCTACCAAATATTTCCAAGCGCAAGGCCCTATATTCCCCTAAAAAATGGTGTAAAGACTCATCCATCTCTCCACAAATATGGCAACTATTAAGGACCATCCCTCAATATGACCTTCCCTAAATATTTCCTACGTTCTCCAAGAGGCATAAAATTTCCCTTTACATACATTACCCATTTCAAATCTTCCGGAGCCAATTCCATTTATAGGTAAATTTCTTCGCCCAAGTTCTCCTTGACCTCCGCATATAGCCCGAGGGACGGCGAGGTGGCCTTCTTAGCTGGCCAAACCTGAACTACCTGAGACTCTAGCCTAGAAGCAACTAACCTAGATACGGTCCCTACCATCCCTCCTATCCCTAATTCCAATAATTGTCTAGCCCTGCACGGTCAAATATATTCTTCATTTGATTTGGCCACGAATCCTTCTTTCTATCTTGAAGCATCATTAAAAATGCTTGTTTAACTAGCCTATTATCTTCTATCGATGAAACCCTTTCCCAAGACTTAACCATACAAATTAGCCTACTCTGTCTCATACACTTTATTCCTATATCCCCTCACAGCACTAACTCAATAAACTTATTATAAAGGCCTAACATACGTTTAAAAAACCTCAACTGTATTCTTTCTAAATCTAACCCTTTATCAAACCCCCAAAGTTCCGTCCAATAATACAAAGCCGATCTAACCCTAGCATTAAAAATATACTTTAGCAATCCTACATCCCTAATTTCCCTAATACTATTTTTACTTAGCATTACTAGTAGCCTATTTCCCTTACTTTCTACCATCTTAAGATGTTTCTTCCATTTCCCATCTGACGATAGCCTACAACCTAAGTACTGAAATTCATCTACACGGTCTAGTGTCCTACCTTCATACGTAAACTTACACTGCGAATCAATCTGTTCTCCACTTTTCCTAAAAACCATAACCACCCACTTCTTTACGTTTAATACTAGTTTCTTATTCCTAAAATAAGAAGATGCTAGATCTAGCAGTTGCTGCAAATGTTATTTACTTTCTACTATTAATGCAAGTAAAACAAAACAAGGAATCCAAGTTTGAGGATTATTCAATCCATTCGTAAGTCTTAAAGTAGTATCTCGCACATGACCTGAAGTGGGAAAAACAGACACAGGAGGTGATCAAACAGACAAACCAGGGTATACCTTCCTTCAAACTCCTTGCTCGTCATGGTGTCCCAACCCCCCACCTGAATTGGAGACCACCTTAACTTCAAACCGCACCAAAGTTGCCACCCTTTGTTTATGTTGCTTAGTTTTCTTTGTCAGGTTTTGTCTAGTGATTTTGCTTTGCCTAGGGATTTTTAGTGATTTTCAAAAGTTTAATGGGTTCACTTTTATTAGGAATTTCTCCTAGAATCTCTCAAACAGGGCATGAAGAAAACTATTAACCAACAACAATATAAGCAAGGTAGTGGAAACCGTAATTTTGTCCTTTAAATGGTTGCGACTTTTTTCTGTGTTTGCAAGAATGGTTTTCTCTCTCCTTTTCCAGTGTCTTTTCAATTTATGTGTCTTTTTATTTCTTTGATGGTTTTTAAGTAGCAATAGGAGATAAGGGAAAGAGTGTGGTTGAGACCAGGCACTTTCATGAAGCATTACTACCGAGATCTATAGATTTTAAAATACTACCCGAGATCCTAGATTTTGACTGGATTTTCAGCAGCTTATCCAGAGCCTACTGTGCATGATAAGATCTGAACCATTGTTTGTCCTTTCCCCCTCCACCAATCGAATCATGGTGCTATTCACCCATATAGGGCGAATCACCTGCTATCATCACAATCATCAAATAGCACAGGTTCTTTTCGTCTCCCTAGAGAATACCTCTTATAAAATTAGCAATAGGTGAAAACTATGCTTGATCTACCACCCCTAAGAAGAAAGTAGACAAATTATAACTTTTGCGAAATTTTTCTTAAGATGTTAGTGGTTTTACTTTTGAACAAGTGACAATCGTGACAGAAGCATAGTATACACCATCTAGTTTCAACAAAAAAAACATACTTGTTGGTTAGCAGTAGCGGTTTCAGGCCTCATAATCTGGGGGGGGGGAGGCATCTTAATAAGAGTGTAAAAACGGAAAATAAAAGGAATTTAATGTCAAATGTCAGAAAAATTGGGGGAAAGCTGCCCCCCCCTTCCCAGACCTAGAAGCGTCAGTGTTATCTAGAGTCGATTTCTAAGATCTTGTGATGTATTCTGCCCGGAGTAGGAAGCGTGTAGACGATGTAAAAAGGCATATTCAGAAAAAACTGAATTTTAATGAATGTTTATAATAGTGGTCAATTTCGTTCTAGCAGAGACATCTAATTTTTATGCCAACAATGACAAAATTTCTAGGTGTCGTTAAAATGAAATAAGCCCATAGATTTATTTAGCTCAGTGAAGGAGGGAGGGGCTTCACCTCTTGGATTTTGAAAAAAGGCAAGTACTTAAGAGTGACTTTAAAAAGTAAATCTAGAAGCCCTTTTTGGGGTGATTTAATTTTCCAGAAAACACAAAATCTGAAAGTTCTGAGAAGTGAAGACCTGCTCCAACATAAAATACTGAAAAGAAGACTATAACATACTGGAAAGGAGTATTTTAAAACCAAAGAGAGCAAACAAAATACTTTATGCTAATCTTGAACGAGGATTCGCCGGACAGAAAGTGAGCATAGCGTGTAATCGTGACTACTATTACAAAAATACGATTTCTGAGAATTTTAAAGAAAGTAACGATTCGGCCCCTCTATTCAGCTACCAAGCACTTTACCCCAGTAGCAAGGTGTAGCAGTAGCAGTAGAGTGCTACTTTACCCCAGTAGCAGTAGAGCTTTTAATGTTTGCTTTTAGATTCTTGTTGCTGTTTTTGTATTATTCCTTTTCTTAACATCACTTAAATAATAACATTTACTTGTATATTCTATATAATAGAATTATATATAATTTATATAATTATAATGATTATAATTATAATAATATAATTATAATTTATATAATTCAAGGAGAGCTTTACCTTCACATTTGATACTGTGTTTTCCTAGTGTTTGTCATGTTCCTTGGACTAGGTTAGGTTAGCTGACGCCTAGTTTTGACTGAACCCTAGTCAGAGATCATGACATCTTAAAGTAGTGCAAACTGAATTTTCTTCTGTTAGAAGTGGAAGCTGGATATCTCTCAAGAATAGATTGATCTGGTTGGTCGAGACGCGTGATAGAGATACCTTTTTTTTATTCCAATATTCACGGCGCCAGGTACTTCAAAGTATCTGATATGCCGCTATTCATTTACCTCGTTCAATGGCCTCGAGGTTTTAAATGTCTATTGAACCTTCTTTTGAAGGTGTCAACAAAGGGATTTGCAGGGATATAATCCCCAGGAAGATCGTTCCAGATAGAAGTGCAACGCCGGATGAAGCTGTTCCTCAAGTACTTGGTTTTCGGCGTATCCTCCTTTAGATAATTGGACCGAGCTGTGTACCTGAGATTCTCGACTGCTACTGGAACCTACAACAGGTTCGGGAATGCAGACCACTCTTCCGTGTTGACCTGGGTCATTTACTGTTCTGCTTGTTTCTGAAACATTGTCACAAGTATGGGAAACAATGTCCAGTAACCCGACAGTTTGAGCACTGACATTGTTATCATTTCTTGCATTCTTCCTTTGTCTTCCAGATTTTCACCCCAAAAAAAAAGATCAAATATTGTTGTTGCTTTTTATTCAGTATTTGATTACGGATTCACAACAACAAAAAAGATAAAACTGACGAGCTGACGCCTAGTTTTGACTGAACCCTAGTCAGAGATCATGACAGCGGGTAGGATAGCGGAGAGGAATTGTTTTACATATTTTAAACAAGGTTTTTACTATTGGTATATTTAGGATTTTCCAGAATGAGGTTAGACGTAATACTTCAAAATGAAGTCATTGAAAAGTAACAGGGCTATTTAATGGCTCGGAAAAAAAAAGCAAAGGGGGTTAACATTACAAGCGACCGGTCAATCAGTCTCGCTAGTTCATATAGCACATAGGTAAAATGCAAAATAGCTATTTAAAAAGTAAGATGGTATTTTTCCAAATCTAGGGGGTGTCCCCCCTCCCCTCAATTGGAACCACTGTGGCCTTCTAAGCTTCCTTCAGGTGAATACAAGTTAAATTTTGAATAACAAAATTTAAAAATCACAAGGGGCCATGGGGATTTTCAAAATACTTAGGTGGGGCATGGCCCAAAATTGGTTGGGAACCACTGATCTAGATCTAGACTCGAATTCGACAACTATGCTCAAAAAGAAGATTGTGAATTCAGATAGTTGATTTTGCTCTGTTGGGAGCAGGGTAGTAATTTGGTATAGGTGGGGGAAGGACTACCCCTTCCAGATCTCGGTTTTAGCCCCCCCCCCCCTCCAGACCCCAGTTTTACCCCCGAGATGAAATTTAGTTTCTTGAAAATCTTGTCAAAACTAATATATGCTGCATAATTCAAGCATCCACAAAAACGAGTCAGTTTTCTTAAGTATATCTTTACCTTTACGATACTATATGACTTATTTTTCAGTTTTCACTGTCATATTCACTTGATTTAGGGAAATTAGCTCCTAATTTGCCCTCCCAGGACTTTGACGAAATTATGCCACTGGTTGGGAGTCGGGTTTATAAGCTTTGTTGTTCAACAGGTTGCAATTCACTTATTCAGTTTTAAAAAGTCTTTGTTCTCCTGATAATTTTCAATCCTGTTTCAAGAATCTGGTTTGTCAGTTGAAACACCTTTACTTTGTTGGCATAATCTCAGAAACATGTAGAAGCAACTTTCCATGTAAATGTTTTGCCCGTAAAGTAGTGGCAGAACGAAAAATCTCCTGCTTACCATTCCTGAATCACTTTTAAATGAAAAAAAAATTCTCACAACACATTTTTTTTTCAATGCGTTATTAAACTTTCGGCCACAATAGACTGAATTTCGTTCTTCGCGGCGCATGCTGCTACATGCTGCTTCACGGCGCATAGGCGACCATAAATAACCATTCACCTCAAGCAACTAAAGGCTTTTTTAGGGAACTCCGAACGTCGGGAGAGCCAATTTCATTGAAGTATTTTGCAAAAAAAATAATCTATTTTTTTCAAAGCTTCATTAGTTTAGTTGTTTATTTAGGAGACTGAAAGACATATAGATTATTTTAAATATACTGTGTATCGAAGAAAAATTCGCAAAAGCAACTAATTAAAAAGAATGATTTCTTATTGAAGTTGCGATTTTTAAGGCAAGTAATTGGTGATCGAATGTGAAAACGTTATTTCAGACTTAGGAGCTGTACTATTACTTACACTCCTGCCATATTCTAGTGAGTATTTCTCACAACCAAATTCCATTTCTTTGGGCCCAACATCTCAAAATTTGTGCTTGAATGTTTTTTAAAATTCTAGGATGCTTTCGCCAAAAAAATTGCTAACTTTTATCGATTGCTTACCCTCTTTTCCTGGGCCAACCCAATATCCTTCCTCCTTTTTCAAGCAACAACAATTCTTACTCCTACCATTCAATTATTTTTCCTCTTTTGCTTTTTTTACACCCCCCCCCCCCCGCCCTCTTACCGTAAACACCTAATGCTGTTATCTTTTTTTTTCTCTATTACCGGGTTCTGTTTTCACATATCTAATTAGCTTATATTTTTACAAATACACTGGGAATTTAGTTGAAGACTTACTTAAGAGTATAATGGCCTTTCTGATCCTTCTCACCAAATGTGACAGCATTCTCAGAGCGGTCTCTGCCACGGAATCGCAACCGACCAGGCAAGGGATCTTGGGGATTGACTTGAATGCTCCTATCCAATGGCTTCACAACTTGACCTTTGAGAACTTCAGGGTCAACATCTTCAAATACAACCGTGCCAACTGCCAAACGGGTAATGTGACAAGCAAATTCTTCTCCCTGACAAAATAATGAAATCAATAATTTAGGCTAAATAACTTGTTTAACAAGTTTAAAGAACGGGTAGTGAGAAAGAGTTATGTGGAAAACCAACCAACTGGTAACGTGACAGGCATATTCTTGTCATTATATAAAATATACAAACTCAAATTTCATTATATAAAAATATTCATATTCAAACTTCATTATATAAAATAATGAAATTTGTTTTTCTAGATTTTAGTTCCAATTTATCAAGTTGATTTCTGAATTTAGGGTATCCTTATTATCCTGAGTTACAATTTGCCATTTACACATGATGAGTGATTTAAAAAAAAATCACGTTTGACGGCTATGCCATATTTCCAAGTCTTTAGGATATGTCATGATTGTGTATATACCATTGCTACAAGTAAGGACGTTAATTTACTAAAAATTTTTGGGGGGATGGTCCATTTTCAAAAATCTAGGAGGTCAATTTTATTGTTTATTCCCAACGAAAATACCATAAAGAGGAATTTTACATTGAGAACACACCAAAAAAGTGGATTTTTTTAAATATAGAGGGGGGGGGTGCAAATATATATATGGGGGCAAATCCCCCCTTCAATTAACGTGCCAAATTACATGCTCCATTTTTTAGTCTAAAAACCGCATTACTTTCAACAAGAACTAAATCCAGCAATGAAACTTTTCTCTTGAATTTTGGCCACAAGAATGATCAAAATTGTAGCCATAGGTTTGTTCCAAAGACTTTCTTGTTAATAATATACGATTCAAGAAATGTATAAACTTCGTGGATTACCCTTGATATTAACACAAAGAATCAAATTAAAGGAGATAAAAAGTTTCAATGATATTGATTAAACTTCAGACACCATTATTTTATATTATATAAAATAATATTTTATATAAAATAAAACAGACACCATTATTTTATATTTTATATTATATATTATAAAGGAACACAGAACAATCCATTCGGCCAATGTCCCATCTCAAGCATTATATAACTTAAACTTGAAAAAAAACTCATTTAACAGCATTCATAAAAGCAAGAAAGACAACGTTTCAATGTAGACGTTGAAACGTCTAAAAAATAATAATAAATAAATAAAATATAAATACAATAAAAAAATAATAAATAAATAAAAAAAAACTACGTAGACTAAGACTACGTTTCAACGTAGCTTAATATGTTCAAATATACTCGACCTCAATTTTTCCCTAAAATAAGGGGAAAAAGACTAAACTCAGGGAACCAACTCTGTGCGCTTTAGCTACACAAAGACTCGAAATTCAACATGCTGTAATACGACATCAAATTTCCAAATTAAAATCAAAACTAGCTTTGAAGCTTCGTTCCCGAATTTCCTCTATTGATTCCGCGAACTTTCGCATATGTAAATCATCGACCCATGAGTTAAGGTGGCCAAGATTGCCACGTTAACTCATGGGTCATTGCTACATCAGACAAAAAAGTGGGCCATATAATGATATTCTGAAGGCATTTGCTGTTACACTACATTATTATTCACCAAGAGCATACTAATATATAAGGGGATGTTCAATAAAAAAAAACAGTATGTTCAATAAAGTATACCCCCCCCCCCCCGGAGCAGCAACCCCTCCATAAAATTAATATTAAGTCCCTCTGCCAAGAGCTATGACCTAAAAATCAACTTCTTTAGGCGACACGTAAAAAAAGAAACAATAGTGCGTTCATTAAAAAAAAACACTAGGCCTATTTTGTTATTTTGTTCTCGAACAAAATAAAATGTCTCGAACAAAGAGAATGTCTCTTTGATTTCTAGGGATCGGGGTTTAAAGCAAAATTTTCGTGAAATTCTTGAAATAAAGAAAATCTTATTCAAGAATATTGCTTTGAATCGTGATACAGGTGAATATGGGCTGGACTCTATCTATGATAATTTATAAAAATCTCACAGAGTAAAGTTCAATTCACCCAATGTAGTTGACCTTTGTCCAAATGTTATATCATTGAACGCTAATGAACCGAATCCAAGAAGGTCAAAGAGAATAGCTTCCGCCTTTGCTTTGAAAAGAATAAGAGATTCAAACAATATGTAGTGTTATTTGATTTAGTATATAAACTTTAGTTTTAAATTGTTTTATTTTAGTTTTACTACTGATGACGGTCACTGTATATGTGACCGAAATATCTGGTATTTTTGTGAATTTCTATTACATCACTGTCTATTAAAAGGATTTTATCCCTATTTGAACTTTTATTTATCGTCAAGGAAAGGCAGTGTGGTCTCCCAAATTATAAAAATCAACTTTTTATAAATTTTCACGCTTGTTGCACAACTATTTATCCAATAAAATGGGAAGGGAGAGGGGCGGTAAATTACCCTAAAAAAGAAACGAAATGAGAAGAAAAACGAAGTAAAAAAGAAAGAAGAAAAATATAAGAAATAAAATGTAAGAAAAATATATAAATTCATACATTTCTAGTTTCAATATTGAACTCAAGCTCGTCACCAAGTTGTGTATCACCCAATTCTACAGCATCTGCAAGTTTGAAAGAAATCTCTCGAACAACGTCGGCGCGTTCAACATATCCAACTGCATCCCGAATGGCACATATCACACCTTTATAACGTACTGGCTGAGCTGGATTCTCAAGTCGAATGTAAAGAGCGCCAAGATTTCCAGTTCTAAAAAAAGATTTATTGAACAGTTGCTTACTTCTTCTGACTCATACACTACATTTTTACAACATGGTTGCAAAATATCGAGGTCACAAATTAGGTTTCTAAGAACCCGAAAAACTTTTCGCATGCTGGCCAATGGTCTGCGTTAAACAGGTACCGATCTTCTGATTCGATGCCTTCGGCCGGGAGTGCAATAGGTAGTTGGGAGAAAATCATCGGACGCTTCCCGTGTTTTCCCCCTAGATTTCTCCAGGTACCCATTTAGTGTTGGTGCGACTGGCTGAGCTTACAGGGTCACACCATTGACCCCCGTTCCGAACAAAATAACAAACGACAGCAGGACTCGAACCCCTGATCTCAGGATTTCAAGTCCGGAGCGCTAACCACTCGGACTCACCCCGACCTTTTTCTATTTTCCTAAGAGCCTCATTTCTAATTTTGGCCCTCTCATTTCTTAATTCAACAATTTACAGATAGATTCTTTCCCATTGAACTTTTTGAAATAGTCCTTAGTTTTACTAATTTTTGTAGAATAAGGTTTTTATGCAAGGGGTGGTCGTACAAACTTTGGAAGAAACTATTTTGATTGGAAATTGAATTTATAGTTCCCTTTGCAAGAGTCAAAAGTGATCGGAGGACAACTACCCCCCCCCCATGCCCTCTTTTACCCAAATACATCCGATCAAAATTATAAGATAAATATTTTGTTCAGAATAGTTTAAGTATCATATAAAAAAGCCTCTGGGGTGACACTGCACCCTAGACAGCTAAAATGTTGTATTAAAAAGATTTACAGATGCAGTTTTCAAGAGTAGCAGGCGTAAAAGTAAAAAAAAGAAAGAAAATCAAGTGGTTAAAAATGGGCAAAGAGTCAGGTAAACACGTAGCATTAAACAGCTTCCGAAGGTAGACATTCACTTTGAAAGCATAGTTGTCAGTGGGATCTGACAGATTGCTCATGTTTAAATTTTGCAGACAAAAAGCGTTGTCAATATTGATTAATTATTTTGTTTTTTAACAGTCAACATGGCAACACTGGCAGAAATGTGGCACTTCCTTAAAAATCTAATAATTTGGAACAAGCAGAAAAAAAAAACTTAGAAAATTGCAGTTTTCGGGAGTAAATTAACCTGGGATGGATTTAAAAGGCAAAAATTTATTTTTCCTTTTAATTACAAAAAAAATGCCCTTTATTTTGCTCTTTAAATAAAATTCATCTTTATTTTGATGTCCTTGGTACTTTAAGATACAAAACCAGTGCATATAATACACATCGTTCTTTAGCTTTTATAAATATATACCATCATACATATTAATTATGCCATCGTATTTTAAATCATACCTTCATTACAATTTTTTATTTATATATATATATATATATATATATATATATATATATATATACATATATACATATATATATGTATATATATATATATATATATATATATATATATATATATATATATATATATATATATATATATATATATATATATCTAAAATATTAATTTTAGCTTTGTGGTTTTGGAAAAGTTAACAGTTACATTTCCACTGTCTAGCATATTGTATTCAAACAAAATAAAACTTGCCTCTACTGACGTTTACTTAACGTTTTACGTTTTGACTTTTACTTAACTTAACGTTTTACGTAAACGTTTACTTAAGCATGTCCAAAACAATTTAAGGGGAAGCAAGTCACTGACAATCTTTATGGAGAAATTGTATGCACATATAATTTGGACCAAAATAACTTTTACAATATTTATCTTCCTATATGATTTTTTTTTGTATATGTTGTATATTTTTGGTTACTAGTGTTTACAAATAATCAATCGTCTTATGCCGCTCCCCCCCCCCCCCCAAAAACTATTGTCATACCTTTGACTGGTAGTCATTTGAAAACTGACAGTGTCACCAACGCGAAGCGTTACATTCCCCTCTACGTCGTCTTTGGTGTATGGAAGAAAAAAACATTCGCCACGATTCTCATAAGAAATACGTCCTTGGCCTTCTCCATTGCGAAGCTCAGTTGTTACAACACCTGAAAATAAACACATCACTCCAAATATTGGACAGAACACAGCAAAAATTAATTTTCGGATTAGAATGAGTGAGTGGTAGTTCAATCAAACTTAACAACTACACGATTCTTGCACTGGTTCTGGAACCATTGCTCTTCCTGAAGCCATAATAACTTCAGTGATTTAAAAGATATAAAAATTGCAACTTGGAACGTTACAACGTTAAAAAACAACTATCGTATTGACATTTTGACTTACGAATTCAGACAATTCGAACTGGACTTATTAGGAGTTCCAGAAACTCACATCCCGAAGGTAGGAAAAATGAAATTAGGTAATATAGAATTTACTTGCACAGGCAGGAAGAATAAGGTGCATAGGCAGGGAATAGGGCTAATGATGAATAAGGAAGTTGTCGAAGTCTTTTTTAAGTTGGGAAGGTATTAATAATAGAATACTAGATTTGGGGCGCTAGGAAAAAAGAGGAGGATTTGCTGAATGTTTTCAGGTTTTCAGCTACGGATGTTTTCAATGTTTTCAGCTACGGATTGTTTTGGGTACCCGACAATATTGTAATAGTTCGTTATGCATTCGCTACTATTATCCATGACCTTCTCCAATCATCTAGATATTTTCTAGAGAAATTGTCAACGGATTGTTTTTGGTACCCGACTGGCTGACCACATCTCAAATAGTAGTCTGGAGGAAAAACATGGTTCAATCTCGCTTTCTAGGGCTATAATGAGAAAAAGGATGAGATGACTAGGACACGTGCCGAGATGAAGGATGATAGGTTTCCAAAGATCTTCCTTGCTGGCCAAGTGTCTATGGCTTAACGAAAAATAGGTCGTCTCCGAATGGGGTGGGAGGATTCCGTAAGAAAATACTTAAGAGATATAGGAACATCTTAGGAGGCTTTAAAGAGGGATGCTTTTAATAGATTGGGATTTAGGAGGAGCGTGCATAGCTATGTTGGCCTCAGGCGGCTTGGTGCTGCAGTGAGTTGTTGGCAGTAGTACCACTACTGCCTGGTAAGCAATTGACAAGTCAGATACCAGATCTGGTGAGCGATTAGCTTTTAAAAAGCATTAAAAAAAGAACCCAGATTTAGCATTTTGAACTGTTATTCAATATTAGGTTTTTTAAGTTACCCTTTCATTATTACATGGAAAGGTTTTTTTTAGGTTATTTTTTAGGGTATGTTTTATTTTTCTATTTTTGCACGGAGAAAGGTTGAGCAAAGGTCACGGACGAAACACTTGCAGGGACGGCCTTGCAATAGGAAGATTTGAACAGTCCCCACAGTGATATGACCAAACTTCAAAATTCGAATCACAAAACATACAACAAAAAGGGAATGTTTCTTAATGTGCAAAATCGTATTTTCTACTAGTCAAGCGTCAATGAAAACATTCTGTTTCTAGATGTAAGAATTGACAATGAATAACAACAGTCAGCAGCGTAAAACAACAATTTGAATAATGACATATATAGCAACCAGTATAAATTTCTTGAATATGTTCATAATATGGTTTTCTAAAGTCTGAACGTCCATGAGAAAACATTTACTTCTTCACTTGAGAGCTGACATTGAGCAGTGGATCAGCTAAAAATCTGAATAACAACACAGAACAATAATAATGTTTTGCGTTGCACAAACCAAAAACTACACAATTGATATCAAAATCTTCTTCACTGTCTCTTGACCTAGACATACATTTTTCAAACTGAGATGACAAGATCTTTAAAATTAAGAAGAAATATAGTGAAAGAACAACAGAGATTACAGCAGGGACATGGAACGAATCCAGGGGGCGGGCATAATTATCTGTCAAATAATTTTTAGATAAGTAACTTCCAAGCTGGGTGCTGTCCCACTTAAGGATGTCAACAGATATGTCAAAAGACTTACAGAAATGATTAAAGCTCCCATTCATTGCTACAAATACCTTTGACTGGAGGAACAGGGTTTCGACCTTAAAGTTAGAAGAGAAGGACAAGCTGCGAGGATATGAAAAAGGAACATTATGCCAAGAGATCGCTCGTTTATTAAGGTGTAATAATATACTTTAGCATGGTTGACCTAACCCTGAAACCTGCTTCAGTTTTGTTAATTGGAATTATAACTGGAAAGAAGAACAAGATTATTTGAAGCACATAAACCAGCGAAAAACTTTGTATGAAGCTGAAAGGAGACTATTTTTAGACTCCAGGTGCTGTTTTCCGAAGAAGATCTATGTTAGTCAGTGTTATACATACCAGTTACTCTTTCTTCTCCACAAGCGCTTTCTGGTGTAATTTTTGAAACAGCAGAGGCAATTGGTTTTCCATTTCTCTTGTCAAAAGTTACTTCAAACTGCACAGGATCACCAATACGAAGATGTTCAATATTTCCTTCAAACTGGGAGAAATGAAAGAAAAGGCGAGCTTGACGCTCACAACATTGGATAAAGCCATACGAGTGCTGAAACAACAATAGTAAAATCACACATCTACTGTTAAACTCATTATAACACAAATTCAACCCAACTTTACTCACTTCACGTACACTTTTTATTTATATAAAGTTCACACTTTATTCGATTTCCTTATGATCCCAGCTGGCTTTTCACAAAGTACAACTTTTGCGAATATTATCAAACAGGATTAGAATCTTAACCCTTTACCACTATAGCTCAAGACAGTGGTATTAGCCACATTCTCTTTGTTACTTATTATTTTATATAATATTGTTCAACAAGCCCATAAAACTGTCTTTAAAACTAAAAAACGCCCCCAAACGAACATTAAATTTTGCTCAACTTTTCAAAATGCATACATTTCAGAGTCATACAAAATACAAGCACACATCATGGATCCCCTACCATATTTCTTAACTTTGTTTCTCTATTTCCCAGTTTTAATCCCAAGAGACTTTAAATTTTTAGTACAACCACTTCCCTTACAATGACAGCAGCCTGTACATAGGGCATACACCAGATTTTTTGGTGTGCTGGGTGGTGGGAGGCAATAATAAAAAATTAAATTTCATAATTTGAATAATAAATACCCTTAAATTTGGGAAATTTTCAGATTTGAAGGAGGGAGAGCCCCCCTCCCTGTGTACATCCTTATATTGCACTGATCACTTACGTATACTTTTCTGGTAAACCATATATGGATAAGGCCTTCATTAAAGCTTTCTATCTAGTGAACCGAGCACTAGATAACAATCTACAAAACACAGGACTAAAGGAGTCTGAAAATTTGAGATGATTCCGTTTTCTGTCGTTCGGCAATAGTATGCCTAGTTTTAGGCTCAGTAGTTGTCCTTCAGTATTAAAGCAAAATAATTATTTTTTGCTTTGTCACAATATAAATACTGTAATCTTAACTACGATGAAGAAAACGTTGTAATCCTAATTATAATCCTTCCAATGGCTCTGTTCATGATTATCAATCTAAGCCTGAAAATCTTGTCCATGCATCCTAGAGTCACTAGACCCTCCCTTTTATCAAACAATTATCTCTAAGATCATGCGAACCATACCTCAAAACACATAACAAACTATGCCAGTCATTTTATTACCTTCTATAACTCCCCAGTAAATCAATCAAAAATATTCTCACTATTTCCTACATCCTGATCACAATTGGAAACTACCTAAAAACGTTAAATCAATAACTCCTTAAAACAAAAGCTAGCTCAGGTCCCACTTCTATGTTCAAATAGGACTAGTCCAGTGACTAATTCCTCTCAATTTCTTACTATGCAACTGCACTATCTTGCTATAATAGGCTTCTGTTCAAATCTCCGTAAAATCATATTACTACTGCTACTAACAACTCACTGCAGCACCAAGCATTCTGAGGCCAACACAGCTACGTACGCTTCTCCTCTGTCCCAATATATTCAAAGCCTCTCTCTTTATATCCTCCCGAGGAATTCACATTTTCCTTACATGTTTCCTTATGACATCCTTCTATCCCATTCGGGGACTACCTGCTTTTTTGGCCCTCGACAGTTGGTTGACAATGATCTGAGGCAATCTGTCATCTTTCATTAACAGAATGTGTCCTAGCTATCTCAATCTTTCTTCATTATAGCCCCAAAAAGCAAGAATGACCCACATTATTCATATGGCTTAATGTTCAAGATACAGTAAGTCAGTTGGGTACCCAAAACAGTCTATAGGCAATTTTAATCAAACAGTATCATACTTAAATCATAGTATTTCTACATGCTTTTGTAACCTTCCTTCCTCAAACATCATATACAGTCTGACAATTTTTTTCCTATAACTATTCCATCCAACTTCAACAGTATCAAATTATAAACTCTTCAGTTTCAAATACAACTGTTCTTGGAACCACTACTACTACTATTGACAACTCACTGCAGGATTAAGCCGTCTGAGACCAAAACAGCTACGCACGCTTCTTCTCCACCCCAATCTATTTAAAGCTTCACTCTTTACCCCATTCCCCTCAACTTCTAATCCTCAATTCTATCAACATTATAATTACTGGTAAGCAGTTAAGCTTACTAAATATCAGCTTTAAATTAACTTGAAACAACTAGATTTACTTTAAACATTTTCTAACACTATTAACTAGGTTTACTTAACATTTACATTTAACATTGGTAACAACATTCCTACCTAATGTAGCAACCAACAATTTACAATAACATGATCAATAAAATTAGCCATCTTACCACCATTGCAGTGCTATATCAACTAATGGTCTATTTTATGACCAAATGGTTGTTGTGCCTAAAAAATTGTAGCAGCATCTTATATTGGTATTTCTCCTTCTCCATACTAAATCAACCTCAACTAAGGAATTTTAGAAGTCCCAGTAAAACATAATGCCTCTACTAGGATCCCTTTTATTTGTTCCTACAACTAAATAGAAAATTCGATTGGGTAACTACTGTCTGGTCAGTTGGCTCTACAGAGGCATATGACTGGCACTAGATGGGAGGGTGTCAAACAGCTATCCAACTTCAATTCTACCTCACATTAGAATATTGATTCCAATATGATTTCCCTTTCCACGACTTACTCAAATTGAGTGGGCTATGGAACAAATATACTTATTTGCATTTGGTGAAGTGCCTGAGAGGTATAACAGGGACCAACTACCAGAATTACGTTTTGATCATTTTTAGTTCAATCCCTGTTTACCTTTATTTTTAAACTCTAGGTTTTTATTTCAATTTCATTTTTTTTTCTAGTCTATACATAAGAAAAAAATCACTTCTTCATTGAAAAAAAAACTAACAAATATATCTGAACTTTATATTCTCTATTTTATCATAGTTGGACATCCTTTATTAGCTGTATTAATTTCACACCTGCCAAAAAGACGAAGAAAGATAATATCTCTGAAGCAATTCAAAGGAAAAATAAAGAAACCCTTCATCCCTTTGAATTAAAAAGAAAATGGGATAAATAGAGAAATGGATGTAGGGAGAAGAAATGACGCCGAAGAGGAAGAACAAAATAAGAGGCAGAGATTGAGAAGCAAGGGGGATATGTTTTAATCTGGGAATGAAGTGGGAAGGGTGCTTGGTATAAACGTAAAAAAAAACAATTTAGACATAGATATACCTGTCAACACAGAGTGGATTGGGATCTAAAACATTGCAGCCCAAAAATACATCTTTGGTGCTGCCAGTCCAAGCCCCTGGGAAAGCCCCAACCTTCTTCCACCTACCACCCCCACCATGAAAATAAGATGAACCTGTGCAAGCGACGAGCATAGTGGTGACTCACCAATAATTTTTCAATAATCCCTGTCTCAAAAGTCCTTGAATTTGGAGAGTTGGCTCCACCTTGAGAGCTTGTCCTTGAATCTTCATTGGACCCAAACATACCAATTGAAAAGGAACCAATGGGAAATTCTATGTTGGTTGAAGGCAGAGCATTATAGCTCATTTGCTGTCCATATGATTGTTGTGGTCTCTGTTGTTGCTGCTGATAATATGGACTTGTGCTGAAGCTTCGGGGTGATTGAAAATCATAGCTTGGTGGTGCATAGCCCTGTGATGCAACAGGGGAAGGATGACCAAACTGACCCATATTAGCAAATGGATCTCTCATATAAGCAGAAGAAATATGACTCCAGGAAGGATTCATTGTTATTCACTATCAAACACACACAAAAGTATCTTTTTTTCAAAGTTCGTATATGTTAAAAATTAAACTAGGAAGGTATGATATCACAGTACACGTTCAAATGTGAGGCTTAATTTAGAATCAAAGAGATCATACAGTATAAACAGAGTTGATTCTAAGTCCCCTGATATTGTATTGACTGGAATTTAGTACAACAGTAAAAAAAATGTAAAAGGCTTAAGAAATTAAATGTTGTAATGTTCGTAAGTCTGAGCACTCAAGATATGTTAGGCACAGTGGGATGAGATGCACTGATGTTTCTTCTATGGCGAAAACCTAGAAAAAGAAAAAATGTTTGACTTCTAGATCATATGTTTAGTATCATTGATATCATATAAAATAGTTTTTCGTTTTTTATTAGTTTTGTGTATCTTCTACTTTCTAGGAATAAAAAAAATGTTTATTTTAAGTAAAAAATTTGAAATTTATAGTAAAAAATTTGAAATTTAAAGTAAAGAATTTGAAATTAAGGTTACCCAAGCTATAAATGCTAACAGAAGCACACATACACTGGGAGTCAGATAAATTTTGCAACCAACAGTTTTTGTCCAATAATTTTTTGTTCTTTGCAAATTTTTGATGCTTTAAATTACTTTAAAAATAAATATGTTGAATTAAAAAAGATCACTTTTTTAGTGCACACATTTCAATTTTGAAACGGTTTCATCAAAAACATCAATGATTTTAAGAAAAAAAACTGGCATGCAAAAACTGAGATATGGAACAAATTTAGTACGTTTTAAATTTAGTATGAAAAGACGCATCAAGAAAACATTTACAAACAGTTACTTTTTTTTAGTAAAACATCAGAATCTGCAACAACAAAATATATAAAAAAAAAATCTGTTTTGAATCTGTCAGCTTTGGTTTTGGATAAGCCATATTTGTCTGAGCACTGCCTTCCATGGGTGAAATTATTTTCACCCATGGCATGCCATAATGCTGCTGAAGGCTTAAATGCCGCTTCAAATTCTATTTTCTTTAGTAAAAAGATTGTCTTTCACCCTATTTATCTATTTTATCTGCTGGGTAAAACATCTTTTTTTTGTATAAAGTTAGAGATTTTCTTTTTCTTAATTTATTGCTTAAAACGTGGAAAGTAGATCTTAGGTTTCAACCTAAACTTAACTTATTTGGTTTTAGGATTACCTTTTATAAATCACACTTAAAGGATGTCTTGAGCAATATATGTATATATATATATATATATATATATATATATATATATATATATATATATATATATATATATATATATATATATATATATATATATATATATATATATATATATATATATATATATATATATATATATATATATATATATATATATACTGAACGCCTTTCCCTCTTCCTCTCCCCAATCTCCAAAAATATCCTCCTTTTTCAACAAAAAAATTCTTTAACTTTTTCTTAAATGAAACTAAGTTATCGGCCGCTCTAATACTGTCCGGGAGACCATTCCATACCGAAACACCTATGTTCAGTAAAGCAAAACTTGACCTTCTTGAATGTCGGATCTCACTGACCAAATGGTCAACATTTCGTGTAGAATATTCATGGTAGAGAGAATTGCGGGAAAATACATTCCAAAAGTACTCAGGAGATAACATATACTGATAACAGAAACTGATAGACAAACATTGATAACTGATAATCACGCTGCTGCCCAACATTCAAAATGCCAAATTTTTTGTAAGATTGGGCAGTGCTTTCACAAAGGCACATCTCTCCGAGTACTCTGATTGCTTTATTCTGAACAATTTGTATCATTTTATAGTTGCCGATGAAATTACTGGCCCATACCGAGCATCCGTACCCAATATATGGGTCTACAATAGCGCTGTAAATGAGCTTGAGGGTTGACAGAGGAAAGATATGCTTCAGTTTCCTCAGTATCCCGAGTCCTCTGGTAGCTTTAGCTGATACTATCTCGCTGTGTTTTTTCCAGCTGAGATTGCAGTTGATATGAAAACCCAAGTAACGGAGGTCATATACTTGTTGAATAACCTCAGAGGTATATACAACTACCGAATCCAGGGGAGAAAGAGTCCCAGTTCTGCTAAAAATCATGTAACTGGTTTTCTTTGAATTAACAGCGAGGCAACTCGCACTCACAAATAGGCGGAGACACTGAAGTGCATGGTTAGCTTTTTCAACAGCTTCTTGAACAGACTTTGCAAAAACAGTTAATGCTGTATCATCAGCAAATGAAGTAACAACACCATCACTTATATAATACCGCAATGTATCTACGTAAACTAGAAACAAGAGAGGTCCCAGAACGGAACCCTGCAGCACACCACAAGTAACAGGTATCAATTTACTGACAATATCTTTGTGCACAACACTTATAGACCAACCGAAAAGATAAGATTCAAACCAACTTAGAGCACTATTTTTAATTCCAAGACTTTTTAACCGCTTCAAAAGTATATTAAAATTAACTGTATCCAACGCTTTCTTTAATTCAATAAATACCGTTAAAGGAACTAAATTTCTTTCATATCCATTATTCAAATTATCTAAAAGGTGATGCATTGCGTGCAACGTTGAGTGACGCTTTCTGAAACCGAATTGACTATCACTAACAAATCCAAAAGAATCTAAATAAGAATAAACTTGGGAATAAATAACTTTTTCAAAAATCTTAGAAAATAAAGGTAAAATTGATATTGGTCTATAGTTTGAAAACCCATTCTTGCACCTCCTTTGTGAAGTACAATTACTTCAGCTTGTTTAACGCACGTGGTAAGTCACTTTTTCTCATTGCTAGGTTTACTAGGTATAGGAGAACCGGTTGGAGGTAAACACTTACAACTTTAAACGCCTTAAGTTTAACTCTATCCATTCGTGCAGAGTTTGACTTTATCGACTTAACAGCCGTACTTACATCATTCAGATTACACTCAACAAAACTAAAGGATTGGGATTCACCTCGGTTGTCAAGGAATTCCTGTTCCGAAAACTGGTCACTATTCTTTCCTGCCTCGCTAGAAATATCACTACCAATTCTAGAGAAATATTTGCAAAATTCATTTGTGATATCCTATTATATATGTAATATTATATATATATATATATATATATATATATATATATATATATATATATATATATATATATATATATATATATATATATATATATATATATATATATATTATATATAGACCCCGGCGCCGCGCCGATGAGACAAAACCGGCGGCAGTGGGCCAAAACAGCGCGCCGCCGGTAAGACGTCGGCGGCGCGCCGCTGGTAAGATGGTTGACCGCAAACATTCATGTTTTCATCAGTCTTTCTCAAATCTCAGCTTAAATTTACAACAGATTCCAGCCTATTCATGAGTTCAAAAATTCACAAGTCACTGGCTGGAAACTGGTCTTCTTTATTATTCATCAAGAGAAGTATAAATCTGGTAGAAACGAAATGGCTGCATAATACGAGTAGTTGAAGCATCTATTAGCTATGTATTCTTAACATAAATAATTATCTAAATTAGTAGTGTTTTTTTTTCATCAAGCATTACTGCATACAAAACTTCAAATACCGTATCACAAAATTTGTCAGTTATCGGGGTAAAAACTTTGAACTTAGAAGCTTAATTTTTTCTTAATGCCCTTTGCCTATATCTGTTTTGTCACTTTTAAAACAGTTGAAATGAGCGACTTTGATATTGATTTTTTTTTGTTTTACTCTTTTGGATTCCTAAGCCTTCTTGTATTAAAAACTGGTTTTTAATAGCAATTTAAAAAAAAAAGCATTTTAAAGTTCTTTTTGGCTTCTTTATAGAATATATGTCATGTAGGCTAAGGCTGAACTGCTGCTTTTTTATTGCTTTTGGCTGCTCTTTAGGATATTATTCATTTTTTCTTTTGGGGATTCATTCCAAATTATAAACTCATAAATACCCAATATCAGTCAAATTATAAACTGCATCTAAAAGGAGTAAATTTATCAAATTGAAAAATACATATTAACAATTCACATGAGAACATTTCAATTACAATGAAACAAAAAACACTTATTGGTTTATTCGGTATGAAGAAAAATTAAGTGCCAGCTATTTTCATAGGCAGCGCGCTAGCGCTGCCTAAGTAAAGAACGATGTGGGCACAGTGTGTTTTGGTTTCTCCATCCCCGGGCACTTCGTATCGAAGGAGTCGTCGTAGAAACTTCGAAAAGGGTTCATTCGATTGGAAATTGGAGTGGCTAGTGTCCTTTTTAATACTCGAAAGTGATTGGAGGGCAAGTAGCCCCCCCCCCCACGCCCATCATTCCCCCAAACACATCCAATCAAAATTTTGATATAGCCATTTTGTTCAGCGTAGTTGATTTCCAGATAGAAAATATGTTTTTTAGGAGGACACTCCCCCATAACCCTCAGGGCAAGGGTTTTAAGCTATTCCCTGGGGACATATAAGGTTTTTATAGAAGGCGTTGTCTTAAAAACTTCAAAACAGGCTCATTCGATTGGAATTTCAAAGAGCTAGTGCCCCTTTTAATAGTCGAAAGTGATTGGAGGGCAACTAGCCCCCCCCCCCCCACGACCATCATTATCAAAATTTTGAGATAGCCATATTGTACAATGTAGTTTTAAGTTCTGGAAATTAGGTCTTTGAGGATGGCAACCTCCTCGCAACCCTCAGGACAAGGGTTGTAAGTTATGCCCTGGGGGCATATAAAGTTTTTATAGAACGCGTTGTCGTAGAAACTTCAAAAAGGGCTAATTTGATTAGAAATTGAAATGGCTAGCGCCCTTTATAATAGTCGAAAGTAATTGGAAGGAAACTAACACCCCTTCCACGCCCACCATGTCCCCAAACACATCCAATCAAAATTTTGAGATAGCAATTTTGTTCCACGCAGTTAAAGTTCAGGAAATTATACCTTGGAGCAGGACACTCCCCCACAGTCTTCAGAGCAAGGGTTATAAGCTATGCCCTGGGGGCATATAAGTTTTTATTAAAATCTTTGTCATAGAAACTTGAAAAAGGGCTTATTCGATTGCAAATTCAAAGGTCTAGTGCCCTTTTTAATAGTCGAAAGTGATTTAAAGGCAACTAGCCCCCCTCTCTCGTCCACCTTTTCCCCAAACACATCCAATCAAAATTTTTAGATAGCCATTTTATTCAGTGTTCTGGATTTCCAGATAGAAATTATGTTTTTAAGGAAGACACTAGCCCACAGCCCTCAGGGCAAGGATTTTAAGTTATGCCCTGGGGGCATATAAGGCTTTTACTGAACGCGTCGTCGTAGAAACTTCAAAAATGACTCATTCAATTGGAAATTAAAATGGCTAGTGCCCTTTTTAATAGTTGAAAGTGATTGGAAGGCAACAAACACCCCTACCACGCCCACCATTTCCCCAAACATATCCAATCAAATTTCTTGATAGCCATTTTGTTCCACGAAGTTTAAAGTTCAGGAAATTATACCTTTGAGCAGGACACTCTCACCATAGTCTTCAGGGCAAGGGTTATAAGTTATGCCGTGGGGGCATATAAGGTCTGTATTGAAATGGGCAACTAACCCCCCTCTCACGCCCACCATTTCCCCAAACACATCCAATCAAAATTTTGAGATGTCCATTTTGTTCAACATAGTCGAAAGTTCTGGAAATTAGGTCTTTTAGGATAAAAACCCCATCAGAGCTTTCAGTGCAAGGGTTTTAATTTGTGCCCTGGGAGCATATAAGGTTTATATAGAAAGTTGTTGTAGAAATTTCAAAAGGGACTCATTGGATTGGAATTTAAAAGTGCCATTTTTAATTGTGTGAAGTGAGGGGAGAGTGATTAACCCCCCTCTTAAGCACACTGTTTTCTCAAATACATTTAATCAAGGTTGAGAGAAACCCATTCTTTTCATCATAGTTGAAAAATCTGGAAATTATGTATTTAAGGATGAAAACCACCCAAGAGTCCCCATGGCAAAGGTTGTAAGTTATGCCCAGGGGGCATATCAGGTTTGTATAGATAGCGTTGTCGTAAAAACTTCAAAAGGGGCTCATTCAATTGGAAATTGAGAGGGATAGTGCCCTTTTTAATATCTGAAAGTGATTGGATGGTAACTAACCCCTCTCTCACGCCAATCATTCCCCCTAACACATGCAATCAAAATTTTCAGATAGCCATTTTGTTTAACGTAGTAGAAATTTCAGGACGTTAGGTCTGTGAGGATGACAACCCGCCCACCCAGCCCTCAGGGCGAGGGTTGTAAGTTATCCCCTGGGGGCATATAAGGTTTTTATTGAAAGCGTTGTCGTATAAACTTCATTAAGGGCTCATTTGATTGGAAATTGAAAAGGCTAGTGCCTTTTTTAATTGTTGAAAATGATTGGAGAAAGACTAACGCCCCTCTCACGTCAACCATTTTCCCAGACACGTCCAATCAAAGTTATGAGATAGCCATTTTATTTAACGTAGTTGAAAGTTCTTGAAATTAGGTTTTGAGGATGAAAACCACCCTCACAGCCCTTAGGGTGAGTTGTAATTTATGCCCTGGGGCCATATAAGGTGTTTATAAGAAGTGTTGTCGTAGAAACTCGAAAAAGGCTCATTCGATTGGAATTCGAAAGGCCCAGTGCCCTTCTTAATGGTCGAAAGTAATTGTAAGGTTTGACAATTTTATGGTAAAGATAGATGTGGATAAAATGTATCTTTTTGTTCTTGTTGTTGTTGTTTAGACCAGGACACTTCATATCGAAGGAGTTATCTTAGGAACTTTGGAAAGGGCTAAGTCGATTGTAAATAGAAAGGGCTGATGCCTTTTTTAATAGTCAAAAGTGATTGGAGGGAAACTAATTCCCCTCCCACCCCCCCCCTCCCATTTTATTTTATGTTTAATAACTAAATGTTGCCATAAGATTAAATCAAAATGCACTTTGTTAATGCTAATTCCCAATAAGGCCTCTCAGCAGTATCCCAAGAACGACTGAGGGTATTGAGGGTTCAAACTTTTGGGGCTCCTTCTGCTCAGACCAAATCAAAATAGTGTAAGTGTATCCAAGCTATCAAAGAAAGTAAACAGATTTTTTGGCAAATGGTATCAAGTTTACTATTTCAGGTCAACTAGAGGAGGTATGAAACTATATTAAACACTACTATTTGTGTCCAGATTTTCAAAAATTGCTGAAAATTTTTCTCCAGCATACAAATAGTAGGACAAACTATAAGTTCTTAAAAAACGAAAAGATTTAAAGTATTATTTTTCTCCGAAAAGACTATGTCAATATAGAACGAACAGAAATTAATTAAAAAAACTTTTTCCACAAAATAAATTTTCAAAAGAAAAGTAAAGAACTCAATCAAACAGAAAATGAGCAAACATAAATTAAATAGTCTACAAAGCGTGAAACTACCACAAATCACCGTCGATAAATAAATGAAACCCAAAACGAACAGAAATTACAATAAATAACCGAGTCAAACTCAAAACGAGCAGAAATTAACATAAGTTGGGCTCAAAAACCCCCTATGCCTTCCCAAGGCCAGAACATAATTTGCACTTTACTGAAAAAAATACAAATGAATGTGCATTGTCAGTTTAATATAAATTTACTGAGATTTAGTAATCAAAATCTTAATATTATTTGATCTATTCAAGTTATTAAAGCAAAAACATTTATATTTTTTTCAGTAAGATACTTTTTAAAGCTAAAATAACCCTAGAAAACAACCCTAAAATTAATTAGCCTTTTCTCAATTCAAACTGAGCATTGCCCTGGTGCCAAACAACTACTTTATTTTTTGCCAAAAAACGGAGTCAGGGGCACCAATTTACAAAAATGTAAGGGAGAGTTAGAGATTTTTCAATTTGTTTCTAATTAAGATATAAAAAAAAGGATTTTATAAAATATTTGGGGAGGGGGCATTTTTTTTTTTTTTTTTTTTTCTTTGTCAATAAAGTGCTGTAATACTGCTGTCTCCTAGGTCAGGTGGGGAGCAAAAAGTTTATGAGGGGATTTAATTTTTCTCCTTAACAATAGCTAATGTTAGGCTAATAGGTTAATAATTAACATATTTGATGCAGTCCCTTTTCTTGAACATTAGCATTATGTTGACTACTTTCTAGTCTGTTGGTAGCTCTCTGGCGGCAAACAATATTTGAAACTTTATTGTGAGAGGTTAGACAATTTATCTGGCATATCAATATCATGTGTATTGGTATGGGTACATTGGTATTGGTGTATTGGTATTGTGCATATCCAGATTGGATAAGGCAATCACCAGGTATTAACTATGTTTGAATGATGTTGCACCAGCATATTTCATGGATACATTTGCTACTGATTCTGATTATCATTCTTCCCATGTGTTTGGTCACATGAGTGTAACCCTCTGCAATAGCATTCCAGACAGCATTAAGGGCTCTGGATTGGTTTCTTCATTTAAATCCCAGGTCAAAAGTTCCTACATAGTCAAGATACAGGGTGAGAGCAGATTTCTTTTGATTATTCCTTCTTTTTTTATTTACTACATTTAAGTACAGCTGCAAACAATACTGTGATGCTGCTCCCTGTCTTTGGACAGACTTATTTTCTGCTAATCAGTCTTTTTCAAGGGTGTAGCAACACACATCCCAAATTCCAGCAATGGTCACACAAAACCCTTAAATTGGGGGATCCCCCCATGTTTTCAGTTAGTCAATAAAAAAGTTTCAGTTGGTAAAACAGGAGCATGAAGCAACAGTAGTTTACAGGCTCAATGTTTTTAATATTAGGTAAATGGGCTTTTATTAAGTAAAAATGAAGTGATTTTAAGAGCAAGATTGCTTAAATCAGTCACTTAAAATGACCAGCAGGTGGTAGAATCCATGAACCCCCCCCCCCCAAAAAAAAAAAAACAGTTTGGCTAGTTTGACAAAAAAAACAGTTTGACAGCCCTGCCTGATGGATCAATATACAGCACATGACCTGGCTTAATAAATATTCACACTATCTTTTAGGTATTCACACTATCTTTAGGGCTTCAAAAAATGATTTATAATTAATAATATACAATAATAAAATACACAAAATGGACCATAACATTACAATGAAGTCTTAAAATTAAAGAGAAAACTGTAATTAGGAGAGGGAGAGTGATAGAATTCATTTCCCTTGTCAGTAGATAAACATACATTAATTCTGTACAGTAGATACATACAGTAGATATGTCATTTCCCTTAATTCTTCCCTTACGAAATTCTAACCAAGATTTCTGGGTAAAGAAGTGAAGTTAGGTTAATCCTAATGAAATATACCAAATTATGATGAAAATATAATACTTTAGAAACAAAATTATGCAAACTACAACAGAGAATTATGGAAAGCAGGTTGCCCAGAGTACATCATATTTCATACCTAGCCAAACCGACTCCATATATTAAATATGTAATTAAAATATACCTGTATAGTAGTTTATCTCACTGAGATTAAGTCAATTATCTCCAAATGCAGACAGAGAAATTGGTTTTACTCAGATCAAGAACTTGAGTATGGTCACTATAACTTTTAAGTACACTATTTTCTAATAAGGAAAAGAGTCACTTTAAAGACTCAAAATGAAGATCTGATGGACCAAAAATTATTATATTCAGAAAGATCACAAAAAGATGCCAAATAACGTATGTATAATGTTGCCTGCCAAATAATGGAAAAAAAAACTAAACTTAGGCCTACCCAGAAATCTTGGTAAATATTTTGATTAACAGAGCATTCAGATAGCTAAAAAACAAACTTACTCCTAAAATCAGAATTTCATCCTGAATCCAAACATGACATTAATTTCTATTACAAATTCAATTTTAACCTAACCTATCTGTCCTAACCTTACTGAACAAGATTGATGCTAATACAGGTAGGCCTATACAATCTGGATCTAAAATAAGAGAAAATGGCAAGGGCCTCTAAAGCAGCAGTCACCAACTTGTGGTCCATGGACGACTGGTGGTCCATGAAAACGTTTAGGTGGTCCACAAAGAAAAGGAACCATTATTAAACAATATCTTTTTTTGTATTTCATTAACATAAGAAAAAAATAATTAAGGACACTTATCATAGATCAAAAAATAAAAGTTATGTTTAATATTATAAAGCTTTATTGCAACTGAAAAAGGTTAAACAGAATTGACATGAGGTTTTGTTGGCACATTAACTATTTCTGCTGCTGTACATTATTGAACCAGCATACGTCTATGACTGGATATATTCCCTTTTGCCTTTCTATTTCAGTGAACAATTTTCTGCAAAAAAGTTTCACTGTCTTTCAATTTTCAATCCAGTATTAGATTAGTTCCTATGAGACCCTACACGTTCCTGATTTTCTAAGGCCTGGCATAAGCTCTTTAAAAGTAAACTAATACTTATGTGAGCAAGTGCTCTCAAAGTTGAAACATGTGAAGAGCACAGCTATCAATTGGAAAATTATTTAATCAATGGAATTTCCTGAAACTATTGAATGAGGCAAGGGAATATTTTGGACTTCTTTGGAGAAAGTAAAGATAAAGTGATGAAAATAGCAATAAGTCAGCTGATCAGTGAACCATCCACATAGATTTACCATCTATGTAAGTTCTTGTCAGACAACATTACAAAGAACATTCAAAAAGGAGGCAAAAAAAGACACAAAATACAATTCAGACTACCTGAAATTTGGATTTATCAAGAACTGGGTAGTGAGCTGAACCCATGGCTTATTTGTGTTATTTATCATGAAAGTTTATCTAACGCTGCCATGAAACCATCAAAACTTAAAATTCACTTCCCACCAAAACACCCAGAATTTTTTTTACAAAACACTTGAATATTTTCAAAGAGCATATGAAGGTATGAAAAAGCATAATGATTTGCACTTTACTGAAAAAAATATAAATGTTCTTACTTTTATAACTTAAATAAATCAAATAATATTAACATTTTGATTAACAAATATCAGTATAAGTATATTAAACTGACAATGCTCATTCATTTGTATTTTTTTCAGTAAAGTGCAAATTATGTTTTGTCCTTGGGAAGGCATGGAGGTTTTGAGCCCTACTCATGTTAATTTCTGCTCGTTTTGAGTTTGACTCAGTTATTTATTATAATTTCTGTTCGTTTTGGGTTTCATTTATTTATCAATGCTGATTTGTGGTAGTTTCACGCTTGGTAGATTATTTTATTTTATATTTGCTCATTTTTGGTTTAATGGAGTTCTTTACTTTTCTTTGAAAAACTTATTTTGTGGAATTTTTTTTTTTAATTAATTTCTGTTTGTTTTATATTGACAGTCTTTTCATGGAAAAATAAAATAATAATTTAAATCTTTTTTTTTAAGACTTTATAGTTTGGCCTGCTATTTGTATGCCGGAGAAAATTTTTCAGTAATTTTTAACAACATGCGCCCTTTTAAAAATCTGGACACAAATAGTAGTGTTTAATTTAGTTTCATGCCTCCTCTAGTTGACCTGAAATAGTAAACTTGACACCATTCGCAAAAAAAATCTGTTTACTTTCTTTGATAGCTTGTATACACTTACGCTATTTTGATTTGGTTAAATTTTAAGAGCAGAAGCAGCCCCGAAAGTTTGAATATAATACCCTCAGTCATTCTTGGGATACTGCTGAGATGCCTTATTGAGAATTAGACTTACTACAGTGCATTTTGATTTAACCGTAACTTACAACCTTTGCCCTGGGGACACTGGGGAGTTTGTCATCCTTAAACCCATAATTTCCAGAACTTTCAACTATGTTGAACAAAATGGCTATCTCTAAACTTTGATTGAATGTGTTTGGGTAAATGGTGGGCGTGAGAGGGGGGGTCAATCACCCTCCACTCACTTTTGACTATTAAAAAGCGCCATTTCAATTTCCAAACAAATGAGCCCTTTTAAAAATTTTTACAACAACTTTCTATATAAACCTTAAATGCCCCCAGGGCATAACCTACAACCTCTTGAACCTCTGAGAGGGTTATCATCCTAAAAGACCTAATTTCCAGAACTTTCGACTAAGTTGAAAAAAATGTATAAAATGTATCTCAAAATTTTGATTGGATGTGTTTGGGGAAATGGTGAGCATTAGAGGGGGGTTATTTGCCCTTCAATCACTTTTGACTATCCAAAGGGCACTAGCCATGTCAATTTTCAGTTGATTGAGCCCTTGTTGATGTTTTTAAAACATCACTTTCTCGAAAAACCTTATATGCTCCCCGGGCATAACTTACAGACCTTGCCTTGAGGGTTGTGGGGGGGGGATGGGTTGTCATCCTTAAAGACCTAATTTCCAACATTTTCGACTATTAAAAAGGGCACTAGCCCTTTGAATTTCCAATCGAATGAGCCCCTTTTTCAAGTTTCTACAACAAAGATCTCAATACAAACCCTATATGCCCCCAGGGCATAACTTGTAACCATTGCCCTGAAGACTGTGAGGAGAGTGTCCTGCTCAAAGGTATAATTTCATGAACTTTAAAGTGCATTGAGCAAAATGGCTATCTCAAAATTTTGATTGCATGTGTTTGGGGAAATGGTGGGTGTGGGAAGGGTGTTAGTTACCTTCCAATCACTTTCGACTATTAAAAAGGACACTAACCATCTCAATTTCCAATCGAATGAGCCCTTTTTGAAGTTTCGGGAAGAGCTGGAACCAATCAGGAATCAAGTTACACTATACTTCATCCTTTTAAAGACATAGGAAGAAACCAAAGACAATGGTGATGGCAACGTTCTTCTGTTCCAAAGACACAATTGCAATGAAATGTCCTATGTTGCCACACTTGCCAGCAAGTTATTGTCTATTCCTGCAACTAGTGTGACTGCAGAAAGACTATTTTTGGTGGTAGGCCTGATAGTTACTATGATAGTGACTTAGAAAAGAAATGGCCTCAGTCCACACAGAGTGGATAAGTTATTTTCATTCACGATAACTATAGCCACATCCTGCAGCTCTAATATACTTCTGAAGTTTGCCTGAAGGAGTTTTTTTTATACACTAATATTCAAAGATAAATGATGAATTCTGTGATACAGTATTTGAAGTTTTGTAAAAATAATACTAATTTTGATGATTAATTCTGTTAGAAACATAGCTCTTAGATATTTCAACTATTCTGCAAGGATTCTGAAATGCCACAGCCATTTCGTTTTTACTAGATTTCTACTTCTCTTGATGAATGAGTAAGACCAGCATCCAGCCAGCAACTCGCAAAGTTTCTACCTCATGAATAGGTAGAATATCTTGTAAATAAAAATTGGATTTGAGGAAGATTAAAATCTATTCTATAAATCATATACAACAACTTTCTATGTAAACCTTACATGCCCCCAGGGCATAACTTACAACCCTTGCACAGAGGGCTCTGAGGGGGTTATCATCCTAAAAGACATAATTTCCAGAACTTTCAACTACATTGAACAAAATGGATATCTCAAAATTTTGATTGGATGTGTTTGGGAAAATGGTGTGCGTGAAAGGGGCGTTTGTCGCTTTCCAATCATTTTCAACTAAAAAAAAAGGCACTAGTCCTTTCAATTTCCAATTGAATCAGCCCTTTTGAAGTTTCTACAACAACACTTTCAATAAAAACTTTATATGCCCCCAGCCAGGGCATAACTTACAACCCTTGCCCTGAGGGCTGTGGGGGGAGGGTTGTCATCCTTAAAGACCTAGTTTCCAAAACTTTCGACTACATTGAATAAAATGGCTATCTAAAAATTTTGATTGGATGTGCAAATCAAAAGTGATTTGATTTGCAAATCACTTATGACTATTAAAAAGGGTACTAGTCCTTTGAATTTCAAATCGAATGAGCCCTTTTTCAAGTTTCTACAACAAAGATTTCAATAAAAACCTTATATGCCCCCAGAGCAAAACTTATAATCCTTGCCCCGAGGGTTGTGGGGGAGTGTCCTCCTGAAAAATATATTTTCTATCTGGAAATCAACTACCCATAACAAATTGGCTATCTCAAATTTTTATTGGATGTGTTTGGGGGAATGATGGGTGTGGGGGGCTAGTTGCCCTCCAATCACTTTCAACTATTAAAAAGGGCACTAGCCGTTTGAATTTCCAATCGAATGAGCTTTTATTGAAGTTTCTACGACAACGCCTTCTTTAAAAACCTTATATACCCCCAGGGCATAAATTAAAACCCTTGCCCTGAGGGATGTGGGGGAGTGTCCTCCTCAAAAACATATTTTCTTATCTGGAAATCAACTATGCTGAACAAAATGGTTATCTAAAAATTTTGATTGGATGTTTTTGGGTGAATGATGGGCATGAGGGGGGGGGGCTAGTTGCCCTTCAATCACTTTTGACTATTAAAAAGGGTACTAGCCCTTTGAAATTTCCAATTGAATGAGCCTGTTTTTAAGTTTCTACGACAACACCTTCTATAAAAACCTTATATGCCCCCAGGGAATAACTTAAAACCCTTGCCCTGAGGGTTGTGGGGGAGTGTCCTCCTCAAAAACATATTTTCTATGTGGAAATCAACTATGCTGAACAAAATGGCTTTCTTAAAATTATGATTGGATGTGTTTGGGGGAATGATGGGCGGGGGGGGGGGGGCTAGTTGCCCTCCAATCACATTAAAAAAGGTACTAGCCCTTTGAATTTCCCATCAAATGAGGCTGTTTTGAAGTTTCTACAACAACACCTTCTATCCAAAGTTACGAAGCAGAAAACAATTTCGTTGTACTTTATTTAAGCAGAAGATCTACTTTGTAAGGTTTCACTTTTATAACACACAGATTTTTAAAGGTCACCAAAGGTCAGGACCCTCTACAGGGAGAAGGAGTGGAGGCATGTAGTCTACTTCAAAATACCTTCCTGGGACATACTTTAGCCTGTTGACCCATCCCTGAAAATTTCATTTTCCTAGCCTAAGCCCTTTCCAAGAAGGCTAGCCAGAAGTAGCCTAAAGAAGAGTTTTACCCTGAAATTTGCCTACATGCCAGGTCTATAGGTTACCTATTGAAATTTTGACAAAACGACATTTTACCTTAATTTTCAGTTATTATTTTTCTGTGGCTTTAGTTCTGAAAATGCAATTCCTGTTATTTAAGTAGAATTTTATGTCATATCAATGTTTTTTTTCTTAATTTAGGAAGTGTAGGCCTAGCTGCATATCTTTAAAACCTTACAAATTGGGATTGAGCAAAGTTGTGAAGCTGAAAACAATTTTGTTGTACTTCATTTAAGCAGAAGATCTATTTTGCAAAGTTTAACTTTTATAACACACAGGTTTTTAAAGGTCAGGACCCTCTAGAGGGAGAAGGAATGAAGGGTTAATTCAAAATACCTTCCCAGGACATAGGCTAATTTAGGTAAAAATTTAGAATTGGTACTCCTGATAAGGAGACATGTTAAGAAAACAATTCTTACTTTAAAATATGTATAATGATCCTAGTTAGCATATTATTGGGACTCCACCCTTTTACTATTGTAAAAAATTACTTTATAAGCTTATATAGAATAGTACTATCAAATCTCCTTATAATGAGAAACATTGAAGTCATCTAGTTAGAAAATTTGGCCCATCTGTATAGGAGAAATCTAGATTTGTCAACTAGTTGACTTATAGCTTATCCCTAGCAAAAACTATTTTTTTAAACTAGTTGACTAACAACTTTTCCCCAGCAACAATTAAATTTTCCAACTAGTTGACAATAAATGTTGCCCCAGAAAAACTTTCCTTTTCCAACTAGGTGACTAATAACTTCTCCCCAGAAAAACTTAGTTTTTTCCAACTAGTTGACTACTAGCTTCTCCCCAGAAAAACTTAATTTTGCCAATTAGCTGGAAAGAAACATTGCCCCAGAAAGAAAGTCATTTTCTAACTATTTGACTGAAAATATTTAAAATTTATTCTCAATAGAATATAATATGGTTAATATTATAGGGTTCTTTCAAATTTAATTATTACTATTGTGTTTCAACTTCCATTTCTCTCTCTGTCTCCCTATTAATGGGAGATTTATTTGGATTTATATATTGGGTTTTGAAGCCAAGGATTTTTCGTTTTAATTTCTAGGATAATTAGTCTTATACCTGGTCCCAAAAGTGAGATTGAATTTGTCAAAGCTTGGAGGATTATTCCTCCAGTCTGTTTAAAGAAAATGGATGCATATTTGAAGTTTTGTTCATTTCTATCTTGCATTTATTAGACATAAATTGTGTATGTTCCTTCATTTATCTCTTTGTTCTTTTCTGGATGAATATTTTTGTCTCATTTTAAGAATTTTTAATTAATTTTTCCAACTAGTTGACTAATAACTTTTCCCCAGCAATACCTAAATTTGCAAACTAATTGACAATAAATGTTGCCCCAGAAAAACTTTCCTTTTCCAACTAGTTGACTAATAACTTCTCCCCAGCAAAACTTAATTTTTCCAACTAGCCTAGTTCACTAATAACTTCTCCCCAGCAAAACTTAATTTTGCCAACTAGCTGGAAAGAAACATTGCCCCAGAAAACAATTCATTTTCCAACTAGTTGACTAACAACTTCTCCCCACCAAAACTTTATTTTTCCAACTAGTTGACTAATAATTATATTTAGTAAAATTCTACTTTAGTTACTTTTGGCTGTCTTGGAAAGGGGTTGGGTTAGGAAAATGAAACTTTCAGGGATGGATCTACATGCTAAGGTATGTCCCGGGAAGGTACTCTGAAGTACCTACCTCCACTCCTTCCCCCCTCTATATAAAGGTAAATTACTGCACATTACTAGTTGTTTTAGCTCACATTTCATCCTATATTACTATCATATTTATAAATCACTGCTTACCTTACATAACTTCAGCTTTTAACCTTGTTCATTAAAATATACTCCAAAATCCTATTTCATTTAACAATCCATTTAACTTATTTACTATATAGCTGACATTGCTTATTGAACCTGTTTGTGATGTCACAACTTTGCTTATCATAACCCCTTTAACAGTAGTATGCAGGTGCCATGGGGTAGGAGGCAACTCTGTGTTGATAAGCCATTTAAACTTTATTAATTAGGGAAAGGATTTGACAAGAGACCAGTAAAAAAATCCAAATTGTTTTTAGAGGACAAATTATGTTATGAGAAGATATTTTTATTCTTATAGGTTCATGCGCTCATGAAGGGAAGAGGTTTTTAAAATCCCACTTTCCCCCAACTCAAAATTTTCTAAAATTCTACTTTAGAAGCTTTTTGAAATATTTCTAAAGCACTAATTGATAGAGGGCTACAAACATCAGAATTTACTTTAGAAAACAAGTTATGTCATGGGAAGATGTTTTTGAAAACCCCCATCCCCAAAACTCAAAAATGTCAAAATTCTACTTAAGAAGCTTTTTAAATATTTCTAAAGCACTAATAGATAGAGAGCTAAAAATATCAGAATAGAAGTCAGAGGAAAAGTTATGTCATGGGGAGATGTTTTTGAAATCCCCCTTCCCCCCAAACTCAAAATTTTAAAAAATTCTACTTTAGAAACTTTTTTTAATATTTCTAAAGAACTAAGACATAGAGCACTGCACACAGAAGAATCAATTTTAGAGGACAATTTATGTCATGGTAAGATGTTTTTGTAATCCCCCTGTCCAAATAGGCCTTCTAAAAATATCCTAAAATTCTACTTTTGAGGCTTTTTTAAATATTTATTAAGAACTAAAACACAAAACATTACAAACATCAGAATCAACTTTAGTAGACAAGTTATGTCACGTAGAGATGTTATTGAAATCCCCCTTCCCTCCAGATTAAAAAATTCTCAAAAGCCTATTTTTAAATCTTTTTAGATATTTCAAAAGCACTAACAGATAGCGCGATAAGCACATCAGAATCAACTTTAGAAGCCAAATTAATTCTACAATAAGCTCCCCTTCCCAACAACCTCAAAATTTTCCAAAATTCCACTTATGAAGCTTTTTTAAATATTTCTAAAGCGCGAAGACATAGAGCGCTACAAACATCAGAATCAACTTTGGAAGATGTTTTTGAAATCCACCTTTGCCCAATACTCAAAATTTTCGCAAATTCTACTTTAGAGGCTTTTTTTTATATTTCTAAAGCGCTAAGACATAGAGCGCTACAAACATCAGAATCAACTTTAGAGGACAATTTATGTCATAGGGAGATGTTTTTGAAATCCCCCTTCCCCCCAAACTCAAAATTTTCTAAAATTCTACTCTAGAAGCTTTTTAAATATTTCCAAAGCACTAACAGATAGCATGCTAAAAACATCAGAATCAACTTTAGAGACCAAATTAATTCTACAATAATTCCCCCTCCCCCCAAACTCAATTTTTTTTTTAATCCCCCTTCACCCCAAACTCAAAATTTTCCAAAATTCTACTTTAGAAACTTTTTTAAATATTTCTGAAGCGCTCAGACATAGAGCGCTACAAACATCAGAATCAACTTTAGAGGATAAGTTGTGTCATGGGGAGATGTTTTGAAATCCCCCTTCCCCCCCAAACTCAAAATTTTCAAAAATTCTACTCTAGAAGCTTTTTAAATATTTCCAAAGCACTAACAGATAGCATGCTAAAAACATCAGAATCGACTTTAGAGGCCAAATTAATTCTACAACAATTCCCCCCTCCCCACAAACTCAATTATTTTTTTGAAATCCCCCTTCACCCCAAACTCAAAATTTTCCAAAATTCTACTTTAGAAGCATTTTTAAATATTTCTAAAGCGCTAAGACGTAGAGCACTACAAACATCAGAATCGACTTTAGAGGACGTTATGTCATGGGAAGATGTTTTTGAAATCCCCCTTCCCCCCAAACTCAAAATTTTCCAAAATTCTACTTTAGAAGCTTTTAAAATATTTCTAAAGCACTGAGTGCTAAAAGCATCAGAATCGACTTCAGGACACGTTATATCACGGGAAGAGGTTTTTAAAATCCCCCTTCCCCCCAAACTCAAAATTTTCTAAAATTCTACTTTAGAAGCTTTGTAAATATTTCTAAAGCACTAATTGATAGAGGGCTACAAACATCAGAATTGACTTTAGAAGACAAGTTATGTTATGGGAAGATGTTCTTGAAATCTCCCTTCCCCCCAAACTCAAAATTTTCCAAAATTCTACTCAGAAGCTTTTTTAAATATTTCTAAAGCGCTAAGACATGGAGCACTACAATCAGCAGAATCGACTTTAGAGGACAATTTATGTCATGTGAAGATGTTTTTGAAATCCCCCTTTGCCCTATACTCAAAATTTTCCAAAATTCTACTTTAGAGGGTTTTTTAAATATTTCTAAAGCGCTAAGATATAGAGCGCTACAAACATCAGAATCGACTTTAGAGGACAAGTTATGTCATGGGAAGATGTTTTTGAAATCCCCCTTCCCCCCAAACTCAAAATTTTTGCAAATTTTACTTTAGAAGCTTTTTTAAATATTTCTAAAACACTAATAGATAGCGCGCTACAAACATCAGAATCAACTTTAGAGGCCAAATTAATTCTACAATAATTCCCCCTTCTCCCAAAACTCAAAATTTTCCAAAATTCCACTTTAGAAGCTTTTTTAAATATTTCTAAAGCGCGAAGAAATAGAGCGCTACAAACATCAGAATCGGTTTTAGAAGACAATTTATGTCATGGGAAGATGTTTTTGAAATCCCCCTTGGCCCAAAACTCAAAGTTTTCCAAAATTCCTCTTTAGAATCTTTTTTTAATATTTCTAAAGCGCTAAGACATAGAGCACTACAAACATCAGAATCAACTTTAGAGACCAAATTAAATCTACAATAATTCCCAATTCCCCCCAAACTAAAAATTCTTTTGAGATCCCCCTTTCCCCATACTCAAAATTTTCCAAATTTCTACTTTAGAAGCTTTTTTAAATATTTCTAAAGCGCTAAGACATAGAGTGCTACAAACATCAGAATCGACTTTAGAGGACAAGTTATGTCATAGGAACATGTTTTTGAAATCCCCCTTCCCCCCAAACTCAAAATTTTCTCAAATTTTACTCTAGAAGCTTTTTAAATATTTTTAAAGCACTTATAGATAGCACGCTACAAACATCAGAATCAACTTTAGAGGCCAAATTAATTCTACAATAATTCCCCCTTCCCCCCAAACTCAAAATTTCCAAAAATTCTACTTTAGAAGCTTTTTTAAATATTTCTAAAGCGCGAAGACATAGAACGCTACAAACATCAGAATCAACTTTAGAGGACAAGTTATGTTATGGGAGGATGTTTTTGTAATACCTATTACCCATTGAAATTTTGACAAAACAACATTTTACCTTAATTGTCAGTTATCAGTTTCTTTTTCTCTGGCTTTAGTTCTGAAAACGCAATTTCAGTTATTTGAGTAGAATTTTAAGCCGTATCTATGTTATAAGTTATGTCATGGGAAGATGTTTTTGAAATACCCATTACCCATTGAAATTTTGACAAAACAACATTTTACCTTAATTTTCAGTTATCAGTTTCTTTTTCTCTGGCTTTAGTTCTGAAAATCATTGGAGCAGAATTTTAAGCCATATCAATGTTTTATTCCCAAAATTTAGGAAATGTATTTGCATATATTTAAAGCCTTATAAGTTGGGATTGAGAAAAGTTTTGAAGCTGAAATAATTTTGTTGTACTTCATTTAAACAGAAGATCTATTTTGCAAGGTTCCATTGCTATAACTCACAGATTTTTAAAGGTCATTCAAAGTTTTTAAATCCTCCTTACCATTCATCCCATTCCCCCTTAATACTCTAGAATCTGATTGATACTTTGAAATTTCGAAAGTCTTATTTTCCACAGGGGTATTCTTTCTTTTTTTTTGGGGGGGGGGAGTATTTTCTGTGAGGGTATTTCCCGTGGGGGGGGGGTATTTTCTGCGGGGAGGTATTTTCTGGGGGGGATTTTCCGGCGGGTATTCTCCAAGAACCACAAATTTGATGGTATAAGTTTTATTAAAATCTTTGACTTTTAGGGGTTGTTTCCCCCTTTTATGAAACTCAGACAAATTTTTTAGACAGGCAAATTATCAACCCGATTTTAGAGTATGATTCCATTGCAACATGTTGTAACGAAATGGTCAGCTTAGATTAGTATAAGCAGGGGCACTGCAAGCAGGTTGCTGACCACCACCCCTGCTATCAAATCCCCTTGCAGCTAACCTTTCCACCCTCAAAAGAAAATTTTTATATAAGTTCCAGCATTTTTTACATATTTTAAATCGCGGATGTAAAAAAGAAAAGCAAAATTTTTCAACATTATAGGATTAAGCTATTTGAATATGTTTTATGTGGTTACCCAACTCAAAATGTTAAGGGGTTTCCAAAAAAAATAATCAAAACAAATATAGATTATTTGATACTCGCGCATTATAAATAACCCACTGCTATAGACTGTACAAGGAAACCAGACAAACGGGTATTTGTTAGACAAATAAACCAGACAAATGGGTATTTGTTAGACAAAGACATAAAACATATTCAAATAGCTTAATCCTATAATGTTGAAAAATTTGCTTTTCTTTTTTACATCTGCGATTTCAAATATGTAAAAAATGCTGGAATTTATATAAAATTTTTCTTTCAAGGGTGTAAAGGTTAGCTGCAAGGGGATTTGATAGCCGGGAAAGGGGGAGGGCGGGGGCGGTGGTCAGCAACCTGCTTGCGGTGCCCCTGATTATACTAATCTAAGCTGACCATTTTGTTGCAACGTGTTGCACTGGAATCATACTCTAAAATCTGGTTGATAATTTGTCTGAGTTTCGTAAAAGGGGGAAACAACCCCTAAAAGTCAAAGATTTTAATAAAACTCATACCATAAAATTTGTGGTTTTTGGCGAAAACCTGCCGGAAAATCCCCGCAGAAAATCCCCCCCTCCCAAAAAAAATACCCCCTTGGAAAATAAGGCTTTTCAAATTTCAAAGTATCAACCAGATTATAGAGTATTAAGGGGAATGGGATGAATGGTAAGGAGGATTTAAAAACTCTGAATGACCTTTAAAAATCTGTGAGTTATAGCAATGGAACCTTGCAAAATAGATCTTCTGTTTAAATGAAGTACAAAAAAATTATTTCAGCTTCAAAACTTTGCTCAATCCCAACTTATAAGGTTTTAAATATATGCAAATACATTTCCTAAATTTTGGAAATAAAACATTGATATGGCTTAAAATTCTGCCCAAATGATTTTCAGAACTAAAGCCAGAGAAAAAGAAACTGATAACTGAAAATTAAGGTAAAATGTTGTTTTGTCAAAATTTCAATAGGTAATGGGTATTTCAAAAACATCTTCCCATGACATAACTTGTAACATTGATATGGCTTAAAATTCTGCTCAAATAACTGAAATTTGCGTTTTCAGAACAAAAGCCAGAGAAAAAGAAACTGATAACTGACAATTAAGGTAAAATGCTGTTTTGTCAAAACTTCAATGGGTAATGGGTATTACAAAAACATCTTCCCATGACATAAATTGTCCTCTAAAGTTGATTCTTATGTTTGTAGCACTCTATGTCTTAGTGCTTTACAAATATTTAAAAAAGTTTCTAAGGTAAAATTTTGTAAAATTTTGAGTTTGGGGGGAAGGGGGATTTCAAAAACATCTTCCCATGACATAAATTGTCCTCTAAAGTCAATTCTGATGTTTGTAGTGCTCTATGTCATAGCGCTTTAGGAATATTTAAAAAAGCTTTAAAGTAGAATTTTGGTAAATTTTGAGTTTGGGGTGAAGGGGGAATTATTGTAGAATTAATTTGGCCTCTAAAGTCGATTCTGATGTTTTTAGCGCTATCTATTAGTGCTTTGGAAATATTGAAAAAGCTTCTAGAGTAGAATTTTAGAAAATTTTGAGTTTGGGGGGAAGGGGGATTTCAAAAACCTCTTTCCATGACATAATGTGTCCTCTGAAGTTGATTCTGATGCTTTTAGCACTCTATCTATTAGTGATTTAGAAATATTTTAAAAGCTTCTAAAGTAGAATTTTTGAAAATTTTGAGTTTTGGGGGAAGGGGGATTTCAAAAACATCTTCCCATGACATAACTTGTCTTCTTAAGTCGTCTCTGATGTTTGTAGCGCTCTATGTCTTAGTGCTTTAGAAATATTTAAAAAAGCTTCTAAATTATAATTTTGGAAATATTTGAGTTTGGGGCCAAAGGAAATTTTAAAAACATCGTCCCATGACATAACTTGTCCGCTAAATTCGATTCTGATGTTTGTAGCACTCTATGTCTTAGTTCTTTACAAATATTTTCTAAAGATTCGAAAGTAAAATTTTTTACATTTTTTAGTATGGGTCAAAGGAGAATTGCAGAACCATCATCCCATAAGGTAACTCTCCCTCTAAAGTCGATTCTGATGTTTGGAGAGCGCTATGTCTTAGCGCTTTGGAAATATTTAAGAAAGCTTCTAAAGTAAAATTTTGAGTATGGGGGGAAGGGGGATTTCAAGAACATCTTCCCATGACATAACTTGTCCTCTAAAATTAATTCTGATGTTTGTAGTGCTCTGTCTTTGCGCTTTAGAAATATTTTAAAAAGCTTCTAGAGTAGAATTTTAGAAAATTTTGAGTTTGGGGGGAAGGGGGATTTCAAAAACATCTTCCCACAATATAATGTGTCCTCTGAAGTCGATTCTGATGCTTTTAGCACTCTATCTATTAGTGATTTAGAAATATTTTAAAAGCTTCTAAAGTAGAATTTTTGAAAATTTTGAGTTTAGGGAGAAGGGGGATTTCAAAAACATCTTCCCATGACATAACTTGTCCTCTAAAGTCAATTCTGATGTTTGTAGTGCTCTATGTCTTGGTGCTTTAGAAATATTTAAAAAGCTTCTAAAGTAGAATTTTGGAAAATTTTTGAGTTTGGGGCAAAGGGGGATTTCAAAAACATCTTCCCATGATATAAACTGTCCTCTAAAGTCAATTCTGATGTTTGTAGCACTCTATGTCTTGGCTCTTTGGAGATATTTAAAAAATCTTCTAAAGTAGAATTTTGGAAAATTTTCAGTTTGGGGCAAAGGGGGATTTCAAAAACATCTTCCCATGACATAAACTGTCCTCTAAAGTCAATTCTGATGTTTGTAGCACTCTATGTCTTGGCACTTTACAGATATTTAAAAAAGCTTATTAATTAGTATTTTGGAAATTTTTGAGTTTGGGGTAAGGGGGAATTTCAAAAACATCTTCCCATGACATAACTTGTCCTCTAAAGTCGATTCTGAGATTTGTAGCTCTCTATGTATTAGCACTTTAGAAATATTTAAAAAAGTTTCTAAAGTAGAATTTTGAGTTTGGGGGGAAGGGGGATTTCAAAAACATCTTCCCATGACATAACTTGTCCTCTAAAATTAATTCTGATGTTTGTAGTGCTCTATGTCTTTGTGCTTTAGAAATATTTTAAAAAGCTTCTAGAGTAGAATTTTAGAAAATTTTGAGTTTGGGGGGAAGGGGGATTTCAAAAACCTCTTCCCACAATATAACATGTCCTCTGAAGTTGATTCTGATGCTTTTAGCACTCTATCTATTAGTGCTTTAGAAATATTGTAAAAGCTTCTAAAGTAAAATTTTTGAAAATTTTGAGTTTAGGGGGAAGGGGGATTTCAAAAACATCTTCCCATGACATAACTTGTCCTCTAAAGTCGATTCTGATGTTTGTAGCACTCTATGTCTTAGTGCTTTAGAAATATTTAAAAAGCTTCTAAAGTAGAATTTTGGAAAATTTTGAGTTTGGGGCAAAGGGGGATTTCAAAACATCTTCCCATGACATTAATTGTCCTCTAAAGTCAATTTTCTGATGTTTGTAGCACTCTATGTCTTAGCACTTTACAAATATTTAAAAAAGCTTCTAAAGTAGAATTTTGGAAAATTTTGAGTTTGGGGCAAAGGGGGATTTCAAAAACATCTTCCCATGACATAAATTGTCCTCTAAAGTTGATTCTGATGTTTGTAGCGCTCTATGTCTTAGTGCTATAGAAATATTTAAAAAAGCTTCTAAGGTAGAATTTTGGAAAATTTTGAGTTTTGGGGAAGGGGGGATTTCAAGAACATCTTCCCATGACATAACTTTTCCTCTAAAGTTGATTCTTATGTTTGTAGCGCTGTCTGTATTAGTGCTTTAGAAATATTTAAAAAAGCTTCTGAAGTGGAATTTTCGAAAATTTTGAGTTTGGGGTGAAGGGCGATTTCAAAAAAATATTGAGTTGGGAGGGAAGGGGAAATTATTGTAGAATTAATTTGGCCACTAAAGTCAATTCTGATGTTTTTAGTGCGCTATCTGTTAGTGCTTTGGAAATATTTATAAAGCTTCTAGAGTAGAATTTTAGAAAGTTTTGAGTTTGGGGGGAATGGGGATTTCAAAAACATCTCCCCATGACATAACTTGTTCTCTCAAGTTGATTCTGATGTTTGTAGCACTCTATGTCTTAGCGCTTTAGAAATAATTAAAAACCCTCTAAAGTAGAATTTTGGAAAATTTTGAGTATGGGGCAAAGGGGGATTTCAAAAACATCTTCCCATGACGTAAATTGTCCTCTAAAGTTGATTCTGATCTTTGTAGCACTCTATCCCTTAGCGCTTTAGAAATATTTAAAAAAGGTTCTAAAGTAGAATTTTGGAAAATTTTGAGTTTGGGGGGAAGGGGGATTTCAAGAACATCTTCCCATAACATAATTTGTCCTCTGAAAGTTGATTCTGATGTTTGTAGTGCTCTATGTCTTAGTGCTCTAAGAATATTTAAAAAAGCTTCTAAAGTAGAATTTTAGACATTTTTGAGTTTCGGGGAGGGGGGATTTCAAAAACATCTTCCCATGACATAACTTGTCTTCTAAAGTCAATTCTGATGTTTGTAGCCATCTATCAATTAGTACTTCAGAAATATTAAAAAAGCTTCTAAAGTAAAATTTTTGAAAATTTTGAGTTTGGGGGGAAGGGTGATTTTAAAAACCTCTTCCCTTCATGAGCTCAAGGACCTATAAAAATAAAAACATCTTCTCAGAACATAATTTGTCCTCTAAAAACAATTTGGATTTTTTTACTGGTCTATCTCTTGTCAAATTCTTTCCCTAATTAATAAAGTTTAAATGGCTTATCAACACAGAGGTTATGATAAGCAAAGTTGTGACATCACAAACAGGTTCAATAAGCAATGTCAACTATATAGTAAATAAGTTAAATGGATTATTAAATGAAATAGGATTTTGGAATATAATTTAATGAACAAGGTTAAAAGCTGAAGTTATGTAAGGTAAGCAGTGATTTACAATTATGATAATAATATAGAATGAAATGTGAGTTAAACAACTAGTAATGTGCGGAAGTTTACCATTATATAGAGGGGGGAAGGAGTGGAGGTAGGTACTTTAGAGTACCTGCCAAGGACATACCTTAGCATGTAGATCCATCCCTGAAAGTTTCATTTTCCTAACCCAACCCCTTTCCAAGATAGCCAAAAGTAACTAAAGCAGAAATTTACCGTAAAATGTTGTTTTGTCAAAATTTCAATAGGTATAGACTTGTCATGTAGGCAAATTTCAGGATCCTCTAGAGGGAGAAGGAAAGGAGATAATTTCTTCAAAATACCTTCCCAGGACAGATTGTAGCCTGTAGACCCATCCCTGAAAGTTTTATTTTCCTAACCTCACCCTTTTCCAAGATTGGTAAAAGTAACTAAAGTAGAATTTTACCAATTGTTTTCTTAACATGTCTCTTTATCAGGAGGACCAATTCTAAATTTATACTCTAATTTAGCCTGTAAACCCTTCCCTGAAAGTTTCATTTTCCTAACCTAACCCCTTTCCAGGATAGCCAAAAGTAGCTAAAGTAGAATTTTACCATTTAAGGCTAAAAAAGGGGACCAAGGTCACAAATGTGACTTCAACCATAAAAGGGCATAAAATTGCAATAGCCTAAAGCCTAGGCTAAAATGCCTCTCTTTTTGATATAGCATATCCCCTCTGGAAAGCCTCTATATTACAAGTTTATCAGCAGTTTTTAACTTGCCTAACTGAAATAAAAATTTAAAAAAATTGCTATAAAGTTATTCAACTTACTTAGTTACTTCAGTTAAGTAAGGAAACAGGCGGCCATTGAGCATCTCTGAGTAATTGCTGTTGTGTTCAGAAATTTACTTTTCTTGTTTACATCCCGTTGCATGTTGTAAGAACGAGAATAAAGAAGATGGCAATGACGATTAAGGAACTGCCTATTTGAATGTAATATGCTGACGTCTGCACAGCATACCTTGCATTGTAAACTGTTAAAGTGCTTCAAACACCACAAAATCTCACTATCAGCCAAGTGCCTAGCCGACTATACCTTCACACAGAGTACAGAAATCGATATCTATCATCTTATATTCCTTGAGTCGAAAGATCTACTGAAAGATATCTGAGAATATCCAATAAATAAGAGACAACCAAGCCAGTAGCTCTGTAGCCCACGGAGTGAAGCAAAAGGAAAAGGGCTAAATAGTATCAGCTGAAAAACCCGCCTGCTGTGAAATAGAAGAAGAAAAAGAAAAAATGAGAAATTATCCACTTAAATAGTCGAAAGATCTACTGAAAGATATCTGAGAATATCTAATAAATAAGAGACAACCAAGCCAGTAGCTCTGTAGCCCACAGAGTGAAGCAAAAAGAAGAGGGCTAAATAGTACCAACTGAATAGCCCGCTTGCTGTGAATTAGAAGAAGATTAAATAAGCGAGTTTTTCGATTGAAAGTAAGTAGTAACTTTAAAACTTATAACAAACAAAATTATTTTGTACTTAAAAGGATTGGTCTCTTCTTAATCTTCTACTTTTTACGTGAAGATTTTATAATGATACACCGACAATTTTTATGAGGGCAAGTGTCTATTTACCAATTGTATATTTAAACTTATGAACAGAAAATTATGCTGTTTAAAGCAAATACAAATTAACAACCTTTTCCATTCTTCCATTTATCCGACTACGATTACCCTTGTTCTTATATGGCAAAAGTCACTGAAATGTTTATATGCCAAGAGTCCCTTGCCAAAAACCAACTGGTAACGACCAATTGCAAAGCAGACCCTCATATGAATTTTTTGGTGCTTTTTATTGTCAGTATTCCCAGCAATTTTTATTTTACTTCTAAATAAAAAAGTTATTAAGTTTTGCATCGAGAAATGCCAATAATTTATTTGACATTTATCAATACCTAGCATCATTCTTATATATTCCTGAAAAAGGCTTATGCCAGCTGTTCCTCTCACTCAGACTATGTGTCTTGGATTTTTCTCCAAATAGCCATGGATTCATGGAAACTAGAATTGATTTTGAATTTAATTAAAGTATTATTTTTTGTTGTTAAATGATTTGCATTTGAAAACTTGTTCTTAGGGCATTGGAAACAAGATGTCATACTTTAGGGTAAAGAGAGGTGATTAAAAAAGAGATGGCCTCTTTCATGCGGAATAATTTCTGTTTTCTTTAATATTTGATGTCACTCTTCGCTTTCATACAAAAAACTTTCATTTTTGCTTGTTACATTCGCTCTTTCCCTTCAAAACTGTATGTACGCCAGTTTATGGCTATATTGCAGTCTTTTCACGTGAGGTACGAATTTCGTTGCACTTCTTTAATTATCTTTAACCGACAGTCTTCCAGAATTATTTTGATGATACCGGCATTATGAAAAATGGTTTGCAACAGGCAAACATACGCAAAAAAAATACAGTTTTTTATTGTTTATGTAACCCTGAATTTTTCCTTGTCCGCAAATGTACATCTTTGTCAAGAGGTAAGGACATCCTTGATATTTTTGCTGACGATAGTGCCCTTGGAATTTTGTCATGACAGAGCTTGAGATCCTTATCAAATTGATAGTTTTGTTTGACAGAGTAGTTCTATGGTCCAAAATTAAGGGAAGCTTCCAAATTTCTTCCTGCATTCCTCATGCTTGCTCAGAACTTCGGAAATCCATGTTTCAAAGTTTTTTGTTTTTGTTTTTAATTGACCTAGAGATCCCTATGTCCGGTCCCAATAATTTTTCTTACAATATTTGTGATTCTGTTAACATTTAAATTCCTTTCAGCCAATCAGTCACATCAGATTTCAATTCCCTGACTACTACTCTTGCTACCTGGAATACTTTGTTCTAGTCGGCTAAATAGTCTCACTGGTTTGTTAATTCCAAACAAGTGTAAAATATTTTTTTATCTTTGGATAATTTAATTTTAATTTCTTATCCAACATGTTTTTTAATGCCACCACGCAATTTTCAATATTAAGTACAAAAGAAAACATTTGTAATATAATTAGTTTTCAGTAAAGCGCCAATGACGTAGTAGGTTTTAGGCCTCTGCAGTGTGGCAATACCTAAACTCTTGTTTGTAGTTATTTTTATTCGATCCAAAGTTGATTTGCGTATTCAATTTAAGTTTCACTTGTTTTAGATTTATTTATTCATTTACATTAATATATATTGTATGTTTGTTCGCATTGATTCTTTATTTAATTTCTGTTCGTTTTAAGTTTCATTTATACTTTAATAGCAAAATTTTTGTTTTTTTTTAAGCTTGATTTTCATATTCAATCTAAGCATTACTCGCTTTACGATCTATTTATTCATTTATATTATTACTTGTTGTATGTTTTTTGCTATGATTGTTTATTTAATTTCTGTTCGTTTTGGGTTTCATTTATTCTTTAATAGTAATTTCTGGTCATTTTAAGTTTGAATTTTAACAGGTATTTGTATCTCCTGATCTTAAGTTTAAAATGGCCTTTACATTTCTTTGAAAAACTTATTTTTCGGAAAGTTTTTTTTAATTAATTTTTGTTTGTTTTTGATTGCAAAAAGTTACAAGTTGTTATGGCATGGGGGGGGGGTGCTTACTTTCCGATTATTCTTGACTTTAAAAAAACGGATCTAGAACTTTCAATTTAAATTGAATGAGGCTTTTTTCAAAGTCTATACGATTACCTCTTTGATAAAAACCTTAAATATGAACAATAGACAGCTTGCATAACTTGTGGACAGCGATTGACAACCATGAATGGATTGAACAAATAGCTCCAATAAGGAGGTTTAGACCATTTCACTTGCTGACACAAAGGGATAACAACTGTTTGGAATTGACCTTAATAGGATTTTGTGTGCCAAAGCAATTTTGCATATATCACAGAGTATATATTTTAACCTTGTAATTGGATAGTTATGATAGATTTCCTATGTATTCTTTCCATACAAAACCCCTTCCCATAAGTTATAAACCCCCCTTACTAAGTTATGCCCCAGGGCATAACTTACAACGCCTACCCCCGGGTGCTGGTGGGCTGTGTCGACACTGGAGTTTTTTGTTGTCAGAACTTTGAACTATTTTAACAAAATGTCTATCTCAAAATTTTTATCTGATGCATTTAGGGCGTGGAGGAGGGGGGGGGCTAGTTACCCCCCAATCTCTTTTGACTTAAAAAGTGAACAAGAACTTTCAATTTTCAGTCAAATGAGCCCTCTCTAACGTTTATACGAGCATCCCTTCCATAAGAAATAATGGAAAGGATTGGAGAATTCTTAAATTACAACCCTTGCCCTGAGGGCTGTGGGGGAGTTGTCATCCTCAAAGACCTAATTTCCAGAACTTAAAACTACATTTAATAAAATGGCTGTCTCAAATTTTTGATTGGATGTGTTCGGGGACAAGATGGGCGTGAGATCACTTTTGACTATTAAAAAGGGCACTAGCCCTTTGGATTTCCAATCGAATGAGCCTTTTTTGAAGTTTCTACAACACCGCCTTCTATAAAAACCTTATATGCCCCCAGGGCATAACTTAAAACACGTGACCTGAGGGATGTGGGGGGTAGTCCTCCTCAAACAATTATTTTCTATCTTCAAATCAACTACGCTTAACAAAATGACTATCTCAAAATTTTGATTGGATGTTTTTAGGGGAATGATGGGCGTGGGGGGGCTAGTTGCCCTCCAATCACTTTTGACTATTAAAAAGGGCACTATCTCTTTGAATTTCCAATCGAATGGACCTTTTTTGAAGTTTCTACAACAATGTCTTCTATAAAAACCTTATATGCCCCCAGGGCATATCTTAAAACCCTTGCCCTGAAGGTTCTGGGGGAGTGCCCTGCTCAAAAACATATTTTCTATCTGGAAATCAACTACGCTGAACAAAATGGCTATCTAAAAATTTTTTTGGGATGTGTTTGGGGAAATAATGGGTGTGGGGGGGGGCTAGGTGCCCTCCAGTCACTTTCGACTATTAAAAAGGGCACTAACCCTTTTAATTTCCAATCGAATGAGCCTTTTTTGAAGTTTCTACGACAACGCCTTCTATAAAAACCTTATATGCCCCCAGGGCATAACTTAAAACCCTTGCCCTGAGGGTTGTGGGGGATTTTCCTCCTCAAAAACTTGTTTTCTATGTAAAAATCAACTACGCTGAACAAAATGGCTATCTAAAAATTTTGATTGGATGTGTTTGGGGGAATGAAGGGCGTGGGGGGGGCTAGTTGCCCTCCAATCACTTTTGACAGTTAAAAAGAGCACTATCCCTTTGAATTTCCAATCGAATGAGCATGTTTTGAAGTTTCTACGACAACGCCTTCTATAAAAACCTTATATGCCCCCAGGGCATATCTTAAAACCCTTGCCCTGAAGCTTAAGAAAAACCTCCCCGTTCAAAGGGCCTCAGGAAGAATTAATTCATCTGCCCGTGTTTAATCTATGATTGGTGATGATTTCTAACTCAGCCGTGTCGTTATTTTATCAAAGTATCAATGGTGCTCGTCAGAACCTTAAAACTCTCGGAAGATTTTTTAATAGTTACGAAATTGTGTGCATCACTGAACACCTTTAAAGTGTTTATAAAGTCTTCCTGTTAGAGCTCTCGCGTGACCACATGTTCTTTTTTCGGCCTGCCAAACTGACATCTGGTCATCCTTTCAGCAGCCTGGCAATTGCTGTGAATAAGAAGTTTTCTTGCTCTCTTTTTGAATCTTCCGGTGTTTATATTTCAGTTGATTTTAGTTCTTTTGTTTTGATATGCGTGTGCATATGCCAGCGAACTACCGAAGCTAGTCCTCTTATTGTAAATTTGCCACAGCTTGTGCTTCGCTTTCTAAATCCATTCACAGGATTTGGTCAGCAAATAAGTTAATATTTATTTGTGGTGATTTTAAAACGCGTCTAAAAAATGAGAATGCGCCACTTACTCAAATGTTACTTTCTTCAGTTCCTAGTGGTGTTTTTCTGCTACCAAAATCGAAGCCGTTTTCTTATGTGCACAACTCGGGCTCCGCTTCTGATTTGGATTTCGTTCTAAAAGGCGCCCACCAGATGTGGGTACCATGGTTGACGTTTCAAGCGACATCCTTACGAGCGATCACTTAAGTTTGCAGGTTCGCCTTACCTATTCTCTGCCTCTTCATGTGCAAAAGCCTAAGTGTTTTTTTAAACCTTTCTGGAATCGTCTTGATCTCTCTCTATATCAGAGAACATTAGATTCTATTTTTTCGAAAATTCGGATTCCATTTCTATGTACGACCTTTTATATACATTCATAAACGGAAATGCTCTCGATTTGGATTTCTACTTGGCAGAAATAGTTCATTCAATCAAAGGTCGCTGATTCAGTCTCTCTTCTTTTAACCAAAGCTCTAGTTGGCATACGTAAAAAAGACTGGAGTAAAGACGACGACGTTGAACTTTAGAGTGCTAAACACCGACACAAGTTCTGTTTTTTTATTTGGGCCGACTGCTTTTATCCAAGGTCAGTTAGTTTATTTCAAATCGTCAAATATACGAAGCGTGTATATAAAAATACTGCGCGGCAATAGAAACCGCGTCAAATCTGCAATCTTTCGTGGCATATTAAAAATAAATCCCAGCTGTTGTGACGTTACGTTGTCAAAACATACCTCAACCTCTTCATCTGAGGGCAATACAATTGATTTAGACTCTTGGGAAAGTCATTTTTCCTCATTCTTTTCTGACGAACCACCTCCTCTAGGCACAACATTTAAATTTATACATTTGAGACATTTTGCAAAGTTATACCATGCTAAAAACTATATCACTATCACGCCAGCATTTATTCAGGCTTATATTTGCCGTCTTAAACCAAGTAAAGCATCGGGTTCAGACGGCCTGCAACCCGAACATCTGATATACAGGACAGTAAAATTATTTGAACATCTTGCTATCTTATTTCAGGCTTGTATTGCCCAGTAGCATATTCCTGATGCGCTGTGTGAATGTCTAGTAACGTGAATTTTTAATAAAGACCCAAAATCCTGTGACGCATATAGACCGATTACTGTATGTTCGACGAACGGCAAGGATCTTGAAAAACTTATCTGTAATGAAATTAGCTGACGGTAACCAATCATGTGATCATGACGATAACCAATTTTATTTTTGGGAAGGTCTTTGCATGCAGAACACCCATGCAACTCTTCTGACGATTCTTTAAAGGCATAAAAAGGCAAAAAGTAACCTCTACGTTATTGCCATTGATATTTCAAAGGCTTTTGACTCCATTCTTCTCTCCCAAGCAATTCTGTCTCTGTGTAGAAGTGAAGTTAATCCATTTGTTTGTACCTGCCTGTGGCAGTTGTATCAGAACTCTTTGATCCGGATACGTTTGCGAGGTAATGTTAGTAATCATATTCGTGTGCGCCGTGGTGTTAAGCAAGTTTTTGTTCTTAGTCCGGCAATATTAAAAAACTCTATTAGAGTAGTCACTCGACAGATTCCATCATATGTAATTGAGCCATATATAGACGTAAGTCACTTGTCTTATGCCGATGACATTCTTCTCTTGGCTTATAATCTTCGGGCACTCCAGAACGTTGTTGATGTTGTTTGCTCTGGCATGAAAGAAATCGGTCTTTCAGTTGCCACTTCTAAAACAGAGTTTCTTGTCTGTGGACTGGAGATCGCCTCCAGTGATGCAATCCAAGTTGTTCCCGCTACAATATCATCTTCCAATTCACTTAGGTATTTAGATTTTCCATTTGGAACTTGAATTAAATCCACTAGGCAGCTTATAATTGTTTGTTTGAAAGAGAAACTAAGAAAATCTTATGGTCTTCTCGCCAGGGTAAAGGGCCAGTTTGATAAGAGAACCCTTGGTCGGCTCTATAATGCGTTTTTTGCACCGCATGTGTTGTTTTTGACACCTTTTTGGAAATTTTTCTCTGATTCTGATAAAAGGCTAATCCGATCGCTGCTCTTTAGGTTCTGGAAGTATTTTCTTAGTACCTCCATTTGAACTCGTAATTGTTACAATTCACGACGGTACGGTGTTTTTGAGATTTGTAAGAAAATGGAAAATCTGTCACGTAAATTTGCTGACTGGGCAAAACAATTATCGATTTTCCACTGACTTGCCTTCTATCAAGTGCCCAGCGTCGCTAGTTGTGATTAAATAAAAAAAAAAAGGTTTTTTTAACTAAAAGTAAGAAGCGACATTAAAACTTAAAATGAACAGAAATTATTCTGTATATGAAAGGGGCTGTCCCCTTCTCAACGCCTCGCTCTTTAAGCTAAAGTTTTTTATTGTTTTAAAAATAGAGTTGTGAGAAAGAGTCAAGCTTTAGCGTAAAGAGCGACGCATTGAGGAGAGGACAGCCCCTTTCATATACAGAATAATTTCTGTTCGTTTAAATTTTAATGTTGCTCCTTATTTTCAGTTAAAAAAAACTTGTTTTTTTTCAATTTAATTTCTGAAAATTTTGAAATAATACAGGTTTTGATTTTGGCTCACCGTACATGAATAATCAAAACAAAATTTGCTTAATAATTTAACTTTTTTTGGTTAAATGGCTTTCTCGAAAGTTGTTTAATTTCATTTATGAACGTTTTTATTGAATAAATGTACGTAATTTAGGAATTAACTTACGTAACGAACTTCTATATTGGTATATTTTTAATGTATATTAGGGGGTTCGCCCCTTAGTCAATACCTCACTCTTTACGCTAAAGTTCAAAATTGTGTTCGAATTCTTTAAAAATTACCCCTTAATCACAAAGGCCATTAATTAGAATAAATAGCTCTTATAAAAGTATTAAAAAAAACTTTAGCGTAAAGAGTGAGGTATTGACTAGGGGGCGAACCCAATCATATACATGATAATTTCTGTTCTTTTAATTTTTGATGTTGCTCCTTACTTTCAGTTGAAAAACTTATTTTTTTTTAATTTAATATCTGATTGTTATTTTAAATAATACTGGAAAATGCGGCGCCCCCTTCATAGCAATGTCCCTTCCCCCATGAAAGCTTTTTCCATGGAAAGATCTTCCCGTGTAACCCCGACCATCCCTCCACTACCAGAGAAAATCCCCCTGGGAACGAAAATTTGGAAAATTTTCTCAGGTGCCTAACTTTTGATGGGTAGGACTAAACGCGATGAAACCTATATATTTGAAATCAGCATAAAAATTTGATTCTTTTGATGTATCTATTGACATCAAGATTCTGTTTTTTTATAGTTTTGGTTACTGTTGAGCCGGGTCGCTCCTTACCACTTCTTGTCTGTGCTCTTTACTTACAGTTGGTTACCACGAGCTGTTTGATATCTTAGAATGTGTGATCCGTGTGCTAGAGCACGAAGAAGACAATGGAAAATGGGTTGATTCAGTAATATTTATGAAATGTGCAGAAGAGAGCGGGAGTGAGTGGGAAGAGCCATATAGGTACCGGCCAGCCTATAGGCCTTAAATTGCTGGGGACAGGCAGCTTAAGTACCCATAATTCCCACAACACATCATTAGAGTTAAGTAATTTTATATACCCTAACAAAAAATTTTGGAACTGGAACTGGATGCTGAGAAGTGTTTGAAAGTTAAAGTTGTCAAGAATTGTGCGTGTTTTTTGTCTGTGCCCTTTTTGTTTTTCTTTTCATTTTCTTATACTCCTCTTTAGTGCATTATTGTTGTGTACAGAGAGTAACAATAAATTATTATTATTATTGTTATTCCCCTTTATCAAGTGTGTATTAATCAATTATTATTTTAGTTGACACCTCAGAGGGGGGAGTTCCCCTTAATTCACAAAGAAGGTATTTTCAAAGCACTAAAAACTTCAGCGTAACGAGTGAGGAACTGAGTAGTTTTGATGTTGCTCATTCCTTTCAGTCGAAAAAACTTGTTTTATAATTTAATTGAATATGCGTCAGAAGACACTTTAGTTATTTCGTTTATAAATAATTAGAAAGCATACTTTTGTGAAAGAAGGACAATAATAAACGTTAAAACAAAAGAGTCCAATGGCTGTTTTTAATTCTATACTCTTGCAGTCTGCTTCCTCCAAAATAGATGAACTACTAAAAAAAGAGGTTAAATTTATAATCATGTTGTTACAAATCAATTTTTTAGTTTCGTTGTTTGTTGTTTGTTTGTAGCACTCCTGGGCAAGCTGCCCATTGTGCACGTCTCCATGACTTTCGTCGTTTTCTAGGCTTTCGTCGTTTTCTAGGCTTTCGTCGTTTTCTAGGCTACTTTGATTTACAGATTAATTTTGTAGGCTAGACATAGCATAGGCTATTTTGAGGTTAGATGACAAATTTGGGCAAATTCATCTTGTAAGACAGAAATCAGATAAAAGAAATATAGCCTAGTTTACCAAACAATCCTCTAGGCATAGTCAATAGTTTTTCTAAAAGTAATAGGCTAATTGTTGGCTTGGTAATTTTTTTGCAGTTCATATTATTGACTTACAAATAAAGTAAACATACCACTCAATGTTATTTTTATGCTCTTTCCAAATACAATAATCATTTTGTCAGAAATGAATTTTACCTCCACCCCTATTTATTCCAATTCAGGGTAAGCTAGGCCTATATAGGCTAATTGCACATTAGGGGGGTGAGGGTAAAATTTAAACTTGCCTCCCATTTACATCAGTAATGAAATCACCCCCGGTCAATATCTACAAAATCATATTATTGAGTTAGGAATAAAGTGAATACACCATTTGATGCCTTTTTTATGCTGATTACAAATATAATAAGCATTTCTATTGGAAATGAATTTCAGCCCCCCCCCCTATATATACCTAACCCAACCTAACCTAAGCCTGAATTGGCCGATATAGGGGGGGGGCTGAAACGCATTTCTGATAGAAATGCTTATTATATTTGAAATCAGCATAAAAAAAGGCATTGAATGGTGTATTCACTTTTGTCCTAACTCAATAATATGATTTCGTAGATATTGACCTAACCCCCCCCTACTGTGCAAATATAGGCCTACCTCCCATTTACATCAGAAACAAAGTTTGCCCCCACCCCCCTAATGTAGAAATATATACACTGAATTGGCATATATAGGGGGGGCTGAAATTCATTTCTGATAGAAATGATCATTATATTCATAATCAGCATAAAAAAAGGCATTGAATGGTGTATTCACTTTAGGCCATGGGCGCCCACATGGGGGGGAAGGGGGGGGGCTGTCGCCCCCCCCTGACTGAATGATGCTGCCTTATTTTTATATTTTGTTCTGAGATTTCTATTATATAGCATTAAAAGTGCCAATTAGACAAGGTTTGCCCCCCCCCGGGAATTCAGCTTATGGGCGCCCATGCTTTAGGCTATTCCTAGCTCAATAATATGATTTGGTATATATTTACCCAAATATATACCCTGAATTGATATATATAGGGGGGGGGGTAAAATTCATTTCCAAAAAAAATGGTTATTATTTTTGGAAAGAGCATAAAAAGAAGGCATCAAGTGGTATGTTTACTTTATTTGTAAGTCAATAATATGAACTGCAAAAAATCTACTGTTGGCTTTAGGCCTACAATTACATCCCAGCTCCCCATACTCCCCTAATGGCAATAAGTATAGGCTAGACATAGTCTGTATACACATGTTTGATGATTTTTTTTCCCAAATTAGGTTATCTCTCTTTAACATTTTGAACTAGCCTAGGCCCTAACCATTGACAAGAAGTCACTAAATATGTACACAGGGGACCTTCACCCCCCCCCCCCCCTTAGATCCCAAGTTTGCAATGATCTTCTGTTCAATTCCAATTTGTTTTGCTATAAATAGGCTTAGCCTTTTCTTGTTGTTTTTCGGGGAATGTTTATATTTGTAGATTAGGCTATTCATATAGGGTAAAAGACCTCTTTTTGGGAAAGACCACCCTTATTTTACTACAGCATGAGGCAATGTGAGGGCAGTAACAAGAACTCTGCCTTCTTGGTCAAATTTTCACCAATATTTTGTCAGCATAAATTAAAAATGTGGTCTCTGTTTTGACAAGCAATTAAAAAGAAAAAATTATATCTAACATTTGTGATTTATAGGATAAATATCAATGAAAAAAAGTTACATTTTTAGAATCAGAAGACAATCTGCTTTCTTTTAATATGTGAATAAAACTAAAACACTAAAAGAATATATACATCAAAATAGGATAATTTGTATTTCCAAAAAGAGGTCCTTGTAGATATGTCAATAAACTAATAATGTCAAGTGTTTGATCTTAAATAATTTTATTAAAAACTATGTTAATGTATAGCATAGATTTTTAGCTTTTCTCTGATATATACAATTCTTCTCAATTCCTCTTTGGTAACAAGGTGTGAGGGTATTAGTTTTACATAATTTTACTCAATTGGATACTGTTTTTTTACCCTAGCTAAGAAATAAACATACCTCTATAATCAGAATTGCATCCTAAATCCAAATTTAACATTCATTTGTGTCAGAAATGGTTAAATTTTTACAGTTCATATTACTAACTTATGAATAAAGTAAATATACCACTTGATGCCTTTTTTATGCTCTTTCCAAATATAATAATCATTTTTGTTGGAGATGAATTCTACCCCCACCCCTATATATACCAGTTCAGGGTATATATTTGCACATTAGGGGGGGGGTAGAGTTTGACCTTACCTCTCGTTTGCATCAGAAATTCATGGTAAATTTGCAATGGGCCATATAATTTAGCTAGAATGAAAGTGAAAACATCATTTGATATTTTTTTATGCTCTTTCATAATTACACATCACAGGTATATATTTGCACATTAGGGGGGGGGGGTAAAATTCATGGTAAATTTGCAATGGGCCATATAATTTAGCTAGGATGAAAGTGAAAACATCATTTGATATTTTTTTATGCTCTTTCATAACTCATATAAAATCCCTTTGGGGCATCAGAAATAAGGGACATAAAAGACTTCTGGTCATTGGCATGAAAATTCTTAGTCAATTTTTTTTCAGGATTGTAAACTAGAGGAAATACTGGATGAAAGTGATGTATTACAAGAGGTTGTAGGTGATAACAAGAGCTTAATAGCATTGTATGTATATTTTTTATTTCCATAATTTATGTTTTTTCTACTTATATTCTTACTTTGTTATTGTTTCATTATCATTTTATTTATATAAAATGCTATTTGCAAGTAAAAGATACTTTCTTGCTTATTTTTTTGTGTAACCCATGCTTTTGGAACATTTTTATACCCCATGTTTATTTTAATTTCTAAATTTTATGCTTTACTTACATTTTCTGATACCCAAATACTTTTCCAATTGCCAATTGGTCATGATACTAATAGTTAGTTCTATTAACCAATTTGTTAGATTTTTTAATAGCCAATAACAAATTCACATTTGAAGTGAAACTGAATTATGTTGCTTACTCTATAGAAAAGTCTAAAAGGTATATTTGGGCATAGTATTTTAACCCTAATAGAAATACCATTCCTCAATGAAGTATCAGGATTTTTATTATGCCTGAAACCTCTTAAGCTATCTTAATACCCAAATTTTGTCTTAAAAATTAGTTCATTTTCATTATCATATTATTTTGGGCCTGAACAACCTGTGTTTTACAATAAAATATTTAAATTATTCATTCAATAACTGCCATGGTTTTGTGCATTTTGTTGTGCATGAAAATTAGCCTCTAAAGGGTTTATTATTCATTATGCTCCCTAACAGCCCAAGGGGTCTTACTTGACCTAATAAATAAATGGGTACATTTTTACTCTTATTTTGGCTCCAAATAATATTAATTGGGAGTTTTCAAGTTTGCAAAAATCTCATACCTTTGACTTCTCATAATGAATAAGCTTACAACAGTGACAACCCCATTATAAAAAGTCTTAGTTTAAAATTTAATATGAAATGGCCAGCCAATCATTGACTGTACAGCCTTAATAAAGGATACCTGATTGTCATATTAATGGGGGATATTTATGTCAAGGCTTTTCTTAGCAGCAATAAGTTACCAGTTACAAATATCCAATGAGAAGGAACAATGGGTTATTAGACTATCTAGTGAAAACTAATACCAATATTGGCTGAAAAAGCAAATTATTTGAAAATTAAACATGCTTCCATTGTCCTAATTAACTTGTGTTAATGAACAAGTAATATTATTTGCACCTCAGTAAGGGTTCTCTAGATTTTTAAAATTGTTATTCATTCTACTTCAAGCTACTGGTCTACAAGATGAAGATCACAGTGAAACTTGTATGATGTTTTTAAAACCTCAAGGGCAATATTTGAATTTGGTGCTAAAATTTACTAGCCATAAAAACTTTCTGCTAGTGGTCTGGACCTCTCTTCCAAGTCCAGCTAATTCTTGCCAGCTCTTGATCTGGTCATTTCCCACTAGTCGCTTACATTAACAGAAAGCAGAGCCAGCTCACAAATATTGCCCTTTGTTCTGCCAAAGCCAGCTCTTTTAAAGATCAATGCTACATGCAGAACCATTCCTAGGGATGGTCATGCCTAGGGCAAAATTAATTGCAGCACCCCCTCCTGACTCAAATATAAGTAAATTAAGCTGGATCAAAGTGAAAAATTTGAAAAGTGGGAAACCCCCTGGCTGCAGTGCCCCAGGCAGCTGTCCCAGTTGCTTCCCCCTAGAAATGGCTATGGTTACATGGTGGGAAAAAGCATCATCTTTTCCTTGATTAAACTTTTTAATAGGAATTAATCCATTGAGTTCAGCTGTTAAGAATATTTTTTTTTTGTTGTGTTGAATTACTGGCAATTCATAATTATTGTTTTATAAACATTAATGTAAAAACTCTAAGGGCCAGGGATTGCTACTGTGTTAGTTTTTAAAATGTTCTGAAACCATGGTGGCTATGCATGAGACCAAACATAGTTGACTTTAGTCACTGAAAAAAAGAAAGAAAAAACACAAAGCAAACATTTCAGCCTAAGCCATCCTTAACACTAAAAAAAGGGAAGGGAAAGATTATTCATTCTCTATTCCTTATATTTCTCAATTTATCCTTTTTTCCCATTTTTTAGTGCTGAATGGCTAAGTGGAATTCTTTGTATTAATTTAGAAACTTAAAGGTCAAGGGTTGCTGCTGTTTTAGTTTTTAAATATGTTCTGAAACCATAGTGGCTGCACAAGATACTAAAGATGGGGGGGTTTTCAGACAGTGGAAAAGAAAAGAAAGAAAAGAAGCAAATATTTCGAACAAGGGAAGGAATGGACCACTTCTCAAGTTTTAGAGGAAGGAATTCAACTAAAAAAGGGAAGGAAATTGTTCATTCTGTTTTCCTTATGTTTCTCAATTTAACCTTTTTTCTCATTTTTTAGGGCTCCATGGCTTAGTGGAAATCTGTGCTGAAATACCTACTTGGGTTTTTTGTTGTTTTTTTTCACAGACTGAAAATCATTCTAGCTGGGTTTCTTGCATGTTATTAGTTTTTAAAAGTTTTACCTTCCCTTAATAGCTGTTTTCCTTATCTTTGATTATGTTTTTTTTTGTTTTCAGCCTTTTAAGAAAAGAAAATTTCACAGGCCTTGTGAAGTTGGTTACAACAGAGCCTCCAGCTGATCAACCAGAGGTCACTAGGTTCAGGTTAGCCAATACTGCCTCAGAAATACTCAGCTCTGATATTCAAGACATTAAAGGACATTTTGTCACTGACACCTCCTACCTGGGGATTTTATGTGATTTCTATAATGAAGAGAAAGAGCTAAATCCATTGTTAGCTTCTTTTGTCAGCAAAGTTTTGGGAAATCTGATCGGAAAATTACCAGAGCAGGTCATTATTCTCTGTACTTACTAGGGTTTTCTTAATCTGAAAATGAGGTTATAAGTTCCCTGTATATCTTAATGTGGATATGCAAGGGGAAAATAAGTGCTACGAGTCCTTCAAACAATCAGAAAAAAAACAACATAAAATGTATTGAAAAATTAGGTACTTTTATGCAAAAATGGAACTTTGTTGTTGTGTAACACAAGGAGTTTAGAAATTTTTAACTCCTCTAGGATTGTAACTATGTCCACCCATGCTATCTTTAATACATTAAGGGCTGCAACCAGAGGGATGGGGCATACCCATTCTGACCCCTGTCCAGAAATTCATGGCTGGTCATCACTTCATTTGTGGTTCCTGTCCCTTCACAATGGCAGGCATGGTAATTATGTTAAACATAATAAAATTTTGTTGAATATAATTTTAAATCAACACTTAATGCAGGCAGAGGCGTCACTAGCCAAAACATTTAGGGGGGGAATGGATTTTACCAACTGATTGGTAATTTTTACTGACTGATTTGGCAATATTACCATTAAAATTACTTTTTTTGTTTAGCAACAGAGGCTGATCTTCTTTCATTGATTCAATTTTTATACATTTCCATCAGTCCATTTACCTAATAAAAAAGATGTGAGCCAGTAAAATAGTAAAGCTTCACGCCATAATTGCACCAACTCAAATTTTTTACCAACTGGCTGAAAACATTGGTGGGGCGTCTCCCCCCCCCCCCAACATGACGCCCCAGAATTGAGGTACAGAGTTCAAATATCTTAAATTTTGTTCTGCTTTGACACATGTCCAATACACTGACACATTGATACCTTTCAATTTTTGTGCTACTAAACCCTGCTCTGGGCTTTGCTTTGTCCTTCCCTGCCTCAAGACTTGTACCTAAAGCCTTTGTAGCGATTTTGTTCAGTTAAGACCAAATTTGACAACACTGCACTGATGAATGGTTTGTTATCTTTTCACTTGTGATACAAAAAAACATTATTTTGGACACAATCTACACATCCAACTGCTCAGAGGTAACCTAAAAGCTTTTTTTTAACCCCCTCCCATCTGCTTCATCCATAGAAACTGCTATAGGTATTCTCAATTTGGTTTCAGCTCTAACCTGTCAAAGCATTTTTACTTCCGTTTTATTGACGGGTTAACAGAGGGATAGCCCTTATAAATTTGTTGTAATGAATCATTTTAGATAAATATTTCACAGCCTTTGTTTGTTTTATCTAATGGGAAGATTGGTAGCACCCTGTATGTTATTTCACAATATATTTTGTAGTAGTTTGATTTGACGTACTATCTAATGAAAAAACGTGCGTCTTATCTTATCTTTTATTTATAGAAAAACTATCATTTTGTGTTTACTGTTTTTATCATTATCTACTGTTATTTATTTTGTTATCTACATTAATTTTTTTGTATCATGTATTTATACTTTTTATTTGATAAATAACTTCGGCAGTTGTCTGTTGCAAAAAGAAAAAGTTGGCTCTAAAATGTTGAAATGACATATGATGGAAATTATGAAATGGGCAATTTTGAGTTTACTGCTCTTGTACACAAAACAAACCAGAGATATTTTAGGGTAATATATGACATATCTAGTCTTATATAGACGTAATTAAAAACAAATCTTTAGGCTTTATTCCCACTCCTCCTCTAGCTAATAATCCCTCCCCCACTCCATTCTTGACTTTCTCCTGCCCTAGAGGGTCACACCTGCTATAAGTGCTTTTAAAAAAATACGCGGTATATTACCAGCACCCCTCCTCCAACCACATCCCTTATACCAGTCTCTTGATCATCTTTTTCTAGAGAGCGTCAAACATATCAAGTTTTAGTCCAATAGATACACTTGTCTGCTGCTGAAAAAGCAAAGCGTAAACAAAATGATATAAGTTTTTACACCCTCAAACGAACTGAAAACCTACTGCTTTTAAGAGCATAGATGGTAAAAGCTATGCAGTAGAACCATTTTGATTGATAATTGAAACGCAATATAATCTATGATTCAAATACAAGGCTGTATTAAGGGGAGGGAGGGGGTGTAAGTGGGTTGACCCCCCCCCCCCCGAAATGTTTGTCCGACTCGTAAGAACATTACAAAAACGAATATAAACAAATTTTGGATGCTTTTTAAGTTTTTTTTTTGTAAAAATCTACAACTAAGTAACGTCTCTTCTTGTATCTCAACAGACAGCAGAGTCTTTCTTTATAGATGTGTTTGGAAAACGTGTTCTGGCAAAACAGACGTCCTTGAAGTTAGATGGAACGATCTTTTTCCTATGCCTAACACTACTGTAAAAGAATATGTTGTCCTATCATTAATGTTCACATTGGCTTTTCATTGCGGCCAGTATTTCTTTTTTTTACTTAATTACACTTTTTTATGGTTTTTATTTATTTTTAGCAATCTATAATCTACGAGATGAATCTTTTTCCTAGGCCGGACACAGCTGTAAAGGTCCTATACGTTATTTTTCTTTGCTGCCAGTATTCCTTGGTTTTACTCTTATTATGCTTTTTGATAAATTTTTATTTGTTTATTGTAGCAATCTATAAGCCACGAGATAAATATTTTCGTTAGGCCAAACACGGCCGTAAGAGAACACGTTATCCTATACGTTGTTCTTCTTTGTTGCCAGCATTCCTTTTTTACTCTATTTTTTTTTTGTTATAAATTTTTATTTTTTTATAGCAATCAATAAGCTACGAGATGAACTGCCTTATGTTATTTGAATACCTCAAATCACGTGGAAACTTTATTTCTCGTTTATTGGCTCATTTTGAAACCTCTGCTGTAGCTGACCTAATCTTTAAGCTCGTCAATGAAGTGACTGGAAGTAATGTTAGGATTAATGTGCAAGAAGTAAGTACTTTCTGCTGGTAGATAAGTGTCAATTATAATAACTATTTAATTATACCCAAATTAATTGTATTTAAAAAAGGAAAATCCATAAACCGGCAACATGCTAAAACTTGTTTTTCCATAATGTGTGCATGATAATATAATATGTATATGATTTTTTTTATTTATTTTTTCTTTGTCATAATAAGTAAATCACATAATTACGCTAATATTTCCGATTAATAAAATTCTCCAAGCACTTTATAATTTTAATTGTTTAAGCTTATTATTCAAGATTAATTAAACTATTGTTTCATAATTATTTATCATTTTATTTACTTTATGATTTATTGTTAATATTGTATTAAAATTAATGTTTCATTGTATATATATATATATATATATATATATATATATATATATATATATATATATATATATATATATATAAAAAATATATATATATATATATATAATATATATATATATATATATATATATATTCTAGTATAAGCTACGAGATGAATCGCCTTTTTTTATATTAAAATTGATTATATATTGATATATTAATTATTGATTATATCAAAATATAATATCATATACTAAATATATATATATATATATATATATATATATATATATATATATATATATATATATATATATATATATATATATATATATATATATATATATATATATAATATTATAATATTATATATATTCTTTGTAAGTTTCAT